>NC_139770.1:1087500-1512500 GCF_965231275.1 Zosterops lateralis
ACAGCCTGGGGACAGCCCTGCCCGGCTGTGGGTGGCACTGGGGTCACCCCCACTGCAATCCCCGGGTTCAAGGATAGATCTGGGTGTTCCAGAGCTCGGCTGGCTCTGTGGAGGCACAGAAATGGTGTTTTAATGGAGGTTTGGAATAATGCAGGGGAGCTGTGGGGGCTGAGCCGAGGAGCCACCCACGGACCAGGGGCACAGGCAGGGCAAGGTCAGCCCGGATGGGTGTCCCTGTCACCTCTGGGTGTCACTGTCACTCGTGGGTGTCACTGTCAGCCGTGGGTGTCACTGGCAGCCGTGGGTGTCCCTGTCAGCCGTGGGTGACTGTCACACACGGTTGGATGTCACCTGTGGGTGGTTGTCCCTGTCATGCATGGATGACTTTCCCTGTCACCCATGGGTGGCTCTGTCACCCCCAGCTCTGTGTCCCCATCGCCTCCAGCCCTGTGTCCCCAATACCCACATCTCTGTGCGCCCATCACCCCCAGCTCTGTGTCCCCATCACTCCCAGTTCTCTGTCCCCATCACCCATATCTCTGTGTCCCCATCACCCAGAGCTCTGTGTCCCCCTCACCCCCATCTCTGTGTCCCAGCTCTGTGTCCCATCCCTCAGGAGTGGCTGTCACACACACTGTCCCCCCTGTGTCCCCAGGCCCATGTCCCCTCTCTGGGCAGTGACAGTGTGTCTGTCCCTTCCCTGGGACACCTCCCTGGCTGCTGCTGGTGGCTGGAGCAGGTCCCTGCCCCAGGGCTGCTCAAACTCATCCTGCTCCACCCTCCCTCCCTGCAGCCTGGTATTTTCCATCTAAAGGCTGCCTGACAACTTTAATCTAATGCTTAAATGGATGGAAGAGGAGCCGTCGTGCAGGAGCGCTGTAATTTAATTACTTGGGAAGAGCACAGTTTAAGACATTTAAAATGTATTATTTTAGCTTGGCTGCTTTGGCAAAACCCAATCGGAATTTTGAGCTGTGCTTATTTTTATTTCAGACTAACGCCTTCTGTGGAATGGGTTTGTTAAGGAAATTGATTGTTTTTGGAGGAAAGGAAAATGCCCCTGGGTGGGATTTGCTCCTCCAGACATCCAAATGTATTTGAATTGTTTGTCAAATTACTTTGGTGGCACCATGAGCCCCCCTGGAGCAGGTCCTGGTGTCCTGATCCCTCCCTGGGCTGCCCAGGTGCTCCCCCAGGCTCCGTGGGAGATATTTACTGGCAAAGCTCCTTCCAGAACAGAAATAATCAATGGGACACGAGGTTTGAGAAGCAGAAGAAGCAGGAAAAATATGGAAAAAAAGGTCCTGAAGCTCCTGGATTTGAAGTCCTGCTGCCTTGTTGCTGGGAGCTCCTCAAGAGGGGAACTGGAGCAAGCTTATCTTTGGTTTTGGTTATAAAATTCAGAGTCTATGCAGGGCTCACAGCAGCTTAAATCCAACCTGTGGAGAGCCCTGGATGCCATGGTGGGGACAGTGTCTGTGCAGGGGTGAGGAGAGCCAGGCTGGGGCTCCTGGATCCCCCCTGAGACCTCGTGGGAGCCACCAGGAGAACGTGCCCTCTGTGTAAACAACCTGCTCCGGAGATATTTTGAAGATGGAGCCATAAAAATTTAATGGCATACCTATATTTTCCTTTTGGCATCGAATTGGCCATAAAAAAACCCCCAGACACAGAGGAACAGCTTCAGCTGTGCTGGCTGGGAAAGGGCTGCAGCTGCTTCAGAGCCATAAAATCAACCCACGGTGGGTTGGGATGGGTTGGAAGGGACCCTTTCACCACCCCAGGGTGCTCCAAGCTCTGTCCAAAGTGGTGATTTTTTCCCCAATATCCTGTCCATCCCTGTTCTCTGGCAGTGGGAATCCATTCCCTCCTATCCTGTCACTCCAGGCTCTTGTTCAGGTATTTGGAGCAACACTTGAAATCTTTCAAAAATTTTATTTTCTCTGTCAAGAAGCACAAGTCCCGCTCAGTAATTAAAACATAAATTCCATTATTTTTCCCAGCGGTTTCCTTACTTCAGGATGCTTGATTTTATAACAATTCCTGTGAGTTGCCTTTACCTAAATATTGTTGCAAGGATGAATTGCCCCAGGAAAGGGAAATCTCCCTCGACTGGAATTTCCAAGGAGTGGGGTGTGTGGTCAGAGGGACAGGGCAGGACGTGTCCCAGGGCTCTGTGTCCATCTCACCACGGGACAGTGGGAGGTGCAGATCACACCTGGCCCAGGTGGGATATAGAGATATCAACATCTATGTATATCTATATATTATATATATATATATATATATAATATATATATATATTGATATATTGATATATTGATATATTGATATATTGACATCTATCCAGCCATCTAGCTTTCTCTTGATTTATTTATCCATCCATCCATCCATCCATCCATCCATCCATCCCTCCGTCCATCCATCCATCCATCCATCCATCCATCCATCCATCCATCCCTCCATTCCTCCATCCCTCCATCCATCCATCCATCCATCCATCCATCCATCCATCCATCCATCCATCCATCCCTCCATCCATCCATCCCTCCATCCATCCATCCATCCATCCATCCATCCATCCATCCATCCCTCCATCCATCCATCCATCCATCCCTCCATCCATCCATCCCTCCATCCATCCATCCATCCATCCATCCATCCATCCATCCATCCATCCATCCCTCCCTCCCTCCCTCCCTCCCTCCATCCATCCCTCCATCCCTCCATCCCTCCATCCCTCCATCCCTCCATCCATCCCTCCATCCATCCCTCCATCCACCCTCCTATCTATGAATCCATCTCTCCATCTCCGTGCATTTATTCACCCATCCATCCATCAGAAATGAGGCAGAGGAGGAGAAAGAGAGTTTTTTTTCCCCCTCTATGCAAAAGCAGGGATGAAACTCTCCCTGCTCCTCTTACTGCTGCCACTACCTTGATCCCATCGAATTTATTATTTTTTTTTTTTTTCACGGATAACGTAATCCCCTCAGACATTTGCAACCGTGCACTTGAAAAGCCTCGCTGCAGAATGACAAAGAGGTTTTTTTGGGTTTGTTTTATTTTTTCTCCTCTCTCTGCCGGGGTCGTCCGGTGACGAAGCGCGGCGGGGGCAGCACCATGGGCTGAGCTGGGCTCAGGGGGATGCTCTGGGATGAGGAGCTGTTCCCTGGGAATGTCAGGGTTCCCTCTGCCCCAACATCCCCTCCTGGTGACCCCGGGGTTCCGTGCAGGGCTTGGCCCCCAGCCCCATCTCCTCTGCCTCAGCTACGCTTTAATGCGTCACCTGCAACTTGTGCCAGCCAAGGAAAACGCCGGGGAATTGCAGCTGAGGCGACCACCCACACAGCCCACGGCCCTGCGAGTACGGGAGAGGAGTTGGGGAGTGAGGAGGGAGCTGGGGAACGAGGGCTGGGTGTCCTTCAGGCGCTGCTTGTCCCCTGTGCCATCCACGCCTGGGTGCCCATTGTCACCTCCTGCCTCTCCCAGTGCCCTTCCCCAGCCCCTCAGTGCTGCCCTGCTCTGTCTCTGCACTTATTGCAGGAGTAGCAGTTTCCTATTTTGTATTTTGTATTTGAGATAGTCCTGAGCATCCTGAACAGGACCTGAATGAGCAAGGAAAATGCACAGAGGGAGTGGAAATGTTCCAGGCCAGGTTGGACAGAGCTTGGAGCAACCTGGGATAGTGTAAAGCATCCCTGCCCATGGATTGGGATACTTTTTAGGGTCCTTTCCAAGTCAAACCCTTCTGGGGTTCTGTGATCCATCCCCTCCTCTGCCCTGCTCTGTCTCTGCACTTATTCCATGAGTAGCAGTTTCCTATTTTGTATTACTGAGATAACCCTGAACATCCTTGCATGAGCAAGGAAAATACACAGAGGGACACCTGGGAGTGGAAATGTTCCAGGCCAGGTTGGACAGAGCTTGGAGCAACCTGGGACAATGGAAAGTGTCTCTGCCCATGGACTGGGACAATCTTTAGCGTCCCTTCTGGGGTTCTGTGATCCATCCCCTGAGGCAGCAGGGGAGCAGCGTTGCTCCAGCAGCACCTGGCCCCAATCCAATTCCCTGTTATTTCTGTAGCAGGTAGGAGCTCCCAGAGCAGTGTGAGCTGTGCAGAGCAGCAGCCACGAGCACAGTCACAGTCACACAGTGCAGGTGTCACATCGAGTGCCAGGAGCAGAGTGAAGGATGCACGTGCTCAGGCAAGGCAGGAAATCTGTGTTTTCAGCTCGGGCCACCTACGCTGGTCCAGCTGCTGCAGCTTTGCGTGTTTGTCTGTGCTTCTCATCAGCTGAGAACAGAGGTTAAAAAAATCCCTGGTAAAAAATCAAATAATTAAACCGTAAAAAAATGTAAAAATCCCTGGTAAAAAATCAAACCATTAAACCATTAAAAAAAGTTAAAATCTCTGGTAAAAAAAAAATCAAAAGGATTTGATGCTTTGCACAAACATCCAAACTTCATCAAGCCAGGAGCGTTTGGACAGGGGTGCCCAGGGTGGGGTGGTTGGGGTGGCTGTGCAGGGCCAGGAGCTGCACTGGGGGACTTTGGTGTCCCTTCTGTGGATTTGTCTTTGCTGCAGCTTTATGACCTGGAGCTGTGCCCTGGCTTCTGTGCACTCAGGGAACCTTTGCTGGGATGGGGTGCCTTGGTCTGAGCACCCAAAGGTGCCAGGGCTGCTGTGGGGATGAGGTGACACTGGGGGGATGAGGTGACACTGTGGGGACAAGGTGACACTGTAAGGATGAGGTGGCACTTGTGGGGATGAGGGGACTGGGGACAAGGTGAGGGGGCTGGGGATAAGGTGACACTGTGGAGATGAGGTGACACTATAAGGATGAGGTGACACTGTAAGGATGATGTGACACTGTGGGGACCAGGTGTCACTGTGGGGACCAGGTGGCACTTGTAGGGATGAAGTGACACTATGGGGACAAGGTGGCACTTGTAGGGATGAGGTGACACTGTAGGGACCAGGTGTCACTGTGGGCACAAGGTGACACTTGTAGGGATGAGGTGACACTATGGGGACAAGGTGACACTACAGGCACAGGTGGGCCCATGGATGGTCAGGACAGTTTGGGTGACATTGGGATAAAACAAGTTGCATTTAGGACCAGGGAATATTCCCGAGAGACCAGCAGGAAGGTGACTCGTGCCCTGCAGGGTTTCCTCACGCCCGGAGGGAATTTGCTCATTCCCAGCAGGATTTACTCACCCCCGACCTTTTTATTTTACATTATTTAAATTTATTTTACATTATTAACCCCATCCTCACCGAATCATTTTCCCCAGTGGTGGCCGCTCCCTGCAGCATCCCCAGAACAGTGGGACCACTGTCACTTGTTCCTGCCTGGGGATGTCCTGGAGGTGTCCTGGGGGTGTCCCAGGGGTGTCCTGGGGGTGTCCCAGGGCTCCAAGCCCTCCATGCACTGCCCAGGGTTGTGAACACACTCAGCATCTCTGCAATTAGCGCTGGTGATTTAATGCCAACTGCTGTGCGTGTTGTCAAGTGTTTTGTTCCTGAAATGAGAGACAGAAATGGTTGTTTGCCTCTCCTCCCACCCGCCGCACTCCGAGACAAGCTCCCACCACGGGAGATCTGGGATTTGGGAGCCCAAAGCTGGCCCTAAGAGCAGGAAAATATTCGAGTTAATTAAAGGAGAGAATTAGCACCTCCCTGGGGTGCTCCAGCTCAGCTCCTCGCCAGCCTGAGCACGATGGATGGGGATAAATGGATGTTCAGGGTGCTCCTAAAAACAGGGAGAGCAACTTCTTGGGACATGGGGGAACAGACTGAAAACAACAGGGGAGAGATTTGGATGAGATGTTGGGGAGAAATTCTTTACTCAGAGCCCTGGCTCAGGGTGCCCAGAGAAGCTGGAAGTGTCCAGGGTCAGGTTGGACAGGACTTGGAGCAGCCTGGGACAGTGGGAGGTGTCCCTGCCCTGCAGGGATGGCACTGGATGGGATTTAATGTCCCTTCCCACCCAAACCACCCTGGGATTCTGGGATTTTCCCCTGCAGGACTGGGGACAGGGCCAAGCTGGGTGTCACTGTCCCCACTCCACAGGTGAGGGACACTGGGAGGGATTTAATGTCCCTCCCACCCAAACCATCCTGGGATTCTGGGATTTTCCCCTGCAGGAGGCAGGGATGGGACTGGGGACAAGGCCAGGCTGGGTGTCACTGTCCCCACTCCACAGGTGACAGATGAGGGACAGCAGAGGAGCTGCAGGAGAGGAACATGGGGAAGGTCTCTGCTTCCATAGGGATTTTATTGTCTCTTGAAACAGCCTCTTTTTTTTTTTTTTCTTTTTTTTTTTTTTTTTCAGGGCATAAATTACATATTTTATTCATTTTCAGCACAGAAAGGAGTGGTTCTGGAGCCCTGATGGGGATGTTTCTAAGCAACGTTGTTTTCCCACCACCAGCGTCAGGAACAGTGACTTTTTTACTTCTTCTTTTTTTTCTTTTTTCTTTTTTTTTTTCCCATATTTTTGTAGCAATAAGACAAACTCTCTGAATTCGTGTCAGGAAAACTGTGCCACGACTTCCCCAGTTTGGCTGCATCCCCCAGCAGTGAGGGGGTGTGTGAGGGGTCCCCTGGGGGTCACCAGCCCCCGGGATGCTGCTCTGGGATTATCCCCTCAGTTTTTATTTTGGTGGAGTGAATGTGGCACAACCACAGACACAGGGCAAGGAAAGGGAGCCTTGGAAGGAGCCAAAAAAGCAGCTTTTATCTGAATTCCGTGGAGCTCTCCCAAGCCTGCTGATCCTTCTCTGTGGGTGTGGACTCGAAAATGTTTTAGTCATTGTATGTGTTATTGCAGGGATTTTATTTAAAACTTCTGTTTTTGCACAGAGGGAGAAAAAACCTACCTCTCTTTCTCCTTCTCTGCCTCATTGCTGATGGATGGATGGGTGAATAAATGCATGGAGATGGAGAGATGGATTCATAGATGGAGAGGAGGGTGGATGGGTGGATGGGTGGATGGGTGGATGGATGGATGGATGGATAAATAAATCAATAGAAAGCTAGATGGCTGGATAAATGTCTATATATCTATATATCTATATATCTATATATTTATATATCTATATATCTATATAAATATACAAATATATAAATATATAAATATATTTTATAAATATATAAACATAAAATATACCTATATAGGTATATACATCTATACAGGCATATACAGATATAAATATATAGCTATATAGGTATATCTCTATATCGCTATATCTCTATATCTATATTTTATATATTTATATATCTATCTAAATATATAAATATAAAATATATCTATATAGGTATATATCTGTATATAGTCATATAGATATATAGAGATATAGCTATATAATTATATAGATATATAGATGTATCTCTATATCTATATATATCTATATATCTATATTTTTATATATTTATAGGCCTAAATAAATATATATAAATATATTAAAATATATTTATATAAATATATTTTAATATAAATATATAAGAATATATAAATATTAATTACAATATAAATATATTATAAATATATAAAATAAATATATAAATTATATAAATAAATAAATTAAAGATGTCATATTAAATATAAATAATAACTATATAAATATTAAAATTATAAATATTAAATATATCTATATATAAAATATACCTATATAGATCTATAGATACATATCTATATATAGATATATAGATAGACAGGTAGACAGGATTATCCTGATCCCTTCCCTCTGGGAACACTGGAAGGGAAGGGAGGGTTTGGGGTGATTTGGGGGTGTTGAAGGACACAAAACCATTGTAGATTAAGGAGATAATTCAGCAGCACGAGTGTCTCAGGCCATAAATCTCTGCCAGGGACTGGGCTGGGTGTTGGTTGTGTCCTGTGTGGGGTTTGTGCTCCTTTTCTGTCTTTCAGACCAGAAAATCTATTGAAATGCAAAGATCGCTCAAACAAATCCATCATCCTTTCCTAAATGCGGCAGAACACAAAAGATGTGAAGTTTTAAATCAGTAGATGCTTATATTAATGTTTTATAGGAAAAAAATCTATTTTTTAGTTTGTAGCCTCACATCCCTCTTGGCTGTGACCCCAGTGTCCCCTGCAGGGCTCTGCTGTCCCTGTGCTCTCAGCAGGGATTATCACACCAATGTCACCACGCTGGATTTGTCCTCCTGAATCCTCTTTTGGTGCCCCAGAGCTGAGCCTCATCCTCCCCACAGCCCCTGGCTCCCCATTTCTGCTCTCCTGGCTCCCCTGCCCCTGCTCCCCTGGGCTCATCCCACATCTCCATGTACATATATAAATTACAGATTCCTCCAGTTCTCCTCCAGCTCTGCCTGCACAGTCAGCACTTGCCCTCCCCGGGGGATGATTCAACTCCAAATTCCCACAAAAGCCCTGGAGGAGGCCTGGGCTGAGGGAAGAGGCAAAAGGAGGGTTGGGAATTTTCCATGATTTCCATGATCCCACTGCTGCCCTGGGCTGGAGGAGGTTTAGGCTGAGCTCTGCTGGGTTAAAGCAGATTCTGTGCAGCCTCCACTCCCCAGGAGGAAAAGGAGGGTGAGACCCAATCCCTGGGGATTTTTCCTTGGAGTGTGGGTGAAGATAACATTAACTTCAGTTAAAAGAATCTTGAAAACCTGTGATGTTCCCCCATCTTTTTGCTGTCAGATTTTATCCCAGCCACCTCTGTGCTGCTGCAGGATGTGTCACTCCTCCCCTCCCTTTGTGCCACTTCTTGGCTTTCTGATGTTCAGCCACAGCCAGGAATTGTCCCCTTGACCTTCTGTGTGCAGAATGTTGGACCTGGTGCTTTCTTTGGCCACAGAATGAGCTCTCCTCACCCAGCACTCCCACCTGGATGCATCTCTGGAGGATTTTTCTATGGTTTTGCCCATCATCTGCTTGCAGTTCAGTGACTGATGAGCAAAATGCTGTTTTTTCCCCCAGATTTGAGGAGCTGGAGGCTTTTTTTCAGCTCAGGGTCTGGTGCCTCCCTGTCCAGCACAGACTGGTGTCACCCCCCTGAGCCTGTCACATTTAACAAAATAATTAATTCGGGTTTATTCAGCTCTGCAGCAGAAGCAGAGTTAATTATTGCTCCTTTCTGAGCAGCATTTCTGCCCTGTGTAAGGGACTCATTGCTGGGGTGGGTTTGGGGTGTGGGGTGTGCTCCCCATCCCTGCTGAGCTGCTGCTGGAAAAGAGGAAAAAAGGAGGAATAAGTGACAAAAACAAGGTGAATGTGAACCTTTGAGCCCCAAGGATGTGATTCCTGCCCAGCTCGGGGCTTTCCCCTCTGCCAAGGGCTGGGAAGGGCTGAGTGAAGTTTTCCAGGTCTCTGTGGAGTTGGGACAGGCAAAAACCTGAGTCACCCCAGGGAAAACCCTAAAAATCACCAGGCACAGAGACTCAGCCTGGGAGTGATGGGGGAGGATGAGGAAGGGCTGGGATTGTTCAGGGTGGGGAGTTGTGGCTGTTCATGACAGGAAAGAACAACACTCACACCAGGCTGAAGTGAGGAGCTAAAGAGAAAGTTTATTGTGATTTGGGGTTTAAATAGGATTTGGAATGTGATGAAGGACTGGGAGATGTGGTTTTAGTTTGTTTTTTTGGCTGGTGCACTATTTATGTGGTGGTTTTATGTTCACCCAATTTTATTTGCCAACTGGGCGAAAGGATTTATTTATTTATTTATTTGCCAACTGAGAGAGAAGATTTTGGCCACTCCCTCACAGAAAGGAATTCCTTCCCCAAATCCCCCCTCACCCTGCTCCCTGTGGCAGTGGGGAGCTGTTTCCCCTTGTCCCAAATCTTCCTCCAGCTCTCCTGGAGCCCCTTTACCCCAGACCCTCCCTGAGTTCACTGGCACAGGCACCTCAGGGGTTTTTCCAGGAGGATGCTGAGCTGTGCAGGGCTAGAACAGATGCTCCTGATGGGTTGGGATTTATTCCCAACCCCTCCCAGGCCCTGCTCCCAGCTCAGCTGCAGGGACGGGGCTGGTTCATTGTCTCAGAGCTCAGAATTAGCTCAAGGAAGCAGAAAAAGCTTTTAGTGCCCCGTTACTTAGAGACGGCCCGTTGATTTTCCTTGGCAGCTGTGCAGATTCAGGCATCTGTCTGTCTGTCTGTGTGTCTGTGTGTCTGTGTGTCTGTGTGTCTGTCTGATCCGTGCATCCACCTGGGTGATGCAAAATCAATGTCAGTGCAGATACACACGTTGAGTATTTGCTCGGTGGGATTTTTGTCGGTTTGTTTCTCCCTCTTTGGGAGGCAGAGGAGAAGCAGGAATGCCAAAATTCCTGTTCGGCAGGAGGAGCCAGGGCTGGGCTCAGTGGGCTCAGTGACCAGGTCCTGGGCACACCTGGGGGTGCATAAGGGACACACCTGGGGATGTGGGACACACCTGGAGATGGATAAGGGACACACCTGGGGATGGATGTGGGACACACCTGGGGATGGATGGGGGGCACACATCTGGGGATGGATGGGGGGCACACCTGGGGATGAATGAGGGATACACCTGGGGATGTGAGGCATACCTGGGGATGGATGTGGGGCACACCTGGGGGATGCTCTCCAGGCTGGGCCATGAGCTCAGGACTCCTGCCCTGCAGCCTCCCAGCTCCCTTTGCAGGCCCTGCAGGGATTTGGCATTTCCAGCATCAACATCCCAAATCTCCGTGTCAGGTGTGGGCTGAGCAAATGGCAGAGCTCTGCAAATCCAAACACGGCCTTTCTGCCCGGGTTTCTGGGCTCAGCTGAGTCCTCACAGAGCTGGGTGGTGCTCCCTGGACCAAATCTGGGGGTGTTTGACCCCAAAACCTGCCTGGAGTGGGGAGGGAGCAGCCCTGGGGGTGTGGGGAAGGACAGGGCAATCATTGGGGTCTGGGCTGGGACCCTAAAACAGTGCCAGGGGCTGGGAAATCCTATAAATGCAGGGAAATACCCCAAGGATGCACTCACCCCCTGTCCCTACAAATACATTTATAAAGGGGTGTGGAGAGGATTTGTGTTTGCACACACACACTGGGAATATCTGTGTCTGTAGACATAAAAAGGGTGTGTCCATGAATAGAGAGATTTAAAGGGTATTTGTGTGTATTTCCATAAAAGGTTACACATAAAGGATGTGTGTATGCATAGAGCTAAAGGATAAATGTGTGTAATATATATATGTATGTGCAAATATATATAAAGGGTGTATGTGTAGATGTGTTTTTATATTTATGTTATATTTACGTGTTTTTATATTTATGTGGAGAGGGGAGTTCATGAGCCCAAAGGCTTTGAACAGCAAAGAATGGGCTGGTGAGAAATAGCATTAAAATCAATCTCTATAAAAGAATAAAATTTATTATTTTAAATTATAAAAATAATTTTATAAGCTCCTATAAAATACTTGGGAGCTGCACGTGGGGGTGAAGAGCAGCACTTGACTCCAAGGAGCATTATGGGGTGGGTGGGCTGTGTCCAGGGGGAATGTAGAGATCCCCATGCCATGGATCTGGGATTCGGGAATTCCTGAATTCTGGAATTCTGGAATTCTTGAATTCTGGAATTCCTGCCCTGCTGGGAAGGGTGGGGCATCATTTATGCTCTTCTGGGCACGGATGGGTTTGGTGGTCAGGACCCAGCTGAGCTTGCACTCAAAAGATGGAAAGAAAAAAAAAAAAAAAAAAAAAAAAAAAAAAAAAAAAAAAAAAAGGAATAAAGAAGAAAAAATAGAACACACACACAAAAAAAAGAGGTCAGTGCCTGCCCTAGCTGTGCTGTGAGCCTGGGGGCTCGTGGGGCTGCAGAGGCAGCTGCAGCTCTTCAAACAGACCTGCAGGTCATCCCAACATCCCAAATTCCCCTTAGCAGCAGTAAATGTGGGGAGCAGCAGTAAATGTGGGGAGCAGCAGTAAATTTGGGGAGCAGCAGTGCACTGAGGGCTCCTGCAGGGGTGGGAGGGTGGGCAGGGCTGCCCCAAGGGCTGGCTGGGCTTGGGCTGCTCCTGCTGCCCCCCTGGGATGCTCCTCAGGGAAATTGTGCAGTAGGAATGAAACCCTGAAAAAGCCAGTGTGGAAAAATCGGACGAGCTAAAAGCACAGGTCACAGCCTGGGCTGTTCTGTGCAGCCCCTTCCCTGACCCTGCCTGGGCTTTTTCTTCCTGTTTTATTTTATTTGGCTTCAAATAACTCACCAGGAGCAGCAAAAAGGGGCTGATGGGCAGGGGTTTGTACCTTGCTCCTGCCCCATGGCAGAGGGTGGAATGGGATGAGCTGTGGGGTCCTTTCCACCCAAAACACTCTGGGATGCTGTGAAAGTGCAGGGAATATTTGTGGGATCCCAAATGGGTGTGAGGTACAGCTAGATGAATTTGGGATCATTCTCAGCTCAGGGGTGTGAGGCACAGCTGGATGGATGTGGGGTCACTCCCTGTCCCAGCTCAGGGGTGTGAGGCACAGCTGGATGGATGTGGGGTCACTCCCAGCTCAGGGGTGTGAGGTACAGCTGGATGGATGTGGGGTCACTCCCAGCTCAGGGGTGTGAGGTACAGCTGGATGGATGTGGGGTCACTCCCAGCTCAGGGGTGTGAGGCACAGCTGGATGGATTTGGGGTCACTCCCAGCCCTGAGCACTCAGGGAGGAGGATGGCAGCACTTCCACCTTCCCCTGCCTGGCTGCCCTGATCCAGTGGGAGATTTGCCCCTTTTTGGAGGAAAACACATCATTTGGACAAAAGCTAATTGTCTTCTCCAGCTGCTGGTGGGGTTAAATTGTGTGTCCCTCAAGGGCTGAACTGTATTTTCTAATTATTTCCTTTTCCTTGCAGGAACCTTGGGAAGTCTGGGCTGAGAGTGTCGTGCCTGGGGTTGGGTGAGTAGCTCTGGCCTCTTCCCCCAGGCCAGCCCAGCTCAGCCCTGCAGGGGAGTTGTGGTGTCAAATCCTCTGGGATCCATCCCAGGGAGTGTCCCCTGGAGCTGGGGCAGAGCTCCAGCCCCCTCCCCTTCTCTTCTTTCTTTTTTCCCCTCTTCTCTTTCTTTTTTTTCCTTCTTTCCATTCACCCCTGTGTGCCTTGTTCAGATATAGTGAATGTTATTATTTATAAATATATTATTTATTTATATATTATATCATATCATATCATATCATATCATATCATTTTATTTTATTTATCGCTATAATTATAGAAATTAAATTAAATATATTACATTAAATATAAATTAAAATTAATATATTCAATAATAAATAAATAAATAATATTTTAAGTTAAATATTAATTAAATTAAATATAAAAATATAGTTATATAGATTTTGTATTTATATAATTTTATATCAATATAAAATATATTTATAAATATAATTATATAAATTATATATATAATATATATTATATATTATGTATTATATATGTTATAAAATATATGTATTTTATAACATATATATAAATATATATTATAAAAATATATATTATAAAAATATATTTCTAAATACATATATTCTATTTATATAAATGCAATTATGTGAATATACACAATAATAAATATTGTATTCACAAATTTTTATAAATATAAAATTATAGTTATATAAAAATATCATTATAAATATAAACATATTTTTATTTAAATATAAATTTATAGTCAACCCAGATTGAGTATAAATTTACAAAACCACAAAATTTGATGGCACATTTTATTTCCTTGCTACACAGACAGAGCACATGAAGAAAAATCAAATTAAAATCAGCCTGCAGTGGTTTAAATGGGACACACAAGGGGATGCAGAGGGGAAAGGACACCCTCCCATTCAATCCTGGGGTTCAGAGCAGCCTCAGGCTGGAGCAGAGCTTTGGGTCTGGAGGATTCAGCAATGCTCAATCATCACAACAATAACACTGCTTAATCAGTTGACTAATTTAACATTTATCAAATGACTCAATAGGATTTGCTATAAGCACAACAGCAGCTTAATTACGAATCCCAGCTAATTATGACTCCGAGACGGCAACGCTCATGCTGCACTTACTCAGAGTGTTTAAATCAGTTGGTGCAGCCACAGAGCTGAGGAGTCTGGAGCAAACCATGAACCTGTGAAGGAGTTCAGGGAAACAACTGCTGCCTGCAGGCTCCCAGCCCGGGGGTGCTTGGAGTTAGTCAGCAGGAAATCTCCATCCTGGCTGCAATTGGGGTTGTTTTGTTATTATTATTGGACTTCTTTGAGAAGTATAATAATAAATAAATAAATAAATAAATAAATAAATAAATGTTTAATAATTCTATTATTATTATTAGGTCAGAGCACCCTGATCCACTGGGAACTGTCCCTGCCCACAGAGGTAACAACTGCTGGCTGCAGACTCCCAGCCTGTGGGGTGCTTGGCTTTAGTCAGCAGGAAATCTCCATCCTGGATGCAATTTGGGTTGCATTGTCTTTGCGGAGTCCAATAATAATAATAATAATAATAATAATAATTCTATTATTATTAGGTCAGAGCACCCTGATCCACTGGGAACTGTCCCTGCCCACAGAGGGGTGGAATGGGATGAGCTTTGCAGCCCAAACCATTCCATGATTCTGTGGTTGTTCTGCTCAGGCTGTTGAGACAAAAAACACGAGGTTTTGGGGGTGTTTGCTGGGAAACAGGAGCTCCTTAGAGCAGGAGCTGTGAGAGCAGAGAGTGTTTGGGATCAGCTGGAGGGGGTGACCTGCCCAGGTGCCCTCAATGCTGGGATGGAGGAGAAGGAGCTGCCCTGGGGGTCCTGGGCTCTGCCTGACCCTCCCAGCCCCATCCCTGCTCACAGGGCACTTCTCAGCCCCTTCTCCCAACGTGCTTTGAGATCTGGTTTTAAGCTGGAGGGAGTTGTGAAAGTCACCTTTTCACACGAGTCAGAGGAACAAGGCTCCTTCTGCCAAGAGCTCTTGTGGTTAAAATAGCCCCAGCCTTGGAGAGGGCTCGTCTGGTCTGTGCTGAGGTTTTATTTATCAGCCTCACAGCTTCCCCAAGTGCTGCTGTTGTGCTGGAGGAGAAAAAAAAAACCACGGGAAGGAAGCAGCAGCAGGAGAAGAAAAAAAAAAAATAAAAACCACCACAAAAAAAACAATTTTGCAGAGCTTTTCTTTGATTTCAAGCGGGTGGAACTGCAGCAGCATCTAAATATACTGAGCCTTTGTGAGTGCAGCTGTGCAGGGGGCTGGGGGAGGCTGCTGGGCACCTCCTCCTGCTCTGCACAGGGGGCTCTGTGTGCAGGGAGAGGCAGCTGGGCACCCTGAACCCAGAAATTCCCTGCAATGTGCAGCATCTTTGATTTTTTGGATGATTGTTTTGGGTTGGAAGGACCTTAAAGCTCATCCTGTTCACCTTCCACTGTCTCAGGTTGATCCAAGCTGGCCTTGGGATCCAGGAGCAGCCACAGCTTCTCAGGGAAAGCCTCCCAACCCTCCCAGGGAAGGATTTCTCCCTCAGATCTGATCTAAATCTCCCTTTTTTCAGTTTAAAACCATCCCCCTGCAGATCCATCAGGTGTCTGCCTTACCTGACTTTCCTAACTGCCTTCCCTCCTGCAGCTCCCCCAAAGATAAATGTGTTTTCCCCCGTGTTCTCTGCAGCATGAAAAAAATCTAATTTAGGGCTCGCTAAAGTTTCTGAAGGCTCAGCAGTTCTTCCTTAGGAGCCTTGAAAAATCCCAGCCAGGTGGGATGAGAAGGTGGAGGAGAGTGGGAAGGGGGGCAGGACTCTGAGGTGGGCAGGGACACTTTGGGGACATCCTGCTCCTCCTGCCTCACCTGGGGACCAGCTCCTCTGCTGGGTCCTGCTGGTGCTCAGTGTTTTCCATTCAGGGATGTTTGGGGAGAGCCCTGAGCCCCTCTCAGAGCAGTGGCTGAGCATCACTGCTGGGTTCCTGGGGCTCCCCTGGGGCTGGGGCTGCTCAGCCAGGCTGGACATCCCTGGGAACATCCCAGTGCTCAGTTCTGCTCCTGCCTGGAGCTTCCACCTCCTGCTCTGGTGAGTTCCTTCAGCTGGGGATGTGCACAGCCTCACCCTGGGCTGCTCTGAGGTTATTCCCTTGCTGCCGGAGCCAAAATGTGCCTGTGATTCCAGGAAAAAATGAGGTTTTTTTCAGGTGTTTAGTTCAGGGTGAGCCCTGCCTGTGGATTCCTCTTGGTTTTGAGGGAATGTTGAGGCAGGAGCCTTGAGTGTGAGGAAATAGGGTTAGGGTTAGCCCTGAGTGTGAGGAAACAGGGTTAGGGTTAGCCATGAGTGTGAGGAAATGAGCAGGACAAAAGCTGCCATCCCGATCCCATGGAGAAAAGGCTGCAGAAATTGGTGTTTAGTGAGCCCAGAGGGGCCAGGGGCTGCTCTGTGCCCTGCCCTGGCTCTCTCTGTGCCCAGCCCTGTGTGACACCATCCCTGTCACACCAGGACAGGCTGGGGGACAGCCAGGAGTCCCCTGTCCCTGCTGAGGTGACACTCCTGTGACACTGCCAGGGCTGGGCTGTGCTTTGTGAGGAGTGTGAGGGACATGGAGCCACAGCTGGGCTTTGGGCAGAAATCCCCTGGAAGGAGAGAGAATCCAATTGGAAAACTGGTTCTCAGGGCAAAGGGGGAGGAAGGTGATGGGCAAAGGGAGCAGTGGGAATTCTCCCTGCCTTTCTAACCATGGTTGGGATGACAGGGAGAGGCAGTGACTTGGAAAGGGGAAAAGGAGCAATTTTTGAAAAATCTCTGTCTTTCTCCAGTATATTTTTCTTGCCAAACGAGTGTGTTGGCTGAGGTTGTGAATCATCCTTGGCTGTTGTTTGAAATGCCAAATGCGCCTTGTGCCTTTTTTTTTTTTTTCTGCCATTTATTTTTATTATTTTTTTTAAAAATTTCCAAAGGGAGGAGGAGCAGCCTGTGCCTCTGCTTTGCCTGGGTGGGGAACCTTCTCTGCTCCTGATTCCTCCAGCAGAGCCCTTCCCTTCCCTGCCACACCTGATGCTTCAGAGCTCAGCCAAAACTCACTTCCCTGCTTGGCTTCTGCGATGATCATGGGGGAAATAAAAATAAAAAAGACCCCTTGGAATTTCCACCCACCTAATCCTGTCCCCAGCCCTCGGTGTCCCCAGGTGGGAGCACAGGGTGCTCAGCACCACAGATATTATTTATTCCTTGCATTTAAACAGCTTTAAGGCGCTTTTTTTTGCTCTCATTTGAGCCATTGGGAGCCCTGGGGCTGCTCTGCCTGTGCCCCAAGCCCCGAGCACTGTTGTCACTCAGTGGGATTTTTGGCTTCTGGTGTCAGAAATTAAATTTTGAGAGGATGTGCACTCTGTGGGGAGGATGAATAATCCCCTTCCTCCTCACCTGTGCACCTGTGTGCTGCTTATGCAAAAGGAGAGAAAAAAAAATAAAAAAAATCACTTTGAGATAAACAGTCTCAACCCATTTTTCCGTCCAAACACATTTTAATGTATTCCTGTAAAAATAACACCTCTGAAGCTTTAACATGGAAATCAAGCTTCTTTTGGTTATTTTTTTTTTTTTATCTGCAGGAAGAAGCTTAAAGGTAAAATGAAAACAGGTTTCAGTTTTATCTTTGTCGTGCAGGACCAGAGTGTTTAAATTCCAATAATCAGAGAAAACACCTCTCCTGTAGCCAGCAAGGTGTAGCAGGGGGTAATCCTGCCCTGTTATTATTGTCCTCACAGAGCTAAAAAAAGAGATAAAATTAGCTGGAGAACGTGTGCTCTTTGCTCATTTATTTAATTCCCATTTCCTCTCTGATCTGTGGCAAACTCGGCTTTTCCAGCTCGGGCTGTTCTGCAGGAAGTCAGGAGTTGCAGTTTGAACTCACACTTTGTGCATCTTTAAATAGCTTTATTTGCACTCAGACAAACCTGACGTATTAAAAAATTCAGATTGGCCTTTTTTTTGTGTGGTTTTTTTTTTTTGAGGGAAAGAGAGCAAGGTTTCTGCTGCCAGAGATGATGAATGAGTGTGGTGATGCTCTGAGCAGGGCTGATCAAAGCTCAGGGTTCATGTCTGCACCCCTCTGCACCCCATAAACATCCTTCCATCAATCAGAATTTTCAGTTCTGGGGAGTTTTGGGAGTCCCATCCATTCAGTGAGTGACATCTGGATTTCTGTGAGGAGTGAGCAGGGCCCCACCTGTGACCTCCCCCAGCTCCTGCTGCCTCTTTCCCACTGCAAGATGGAATTCCTAAATAAATATATATTCCTAAAATAAATATGTATTCCTAAAATAAATATATATGTACAAAATCCCTATATAGGAAAGAATTCCTGCAGAAATTCCATAGAGTGGGACCAGCTGCCCTTTAAAGGTCCCTCCCAACCCAAACTATTTTATGATCCAGTTAAATCCACACTCTGCTTCCACCACAGGATATTTTAATTTTTAATTTATTTTTTTTTAAAGCAATGATCATAAGGAGATAATGCCTCAAGTTTTCCTAATAATAGACCCAGAGTCAGCAACTGAGGCTAAAAACTGCAGCAGCTTTAGGATCCAGCCTGGAGAAAGCTCTGCCCCTGGGCTGGGCTGGCTCTGGACTTTGCCTTCATGGGAATCTTTTCCTGTCAGAAGAAATATTTCTCTTTTTTATGTCCTTCTTTTTTTTTTTTTTTTTAATTATTCTAATTTTGACTTTCAGGATGCTAAATGCTGGAGCACATATTGAAGGAGACTTTCATTCCCCAAATGATGTGTTGTGGCAGCATCAGGATTTTTTTTTCCAATTTATCAAATTGAAAGGAAACATTTGGAAAATGATTTCTGGTTTGGGAAGAGCTTCAGATTTCAAGGCCTGGCAGTGCCCAAGGCCAGGCTGGGACAGTGGGAGGTGTCCCTGCCCATGGCAGGGGTGGCACTGGATGAGCTTTAGGATCTCTCCCAACCCAAACCATTCCATGATTTGAATCCAGTTCTGTGTTTTGGCCCCAGAGCATCCCCTGGGTGCTGCCCTGAGCACTTTCCTGTGCCAGTCCCACCCTGGGAGGAGGTTCCCTGTCCTGCCTGGCTGCAGGAGCTCTCCTGGGGCTGCACCATCCCCTTCACCCCACCTTAAACCCATTTAATCCCAAAGAGAATTTTGGTGAAGTCTCATTTTTGATGTCAAAACCCCCTTGTAGTAACAGATTGTTTTGTTTTCTCCAGGGACCTGGGTGACTTTTGGAGGTCAGATCTCAGACGAGGTGAGTGCTGCTCTGTGAGCCCAAAGCGTGGAACAAACACTGCCCTGGGATATTTTTAAATGAAATTGTGGCTCCTGGAACAGAGACACAGCAGCAAAGTCACTGCCCAGAGCTGTGCCACAAGCCCCTAATGAAGCTGACATTTCCAGAGAGGGACTTTAATAAACTCCATCCACCCCTCAGGGCCATCTCCTGTCCCCAGCAGTGTCCCCTCCTTCCCAGGGGCAGTGGCACTGCTCCTGCAGCAGAAATTGGGAACTATTTTTGTGTGTGGATGTAATGGGCAACAGTCATAAATCCAGGCGAGGGCTGGGCTTGCAAAGGTGATTTATTTTTGACATAATTGGCTGAAACAAATGAAAAGGAGCTCGGGTTTCCCTGGAGCAGATGGCTCCTGATGCCAGGGAATCACCCCTGGGGCTCCTCTCCAGCCCAGGGTCCCACAGATGTGAGAGCCCCAGGGAGAGCAGCTGCCCACTCCAAAACAACCCTGGCGTGAGGGAAAGAGCCCAGGAGCCTGAATTCAAAGGGTTTTCCTTGAAATTCTCTTGGGTTTTTGTGCTATTGCTGCTTCTACTGGTGGATCTCCAGCTTTGGTCCCATGGATCCTCAGCCTTGGTCCCATGGATCCCTCCAGCTTTGATCCTGTGGATCCCAAACTCTAATCTCCTGGATCTCCCCAGCTTTGATCCTGTGGATCTCCAGCTTTGATCCCAGGGATCCTGTTTTGATCCCATGGATCTCCCCAGCTTTGATCCCCTGGATCCTCCCTAATTCCTGCCGGGCTGGGGGCGAGGGGACCTGATGTAAATTCATGTTTTGGTGTCTCTCTCCTTCCCTGGGTGTCCTGTCAGAGGAGTTCCCTGCGCAGGGGGTGTGGGGTTTTCCCTGGGGTGGGTTTTTCTTGGTGTGGGATTTTCCCTGGGGTGGGATTTTTCCCGCTGTGAGATTTTCCTGGTGTGGGATTTTTCCCGGTGTGGGATTTTTCCTGGTGTGGGTTTTTCCTGGTGTGGGATTTTTCCCGGTGTAGGATTTTTCTTGGGGTGGGCTTTTCTTGGGGTGAGGTTTTCCTGGTGTAGGATTTTCCCTGGTGTGGGATTTTCCCGATGTAGGACTTTCCCCTCTGTCTGGGCTGTATTTTCCCAGCCCTGAGCTGTGTGTCCATCCCTCCACAGGTGGCTGAGCAGCTGATGACCATCGCCTATGAGAGCGGGGTGAACCTGTTCGACACGGCCGAGGTGTACGCGGCCGGCAAGTGAGTGTCCTGTGTCCTGTGTCCTGTATCCCGTGTCCCGTGTCCTGTGTCCTGTGTCCTGTGTCCCGTGTCCCGTGTCCCGTGTCCCATGTCCCGTGTCCTGTGTCCTGTGCCCTGTGTCCCATGTCCCGTGTCCTGTGCCGTGCCCTGGGGCAGGGCTGGATCCCACCCCACACCACCAGCCTGAGCTTGCCGAGCCTCCCTGCTCCCCCTCCAGGCTCTGAAAGCCGCTTTACCCCTGAGCTGGACAGGAAAATATTTGTATTTAGAGCCCTGATCAATAATTTGGAGCACCTCATCAATAAACCCGAATAAATTAACCCAATTCTGGTACCCAGCAAAGGCGGGGGGAGCATCACTTGTGCCACTTGCTGCTGGCACAGGGAGGAAAAACATCCTGAACAGATGGAAAGTGAGTGTGATGTGAATGGTGATGGATGGCAGGGATCCCAATGGGAACCAGTGTGGTGTGGGGGGAACATCAGAACCACTGTGGGGTGGGGGAAAGATCATCTGTGAAAAATCTGATGGGGATGATTTCCAATGGGGTGGGGGAAAGACCATCCATTGATAAATGTGATGGGGATGATTTCTAGTGGGGTGGAGGAAACCCACCATTATCATCCATGAGGAATGTGATGGAAATGATTTACAGTGTGATGGGGGAAAGATCATCCATGATAAATGTGATGGGGATGATTTCCAGTGGATGGGGGGAAACCACCATTATCATCAGTGAGAATTTCCATTGGGTGGGGGAAACCCACCATTATCATCCATGATCAATGCGATGGGGATGATTTGAAGTGTGAAATCTGGGCTGGGACATGGTGTCCTGCTGAGGGAGCAGCTCACGGTCCAGAGGAGGAGGAGGGGGACCAGGGGTTCTGCTGGGTGGGGTCTGTCCCAGCTGGGGGTCACTGTCACCAGGGTGGTGGCACTGAGCATCCCCAGCCTCCCTGACCCCGGGCTCTCCCTGCAGGGCCGAGGTGATCCTGGGGAACATCCTGAAGAAGAAAGGCTGGAGGTACAGTATGGCATCCCCTGCCCCCTTGGCTTGGCTTGGGGGTCCCTGGGGATTTGGGGAATGTCTCACCTTGGGGGGGCTGCCCCAGGCTGCTCCATGGCCCCACAGGAGCAGCTGCACCTTCCCAGTGCCAAGGGAAAGGGCTCTCCTGGGATTTAGGGATGCGCACAGTGACTCCAGGGGATTGTGGCCACTCTTAGGGGCCATCCTGTCTCTGTTACACCCCTGGGAGTGTGTCCATCCCTCTCAGGAGTGTGTCCATCCCCCTGGGAGTGTGTCCATCCCCTCTCCATGTGGGAGGATGGGTTTGGCCCCTCATCCCTATGGATATTGTGGATTAGGGATGCAGAGCTGTGACAGCCCCTCATCTCCAGCAGCCTGGGAGGAGGTGACACCTCATTTAAAGGATGCACAGGAGATGACATCTCGTTTAAAGGATGCACAGGAGATGACACCTCATTTAAAGGATGCACATCAGCACATGTCATGGAGTTTTAGGAGATTTGCATAATCTTTAAAGGCCTCCTGTGTGTGTGTCCTCAGCAGGTTGAGCTCAGGGGGGGTTCTCTCCAAACCCATCACCTCTGTCTAGGGGATTAGGGCTCTGATTGATGATTTGGTGAGGAATATTCTGGATGATGGGGAGAGAAAAAACAATGAAGTCCAATAGAAGCTGGGGAGATTTTGTTATACCTGTCTGGTTGCGCAGCAAGGTGGCTGGAGGATGAGAAGTCTGATTTAATATCATATAGGAGTTTACAGATCAGTCCAGATACATCACACTGGAGTTTAATAACCCTGGGGATGCTGCCTGGCAGTGAGAAGCAGGAGGGCACAGTTCTGCAGCCCTTGGTTAAAGTCAGGGTGGTGCTTACTCAGGAATTAAAAATGTTTGGGGGTTTTGCTTTCTGTCCCAATGTCCAATCCAAACTTCCCCTGACTCCACTCCACTCAATATCCCCCTGCCCTGACTGTTCATGAGCCCATTGTACCAACACACCTGTGGGATGTTTCACTGTCCATCCTCTGAAGGAGCCAAAGCTCAGATCCCCCCACCAGGAGCAGAGGGACAACTCCCTGAGGTGCCATTCCCTGAGGCAGGGGACAATTCCTGGGGTCTCAGGGACTGCCAAAATTCACTCCAGGTGCAGGAATTCCCCCCCCAGATCAACACTGGAGTCAGTCTCCTCAACATTTCCCCCCTGCTCTTCTCCTATTTGAGCAGAAATCCTGCTGCCAGCTTTTAGAGGTTGCTGATGGGCAGAATCCTCCTTGGCTACTTTTTAATAATAATAATAATAGTAATAATAATAATAATTTTATATATAATATAATATATTATATATTATATAAATTATATAATTTATATATAATTATATACTCTATAATGGAATTTACATATAAATTATAAATTTAAATTATAAATTAGAAAAATTATATATATATATATATATATAAAAAGATTATATTATATTTATATTATTTTTTTCTGTTGTTTATGCAGGAGGTCCAGTTTGGTGATAACCACAAAGCTGTACTGGGGTGGCAAGTAAGTGTGACAGTCACTTGTGCTGGTGTTTGCAGCCCTGCAGTCGGGGGAGTTAATGGCACCTGGGGGTGCTTTGCTGCTGTCACTGTAATTCTGATTATTTTGCCAAGGGTTTTAAGGAGTTGGAGTTACTCACCTGGAGAGGAGAAGCTCCAGGGAGAGCTCAGAGCCTTTCCAGGGCCTAAAGGGGCTCCAGGAGAGCTGGAGAGGGACTGGGGACAAGGGATGGAGGGACAGGACACAGGGAATGGCTTCACATGGACAGAGGGCAGGGCTGGATGGGAGATTGGGGAGGAATTCCTGGGCCGAGATGGAATTCCCAGGTTTGCTGTGGCTGCCCCTGGATCCCTGGCAGTGCCCAAGGCCAGGCTGGACATTGGGCTTGGAGCACCTGGGACAGTGGGAGGTGTCCCTGCCATGGCAGGGTCGGAATGGGATGGGATTTAAGGTCCCTCCCAACCCAACCAGTCTGTGATTCTGTAACTTTGGGGGTGTTTAAATCAGAGCACAAACCAATGCTCCTGAGTTGTTGGCACCATGTCCCAGCTGTGTTCCTGTTCTTCCCCTGCAGAGCAGAGACCGAGAGAGGCCTGTCCAGAAAACACATCATTGAAGGTACCTGGGCTGGGCTGGGCTGTGCCAGGGCTCAGGCTGCCCCTGGGGTGGGATTTATCCAGCTGGATCCCAGGGCAGTGCTCTCTCCTGTGCTGGGGCTGTTTGATCCCACTGCTCTCTGTGCCAGTTCCATGCAGGATGATTCCCAAACTTGTCTAAAGTGCCCTAAATGCACCAAAGGATCATTTTGGCTCCCCTCAAAAAGGATCATCTTGGCTCCCTGTGCCAGTCCCATGCAGGGCCATTCCCAAACTTGTCTGTAAAGTGCCCCAAATACACCAAAGGATTATTTTGGCTCCCCTCACTCAGTGTGAGCAGGTGAGAGCCCCCCACACTCTGTGGGGTTTGCTGGGGCAGCTCTCTGCTCTCTGCACACCCCCAGCCCTTCCCTGCAGTGCCAGATGTGGCCAGAGGTGCCCTGGGCTCCCTTTGGGGCTGGGAGGGATGAGGATGAGGATGTGGACATGATTTCAGCCTGCAGAAATAGCCTCTGGAGAGGTGCCAGCCCCCAGGATTGCTCCTGCTGCTGTTCCTCCTCAAAGTGCTCAGTTCTGCTGCCCATCCCCTCACCTGCAGCATCCCTGGGGTTAATTCCCCCAAATCCCTGCTCCTCTTCCCCTCCCTGCTGCTCTGCTTTGTCCTGCTGGATGTGTTACTGCAGGAGAGCAGAACAGAGTGTTCTCTTTGTCCTGGTGGCAGAACCTTGTCCTGAGTCCCTGGTCTGTACCCAGATCTGGCTCTGCAGGGCTCTGCCCGCCAGGTCAGACCCTGGGCACAGCTTTGGGAGGGCTGGGCTGGAACAGAGACTGGACAGAGCCAGAGAATAAAGGAGATATTTATTAAAAGGCCTCCAGGATCCACCTTGGGCAGGACAAGAGCCTGGCCAGGGCTACACCCAAGGTGGACCCAAAATGGTCACAAACTGGACCCAAAATGGTCACGAAATGGACCCAAAATGGACTCAAACTGGACCCAAAATGGTCACAAAATGGACCCAAAATGGACCCAAAATGGTCACAAAATGGACACAAAATGGTCCCAAAATGGTCACAAATTGGACCCAAAATGGTCACAAAATGGACCAAAAATGGTCACAAACTGGACCCAAAATGGACTCAAAATGGACCCAAAATAGACTCCAAATGGACCCAAAATGGTCACAAACTGGACCCAAAATGGACCCAAACTGGACCCAAACTGGATCTAAAATGGTCACAAAATGGACCCAAAATGGTCACAGAATGGACCCAAAATGGTTAATTCTGGAACCAAATGCAGTGTTTTCTTGGGGGTCAGTGCCTTTTAGCACAGAAAGCCTGCAATTCTCAGCCTCCAGAGCTCCAGGACAGGGAGATCAGTGCCCAGGAACAGGCTGGGGAAGGGAGGATCACACCCAGGAGCAGCAGTGTCAGCTGTGACCTTGTCCCTGTGAGAGGAGCCAGCCTGGGCTGGATGCCCAGGGAGCAGGACAGAGCCTGGGGCTGTGCTCTGCAGGAATCCTGGGCTCACCAGCCAATTCTGCCCCTGGGAATTGCTCTGGAGGGACATTCCAGGGCAGTGCCAGCTCCCAGCAGGGTCCCTCCTGTGCTGTGTGACCCCTCTCCACCAGGGAGGTGCAGAAGCTGCTCTGGAGGGGCTCAGAGATTAAATCCTCTGGATTTCTTGATGCTGCACACCTGGAAAATGTGAACCCAAGCAATGCCCAGCTCAGGTGGGATGAATGTGGGGAACAGCAGCTCCTCCCTGGGTGCGGATTTGGCTCCTTCCATCCTCCTCCTCCCTCTTCCTGGGCAAGTTTTATCCAGGAGAGTTTTATCTTGGAGTGTTTGCAGGATCCAGACACGTCAGGATCTGACTTTCCCACTGAGGTAAAGCTGGAGAAAACTTTTTCTTCTGGCAGCATTTTGGGGAATTTTCATCTGAGTAAGCCTCAGTGGGGTGGTGGCACCAAAGTGCTCGGGGAGGTGGCAGATGTGTCACAGGCACTCCAAACCCACCCATTTTCCATTTCTTTCCATTTCTTGTGGGGCTACTTCGTGAAATGACAGAAAAGCACTGGCAGGAGTTGGAATAATTTCACAGAACACCCAGCAAATATTCTTAAGGTCGATGAGAGATATTTTATATTTACATATATATATTTTTATATATATATATGTGTGCATGAGAGAGAGAGAAGAGGATTTTTTAAGTTATTTTCTACAAATCTTCCCAAGAACAAAATGTTTTTACGGATGTTCCTGAAGAATGAGTCAAAACAGAGCGGGCTGAAAAATGTTTGCTGAATTTTGAGCTGGGTAAAATGCCCATCTCATACGCTCATACACAGATATATAAATATATCTGTAGGGCTTTGATTCCACCTCCCATCACATCCTCACAGGAAGGCTCTCAAAACCTGCACATGGGATGCAAAGGGCTTTTTTGGCAGTTTTCTCTGCCAAACCCACTCCCTGTGCAGTGTAGGTGGGCACAGCTCCCTCTGAAAAGGTGAAACTTTCACCTGTTCTCCAAAACCAGTGGCCCCCAGTGAGCCCAGTGCCACCACCCTGCCCTGTGGGACATCTCTGCAGTGTCCCCGTGGGATGGGCATCAGGAGCTGGGGCTGGGGTAGGAAGGGATCCAAAATTCAGGTTGGATTAACTGGGAGCAGGTGCACAGTACTGAAATAGTCCCTGTTTATAATATATATAATATAATGATATTATTATATCATTATAAATAATTATTAAGTTAATAAATAATTAATAAGTTAATAAATATTTTATATATATGTATAATATATAATATATATTATATATATACAAAATACTATACGTAAATATATATAAATATATAAAAATATATAAATATATAAAAATATATAAAATATATTATCTATAAATATAAATATACAAACATATAAATATACAAAATACTATATAATAGTCCCTGTTTATAATATATATAATATAATTATATAATAGATAATAAATATACTATATATATGCATAACATAATATAATATATATACACAAAATCATAACAGGGACTATATAATAGTCCCTATTTATTTATAATATATAATAGTCCTTGTTTATAATAAATATTAAATAATATATAATAATTATATAACATAATTATACATTATATAATATAATATATAGTATGATATATATAATATATAATATATAATATATAGTGTATAGTGTATAGTGTATAGTGTATAATATATAATATATATTTATTATATAGGATATATTATATAGAATACAATATAGATATATAATATATTATATATACTATAATACAATAAAATAATAATAACAACAGGGACTACATAATACTCCTTTTATTTATAATATATAAAATATATATATTTATATGTATATAAAATATGTATATTTAAATGCACCAAGCTGTATTTAATCCCATTTTTGCTCTGTCCTGTGCCTCCCTCTGACCCTGCCTGTCCCTGTCTCTGCTCTCCCATTCCCAGGGCTCAAGGCTTCTTTGCAGAGGCTGCAGCTGGAATATGTGGACGTGGTGTTTGCCAACAGGCCGGACAACAACACCCCCATGGAAGGTCAGTGCCAGCTGCAGTTGAAGGGTTTAATGCACCTGGGTCTGGCTCGAGGGCTCAGACTGGGGAGGGCAGGAAATAAAACATAATTTGTAATGAAATGTTCAGGTGGGGCAGTTGAAATGTGAAATTAATGGTAGCCTGATCCATGGAAGGTGTCCCTGCCCACGGCAGAGGGTTGGGGTTAAATATCCTTTAAGGTCCCTCCCAGACTTTATTATAGGGGTCCCTCCCTATTTAGGGTTTCTGTGTCTACCCTGCCAGGAGGTGAATTTGTATGTTTTGGAAGGAAATGGAAGTTTCCTTTATGTCTCAGGAGTGGCTTTAACATGTGGAGCATTTCCTTTTCCCAGTCCCTTCAGGTGGAGTGGGTTTGTGGTTGGACTGAAGGCAGGTATTCCCATTCCATGGGATCCAACAGAGCTGGAGCTCCATCTCAGCAGTGCTCACACCCATTGCCCTGCTGGGAAGGGGCTGTGCCACCCATGGGTGCCACCCAGAGTGGATCAGGGACCAGCCTGGGATTTTGGGAGCCCAGGGCACAGGTGATCCCACAATCCAGCACAGCTGATCCCACATTCCAGCATCACAGACTCCACAGATCCCAGGGCACAGCTGATCCCACATTCCAGCACAGCTGATCCCACTTTGTAGCAGCACAGACCCTGTGGATCCCTTGGCAGCCAGGCACAGGCTGGGACTCCAGCAGGGTGAAAAAAGGGACATTGCTGTTGTGAGTGGCGTGGTGGAGATCCTTCCCATCTTCTTCCTGCCTTTTTTTTATTTTTTTTTTATGGCTCACCTACTAAGGCACTTCCCTCCCCGAGCATCTGCTGGGCCATCTGTCAGTGCTGTGCTGCTCCATCCCATCAGCACCACACACTCCTCAGCCTCTCCCACACCCATCATGGGCTGCTTTGGCTTGGAAGGCACCTTAAAGCTCATCTCATCCCACTCTCCACTGTCCCAGGCTGCTCCAAACCCTGTCCAGCCTGGCCTGGGACACTGCCAGGGATCCAGGGGCAGGAAAAGGTGACCTTAAAACATTCCCTGCTCGTGGGTCCTGCTGGGGCACCCAGCATGTTGTGTGCAGAGAGGCACAAAAAATCCAAACCTGGAATGGTCCTGTTTGTTTTCCCTTTTTACTTCTCCTAAGGTTTATCCCCTGTGCCTCAGACTCCTCCCTGTGTGCACCAAGGATTTACAGATCCTGCTCTGACCCCAGCCCGAGCAGAGCCCTTCTCTCCCCAGGCCGTGCAGACTCTGTTCCTCCCCTGGGGACTGGAGCAGATGAACATTCCACAGGGGGTTCTGTGCTGTCACTGACTCTGGGCCTCGGGGGACCTGGCAGAGCTGCTTAACCTAAACCCCTGAAATGTATTTAATGTTCTTAAAGGTCTCAGAGCGAATTAAAACAGTTTTCCATCATAAAAGCAGTGGATGTTGGAGTCAGGGAGCAGCTGGAGATGGGGGAGGCTGGTTGTAGGTGGGTCTGGCTGTGCCCCCCATACCCAGAGCTGGGCTGGGATGTGCCAGGCAGGGGGATCAGGGGTGAGGGGCTGCCCACCCTCACTGGGACCAGGTCAGGGTATGTGGGGTGTCCCTGTCACCCTCCAGCAGGGATTTGGGTGATGGGGAATCTCCAGAATTCCCCTGTGTTTCCTGCCTCATCACTGGGGCTGAAGTTCTCATCCCCCAGCTGTGCAAGCAGATGTTTTATCTTCATCCCAAGGGGCTTTTCCAGCAGTGCAGCTGGAGGGGAGGGTCCCTGGGGTCCCTGGAGTGTCCCCATTGTCACAGGTGCTCAGCAGCCTAGCACGGCAGGGAGGGAAGGTGACAACGTTCCTACCAGGGAACTTTAAACCACTTCAAAGCTATTATTGTTATGATGCCAGGGGCTGTTATTTGGGATTTGAAGTGTGGATTTATATTTTTAAAAATAAATTTAAAAAATAAAAATCTGTTTTTTAAGTGCTGGCATTTGGGCATCCAGCTGGCAGGACAAGAAATCTGGGTGTGTGCTGTTCCCAAGTCCCATCACCATCTCCTGGCTCTCTAAACAGGAATATATATGTACATATATATATGTACATATATTTTTATATACATTTTGTGAGTTGACTTGGGGATTTTTTGTGGGTTTTTTTTTTTTTTGAAAGGAGTAGAGGCTGGAGAAATGCAAACAACCACGGGCTGAGATGTGTAAGAGGCGTGTGACGAAATGTTTTTCAAAACTCCGAAATGGTGGCGGGGCAAAAAATAGAAAACTGAACCCAGGGAGAAGCTGCTGGGGAGGGAGGGAGGAAGGGAAGGATCACTTACAGGCTTAGACTGATGGTGGTAGGAAAGAAAAAACAATTTTAAATTAAATATTCAGGTGGGGCAGCTTGGAGCTGCTCATTAATTGTATTCTGGAGCCCTGGACAGGTAGAAGGTGTCCCTGGCCATGGAAAGGGCTGGGATGAAGATGACCTTTAATGTCCCAACCAGTCCTTGATTCTATATTTCCACTTCACTGAAACGAATTGACATTTTTTCAGGAAGAAAGGGAAGTTTCCTTTCCAGGGGTTTTTATTCCCTTCCCCTCGTTCCCTGGGATGGAGCAGGTTTGTGTTTGGGTTGAAGGCAGGTCTGTGTGTCAAACACAGCAATGCCAGCCCTGCAGGTTATAAATGGAGCTTCCCCCTGGAGCTGCCTGTCAGTGCCTGCAGGAGGATTCACAGCAACGCCCAGCCTGGCACTGGAGCCTCCTCTCTGCCAGCCTGAGCCTTTTTTCCCCTTGCCATAAGTAGGACGGGGATGCTGCTGGTGGGAAAGGCAGTGTCTGGTCTGGAGGCAGCAGTGCCTGGAGCTCTTATCCCACTGAGGGCAGAGGGATGGATTTTTTGGGTGCTGGAGGTTCCAGGGGAGCTCCTCCAGAGGGATTTGGGGTGCTCAGAGTTATTGGGGTGGGTGTGCAGTGCCAGCTCCTTGATTCTTCCATGGAAAGAGCCCACAGAAGTGTTGCAGGGCCCCAGAAATGTTCTCAATGTTCTCTTTCACCCCTCAGAGTGAGTTTAGCTCGATTATTCTATTTATTTTTATATTTATTTCTTTATTCTATTTATTTAATTCTATTTATTCCATTCTATTTATTTTTTAATAGATTTTTTTTCAATTATTTTATTTAAAGTTTATTTTCCACTATGCTGCCCTCTTGTGTTCTGTTTTGAAAGAAACGTTTCCTTAAGGCCGATTTAGGCAAGAGCCAGGTGGGAAAAAGCAGTTTTTAACCCACTGCAGCATCAATGTCGTGACGTTTGCACTGAAAACGCTTTTCCTGAGCAGAAGAGCACAGCAGGGGCGGCGTTTGGAAGTGGATTCAGTGGAAATGTGGGCACTCCTGACACTCCTTTTTTTGTTTTTTCTCTGTCCTGTTCAGAAATCGTGCGGGCGATGACACATGTGATCAACCAGGGCATGGCCATGTACTGGGGCACGTCCCGCTGGAGCGCCATGGAGATCATGGTGAGCACACTGGGGTGTCCTCTCCACCCTCTGCTCCCACCCCAGAGCCTTCAACAGCCTCTCCCAGGAGGAGCTCATGAGGAGAAGATGGGCCGGCCTTTGGGTGGTTGGTTTGGGTTTGGTGTTGGTTTGGTTTGGCTGAAGTCAAGTCCTTCAGTTTGGTACCAGCCTGGCCCATGGAAATGTCCCTGCCCATGGAAAGGGGTCACTGCCCATGGAAGTGTCCCTGCCCATGGAAGTGTCCCTGCCCATGGAAGGGTCCCTGCCCATGGAAAGGGGTCACTGCCCATGGAAAGGGGTCCCTGCCCATGGAAGTGTCCCTGCCCATGGAAAGGGGTCACTGCCCATGGAAGGGTTCCTGGATATGGAAAGGTCTGTGGCCATGGAGGAGTCCCTGCCCATGGAAGGGTCCCCACCCATGGAAAGGGGTCCCTGCCCATGGAAATGCCCCTGCCCATGGAATGTCCCTGCCCATGTAATGTTCCTGCCCATGGAAAGGGATCACTGCCCATGGAAGGGGCTGGAATGAGAGGGGCTTTAATGTCCCAAACCAGGCTGTGACTCCAGGACTGCAGCATCCTGCTGGTCCCACTTCCCCTTTCCAAGGGACAGTGAGGTTTGCCTTGGCCATCTCCTGTACACTCAGAGAAGGTGGCCTGGGGTGTCTTGCAGGGTATTTTCATTTCCTGAGGTGTTTTCTCCGTGGGTTTCTCCTCTGCAGGAAGCCTACTCGGTGGCCAGGCAGTTCAACATGATCCCACCTGTGTGTGAGCAGGCTGAGTATCACCTGTTCCAGAGGGAGAAGGTGGAGGTGCAGCTGCCAGAATTGTATCACAAAATCGGTGAGTCTGAGCCTGCTGTGCCTTCTGGCTGGGGCATTCCCAGGATGAAATGAAGAGTAGGGTGACCTGGGGCTCCAGGTGGGAGCAGTGACAAAGCCAAGTCTCTTTGTAGTGACCTAAAATAAAAAACAGTTTACTGCACCTCTGATAAAGACATATTGCTTAATATTATATATAAATAACTAAAGTATATTAATAAATGTATTAATTGGCTTGGCTGCTCCTTACTCTCTGAGGTTCATGTGGCCTATGAAGTAAAATAAATCCTTAATACCCTTAAGGGCATCAGCAGCACCTTCCTGGAAGACCAACAGTGTTGCTGCCAGTGGCAAACAGAAACAGCAGCAATTGGTTGAGTTTCTAACTGAAAAGTGTATTTTTTTCTCCAACTCTGATCTGTCCCACTCCCCTCAAAGCCCCTTTCCTGTCCCCCCTGCAGGGGTGGGAGCAATGACGTGGTCTCCCCTGGCCTGTGGGATCATCTCAGGGAAATACGGCAACGGCGTCCCTGAAAGCTCAAGGGCTTCACTCAAGGTATTTCTGGTGCAAACGTTTTGGGTTGTGCTGCTTTTGTCAGGGCAGGGAAATCACAAAGGGGAAAGGGCTCCCCTGTGAGAGGGCCGGGCTGTGCAGGGATGGATCAGCTCGGTTTCTCTGGCAACCACACTCCAAAGAGCAGGAGAATCTGGGTTAGAACGAGCTCAGGTTCCCCACGCAGGAGCTCGGGGCTGGGGGGTTTGGGGCTGTCCCCACCCTGCACTGAGGAGGGACAAACCAGGGGCTCTGTGGTGCTCCAGGCTCCTCACTGATATTCATCCTGGAGTCTTTAAGGTTGGGAAAGACCTCCAAGGTCACAAAATCCAAGTATGAATGGATGCAGCTGCTGCCACTTCCAGCCCCCTGAACCATGTAGAGCAAACAGACTTGGGTACCAGCCCAGGCCTTGGGGGTGCTCAGCCCCCCAGCATCCCTCCAGTAATCCCAGTATCCCTCCAGTAATCCCAGCATCCCTCCAGTAATCCCAGTATCCTTCCAGTAATCCCAGCATCCCTCCAGTAATCCCAGTATCCCTCCAGTAATCCCAGCATCCCTCCAGTAATCCCAGTATCCCTCCAGGAATCCCAGTATCCTTCCAGAGACCCCCCAGGCCAAGGGCAAGCCCACTGAGGACCCACAGGCTGCTGGGGGCTGCCCTCTCTAACAGCTTTGGGCATTCTGCTGTCACCACAACTTGGTTTCTCCACAATTCTCCTGATTTTGTCCTTATTGGGGGTTGTGGGGTCCAAAAAGAAAACTGGGGAGATGCCAGGTTGTGCAGTGAGAATAAAAGCAGAGAGCTGAGGACAGCAAGAGACATTCTGGTCATGCCAGAACTGCTTTGGGTATCCAAAGCTTTGTGTTACTCAACCTCTGTGACCTTCTGTGTTGGACGTGGCTTTCCAAGTGCTGCTATTTATACATAACTTATAGATGATAATTATAAACCACCCGAAACTGCCCATTTTGGAGGTTGAAAGCTGTGCTGTGATTGCTCTGCAGTGCTACCAGTGGCTGAAGGAGAAGATCATCAGCGAGGAGGGCAGGAAGCAGCAGGGGAAGCTGAAGGACCTGTCCCCCATCGCCGAGCGCCTCGGCTGCACGCTGCCACAGCTGGCTGTTGGTGGGTCCTCTCCCTCTCTTCCAGGCTGGCTTGGGAAGGGTTAACACAAAAAAGATGTTGTCTTTCCATCGTGGTTTGGTCTGGGCTTCTACCTAGAGATGGGTTTGTTATTTAAAATGCATTAAAAATTCTTGACCCTGGAGCGGTTTTGTTTAGAAAGAACTTAAAGCCCATTTTGTGCCAGCCCCTGCCATGGGGGACAGGAACACAATGGGCTTTAACTTTCCACTAGCCCAGGTTGCTCCAAACCCATCCAACCCAGCCTGGGACACTCTCAGGGGTCCAGGGGCAGCCACAGCTTCTCTGGGTGACAATTAATGAAACCTGGATTGTTTGCAGCAGCAGCACCAGGTTGTGACTGACAGGGCCAGAAAATCTTAAGCATCCACAGAGGTTCCACCTCCCTGTTTCCCTGGACATTCTGTCCCCCATGGAGCCATCAACTTTGTGGTGCTGGGCTGGAAGAAGAGAAAATGCTGTTCAAAATGAGTTTTGGGGTTTTTTTTCTAATAATTCTCTTCATGCTGCTGAGAGCTGAGGTTAGAAAATGCCACAGGTCTGTCAAAAAGGTGATCCCTGGTTCAGCATCCCAGCAGAGGATCCTTGTGATAGGGAAAAACCAAACCCCACAATGAGGAGAAGTTTTGGGGTGGGGACCAGGCTCAGGTAGGATCCTGGAAAATCTGTGGTGTTTGATATTTGATCTGTGCCTCTTCCCTCCTGGTAGTACAGGAGGAGCAAAGCTGAATAATGAGATTATTCTCAAGCAGAGGCTGTGTCAGACAGCAGGCACTGTGCTGAGCCTGTGCTCTGTTGCAGCATGGTGCCTGAGGAACGAGGGGGTGAGCTCTGTCCTCCTGGGATCCTCCAACCCCGAGCAGCTCATTGAGAACCTCGGAGCCATCCAGGTGAGTGCAGGGCCGGGCACCACCAGAGCTCAGGGCCCTCCTGCTCTTAGACAGGGATAACACTGGGGTTTTGTCTCTCAGCTCCATCAGGCCCATCCCTGGGCTCACCCAGGCACCATTTGGGGTCATTGCAGACGCATTGTGTCTGCAGACACCAGGGTGGCATCAGCAGCTTTCATGAGCCTGAAAATGCAAATGGTTCCAGGATGTGCTGTGACGGGTTCTGTGCTGTGACATGTCACCTGTACCCACCTGAATTATTCCCTGTTGGTTATTTTATTTTATTTTATTTTATTTTATTTTTTAAATTTTTTAAATTTTTATTTTATATTTTTTTTTTATTTATTTTTTATTTTTTATATTTTACTTTATATTTTATATTTTATTTTACTTTTTCATTATTATATTTTTTTTATTTTATTTTATTTTTATATTTTATATTTTACTTTATATTTTATATTTTATTTTACTTTTTCATTATTTTATTTTTTATATTTTATTTTATTTTTATATTTTATATTTTACTTTATATTTTATATTTTATTTTACTTTTTATTATTTTATTTTTTATATTTTATTTTATTTTTAAATTTTTATTTTATATATTTTATATTATATTTTTCTATTTTATTTTTATTTTATATTTTATTTTATACTTTATACTTTATTTTATATTTTTTAAATTTTATTTTATTATATTTTTTATTATTCCCAAGCTGTCCTTGCCACCAGCTCACGTCCCCACTGCAGCCAAGCAATAATAATATTCCACACAGAAAGCTGAGAGCCTTTGCTGTGATTCTCTCCCTGAGTAAAGACACTCCAGTGTTTGGTTTTTTTTTCCTTTAAGGGAGAAAGTTATTAGATGAATGCTTAATATCTTAATAAAATCTTAATATCACACAAAAAAACCCCAGAGGAAACATATTTTGATAAAATCCAGGCTTCATTTTGGAGGCCACCTCAATTAAACATCTCTTTCTTCCACCCCAGGTCCTTCCAAAGATGACATCCCATATTGTAAATGAAATAGATAATATCCTGGGCAACAAGCCCTACAGCAAGAAGGACTACAGATCCTAATGCAATGCATGAATTTCCTGGACTGCATGGTTTAGAAGTGCTCTGTACTCTCCAGTACAGCCCCGAATTACTCTCATGAGAATCATTCAGCACTTGCTGCTCGGTGTCTACTGTCACTGGATCCTTCGAGATGTGTGCTCTTGCTACTACTCTGCAGTGAATTTAAAAGCACAGTTGATCTCTCTTCTAACCAAGAATAACCTTGTATTTTCTTACCTTCTTTGACCGAGTTCTCATTAATTTTTACTTTACTCTTTTCGCACCTCATGCTTGTGCTGTGACAAACACTTGTAAAGCAAAAAAAAACAAAAAAACAAAAACAAAAAAAAAGAAATAATTTATAACCTTCAGGTACTTGGTAATTAAAAGAAGGATGTACAGATCTATTTTTTCAATGAAGAAAAAGCCAGATACAACTTCAGGTTTTTAATAAAACCACGTTTGGGAAATCTCAACTATAAAGTTTCTTCAGGTTTAAACAGATGGAAGGGGCAAGCTCAAACTTTGCTTTTTTTATGCTGAATATGAGCTCTAGGATTTCTTTGTAGTTGAATAGAGGCTGTAAGACAGAGAACTAGGTAGAAATTAGGGTAGTTGAGATCTGAATTTTGCACTCCTGGAGCAGTGCTAGGAAGCCCAAACACGCATGTCAGGTTACTGAACACAACAACAGCTCTGCAACCTTCTACTTCTCCATAAACCTTAAACCAAGAAAGCCATGATTAAATATTGGGTTTTGCATCTATAGGAACCTGCCTCTACTTCTGCCTGCTTGTAGACAGAGCTACTTGCAAATTTCAATATTCAGGAGCTTTTAAGGATATAGATACTATAAATATATACAATATCTAGCTGCTGAGAACTGCAGGAACAATCAGGTACGTACTCCAGAGGGCTGCACCTGCCTTCACTTGGTTTGGGAGAGGGGATAAGTAAATGCATAGACACATTTTAAACAGATTTTTTTGTGAGCATTTACAGGAGTTGACGGGAAGAATTTACATCTTAATTTGCCCAGCTCAAGCCCCACGTTGTATCTCCCTCCCCGTGGATTTGCTCTGTACCATGCTCCTCTGATTTCAGTCTGTATTTCTCCCATCCCTGCTGGGATACAGCTCTGTACAGTATTTGTAGGACCCTTGTACTCCCTCCCCTCCTGCAGAGCTCACCTGGGCCAGGTGAGCAGCTCCCCCACACCTGAGTGGTCTGGTCTCCTCCTGTATTTGAAGCTGTGGTGTGTGTAAATGACTCCTGCTGTACATGAGAAATGCAGTCTGACTGGAATTTTGCTTGGACAAAATAAAAGCATTTTGTGCATCTACCCTGAGAGCTGCAGGCCTGTTACTGACCCTGGGGCTGCTCTGGGCCAGCTGGGGGTTCTGCTGAGGGAAGGGGGTTGTTCCACAGGGAAATATTCCAGCTGTGCCCAGGGAAATAAATATTCTGGTTGAGCCTGGGGAACCATTCCAGTTGTGCCCAGGGAAATAAATATTCTGGTTGTGCCTGGGGAACCATTCCAGGTATGCCTGGGGAACCAGACATTCCAGCTGTGCCCAGGGAACCATTCCAGCTGTGCCCAGGGGAAACAAACATTCCAGCTGTGCCCAGGAAAACAAATATTCCAGCTGTGTCCAGGGAAACTTTCCAGCTGTGCCCAGGGGAAAAAATATTCTAGTTGTGCCTGGGGAACCATTCCAGCTGTGCCCAGGGAACCAGACATTCCAGCTGTGCCCAGGAGGGGTGAGGGCTGGTGCCAGCACAGCAGGGACAGGAGGGAGCTGGGCTGGCCCCCAGGTGCTGCTGGCTGTCAGTCCCCAAGGAGCACAGAAGTCCCAGGTAAGGTCTGTCCTGGCCTCAAGCTGAAGACGACAGGGCTGGATGGGATTTTGGGAAGGAATTCCTGGCTGGGAGGGTGGGGAGAGGCTGGGATGAATTCCCAGAGCAGCTGTGGCTGCCCCTGGATCCCTGGCAGTGCCCAAGGCCAGGCTGGAGAGGGTTTGGAGCACCTGGGGCAGTGGGAGGTGTCCCCACCACTGGATGGATTTAAGGTCCCTCCCAACCCAAATCCATCTGTGGTTTGTCCTGAAATGAAGGCAGTGCAGCTGTCCCCAGCCCCTCCAAGGTAACACTGGCCAGTCCCAGCCAGCTGAGGTGGAGCCCACCTTCCCCTGCCCTGGGAACATCCCCCAGTACTGTGTTACCACCAACTATTTTTACAATTTTTACAAAGGCTTCAACCATTACACAGTTAACAGCTTTATTAATTTAATATAATTATCCTCCCAGAACAGAGTAATTCCTTTTCCTCCCTCTGGAGGTGCAATTTAATGTTCTCTCTTCCCCTTCTCATGTACTTGGGAATCCACGAGTCTATTAAAACTAGATCAATTCCCAACTTTCTCTTTAATTGAGGAGATGGCATTGTCCCTTACAGGCTCTGAGGACAATTTGGGGACAAGCAGCAGCCCAGCTTTAGGTTAACCCTCACCATTAGTCAAGAGAAATATAATTTCAGTATGTTATATTGAATTTTTTATTTATCATTGCAGTTTATAGTGGGGATTGCAAGGAAAAAAATGAAACACCACCTCTCAAGAAAAAAAATAAATAAAAAACACTGAAAAAGTGAACAAAAATCCCAATACCAACAAAAAAAAAAAGCCCCAAATTTTTCTGTGAAAGCTCAAGATCAGGTTTTTTGCAGAACACAACCCACCCCACCCACCCACCTGCTTTTGTTTCAGGCTGTCAGCGCTCAATGTTCCCTCTCCAGGAAAATTCTGACACTAAGCTCCAGGCCTCAGCAAGTGTCAATACCAAAAAAGCCCTGGGAGAAGATGAAAAGCAGATAATAAAAGACTCAGTGAGCTGACAGTAATGGCAGAACAAAGTGCTGCTCCTCCAAGCTCTTTCCAGACAGTAGATTTTCTGGAAAATACACCTGCTAAAGCCCTGCCAGGAAAAGTGAGTATTAACATTGTCTGTTCAAAGGTTTGAATTCAGTACTGGGGGCTCTGAGAGGAAAAACAGCAACAGCAAAGTCCTGCTGCTCCCAGAGGAGCCAGCCTGGCTTTTCTAACAAACCTTAGAGAGGTTTGTTAAAAATCTGCTTTATGTGAGCTGAATACTCAGCCTAAAATCCATCAGTTATATTGATCCCTTAGAAGTGAGGCCAAGGAAAGGGAAATTATCCAAGGCAGGCAGCAGCTTTATGGAGTGTCCTTCCAGTGCTGAAGAGTCAGGCAGAAGGGATAAAGGAAAATCCACATATTTTGAGGGAACAGAGTTAATTAAAGAGTATAAAATGACCAAAAGTACTTGAATTTGTCAGAAACAGAGCCATCACTGTCCCCTGCTCATCACATTCTCCATTTGACTCTATTTTCCATTTAATCTTATTGAAGCCAAGATTAGCAGAATAATTGTTGCATTAAATCTGAATATAAACTTCATTCTCTCTTCAGGATCCCGAACCTGTAATGGCAGGATCTGTAAGTGCAATTCCATTAATATCAGCAGAGTTTGGCATTTAAGTGAACAGCTGCTCCAGTGATAGCCAGAAAAGAAGGCACAGGATTGTTTGATAAACCCATTATTAAAATCCAGCTAAAGCATTTTTTTTTCAGCTGTGCAGGGAGACTGGCAGGGTTTTTTATTTCTTTACAACTTTGAGGATTAATGAAAAAAAATAAGTACATTCAAGCCACTTCAAAAGTGTTTTCCTAAGAGATTTAGGTTTTGTCCTGACTCCAAGTTGAGGAGAAAATGAGGAGTGCTTCTAAGGAATACGTTAGCTTGTAGAAGTCTCCTCTCTTCTGGAAGCAGAAAGAGTTGACAAACCTAGAAATGAAAATCCCTGGGTTGTTTTTTTTTTTATAAAGAATATAAGGAATCAAATGGCCAAAAAAGCTCCTTTTATTACAACTTTTCAAGTTACAATGATAAATGGATTGTCCCCAGGGTGGAGCTGCAGAAAGGTGATGTCTGCTCACACCCCACTCCCTCTCCTTGCTAAGTAAAAATACAAAACTGAATAACTCCAATATCAAATACCATGCAAAGATACCAAAAGTAAATATAATTCAACCAGTTTGGATTCAAACCCTCCCCACATTTTTCCTCATGCTAAAAAAAGAATTCCTATTCCACCCTTGGGCATTTTGATGACAGTTGAAGCCTCTCACAGAAACTGCTGTGGGTTTTCTGTCTACTTGGATCCTGTGGAGAGCAGAGCAATCAGTCCTGAGGAAGCACTGATAGAAAGGATGTAGTTTCTGTAGGGAACAGGTTAAGGAATTGTCAAGATCTTCTTTGGTACACAAATTTTTATTTTTTTTAATGTAGTTTTATGAAAAGCAGGGAATTGAAATGGTCTTTCTGTGTAATTTTAAAACTGGGATATTGCAACCTGAAACATAACTCTAGAACTCACCTTCAGAATGAAAACAACCATAAAGTTCAGCCTATTCTCTTACAACTTTTATAAATACAGATCTTGAATTAATATATTTTATAAATTATATAAATACAGATCTTAAATCTGCCCTGTTGGCCACACTAACATCCTTCAGGAACAAAGCATTTTACTTGTGAATTACTGGAGCTGAAGCATCCTGTCAGGGAAGAGCTGTGTCCTCACTCCAAAATTAAAATGGAAATGGGAAAGCCAGCAGAATTCTGGAGAAAGTAAATGGGAAAGCCAGAGGAATTGGAGTATGCTGTCCAAGTAATATCCTTAAAACATCTCATGTCACATTTATATGATTGGGAGGGGGTTTTTTTTGGTCAATCCTTATTTTTGTTTCAATATTTTAAGCTGCTGCACTACAATGAGCTGCACTTACCACCAGAGAAATGCCACAGGATACAGCCAGTGGTGACAATTCATGGGGGCTGTGGGGGTTTTAGGGTGAGGATAAAGGATACACAGTGGGGTTGAAGTTCTTCAGCACAAAAAAGGAAGCGATGATGACCAGGACCAGAAAGAGAGTGTTGTTGTAGAAGATGGAGAAAGTTGTTGCCTCATAGTCTGCAACCTCATTTTTCTTCCACAGAATCCTAGGAGCAAGTGGAGATAAAATGTCAGATATATTTAAATCGATGGATATCACAGAATCCTGGAATGGTTTGGGTTAGGAGGGGCCTTAAAGCTAATTCCATTCTATCCTCTGCCATGGGCAGGGACAGTTTTCACTGTCCCAGGCTGCTCCAAGCCCTGTCCAGCCTGGCCTTGGGCACTGCCAGGGGAAATCCTGATGAAATGTGCAGCACTTTCTCCAGAAGACAGAGAGTTTGGCTGCAAAGCTCCCACCCTGCACAGCCCCAGAGGAGATCCCCTCTAACACCAAGAGCATCTGAGACCTTCCCTTGACAAAAAAGGCTTTGAGCTGAACCAAGAGCTACCCTCCTAACCAGAATACAGAAAAAAGGGTGCCAAGCACAGTCCCTACTACCCCACCCAGAGCCTTGAAGACATTTAAGGCAGTCCTACAAGAAGGGAGAGGACAGAGAGGTCACCTTTCATCCTTCTCCTTGCGGGACATCTTCCTGTTGTCTGCCTCGGAGAGTTTGCGAGTCACCTCTTTGGAAACAGCATCTTCTCTTTTCTGGGCCACTCTGTAACAACCACCACTCATGTCACACTCCAAAAATGGGAAATAAACCCCACAAACCAATCCTGGGGTTACAGGAAGTTTGATGTACAGTGAACTGAGCCAAGGTACTGGGCAGTTTTGTCAAGGTGAAGGGACAACAAGAAATAGTAACAGCAATGACTAAAACTAATATAATTCACACAAAGTAAGTAATGTAATTTATAATTTAAACATAATTTGTGGTGATACCCAATGAGCATGATGGTGAATTTACTGTTTCACTATACTCTTAGCTGACAAGATTTGACTATAATAACAGAAAACCAATTAGGAGATACTTCTGTGGAAAATATTTTTTGGAGTGACATTTCAGGGATTCTTATTAATAAAAAAAAACTTATTAATAATTTATTATTAAGTCTTATTTTAAAAATACAGTAGCAAATGGTGGTTTTGCCAAATTATTAAATGATAAATCCAAACAGGCACCAAACTTACTTGTGTTTGAGGACAAACTTGACGTTTTTATATGCAAAAGCCACGAGATAGGTACTGATGAGGGTCATGACGCTGTACAGGACTGCAGACTGAACGAGATCCATGTGCCATATCCTCCAATAAAGCCCTTAAAAAAAGGGAAGAATGGTATTTGAAGCAGTTTCTCTCCAAGAAAAGCATCCCTTTGCTGGAGACCCACACAGGATCTGAGCTCTGTAATTCCACATTCTCTGCCTGAGCAAAGCCAACTCCTCCAAAATCACTCCGGAGGAGGTTTGAACTGAATTAGAAATACTTTGGAAGGGGGAAATGAGCTTTGGACGTGGCTGAAAGGGGCTCTGTGAGAGCACGGCACAGCCTGAGCAGCGCCGCTGCGGGGACACGGCAGGAACGCGCCCGCCGGCCGGGCACCGGCACCGGGACTGGGACCGGGACCGACACCGGGACCAGACACCAGCGCCGGGACCAGACACCGGCACCGGGACCTGACACCGGCACCGGGACCTGACACCGGCACCGGGACCAGACACCGGCACCGGCACCGGGACCGGCTGGAACCGGGATCCCACATGGATGGATCCCACACGGATCGAACCGGGATCCTACACGGCTGGAATCGGGACCCGACACGGCTGGAACCAGGATCCGATAGGGCTCGGAGCCGGGATCCCACACGGATCGAACCGGGATCCGACACGGCTGGAATCGGGACCCGACACGGCTGGAACCGGGATCCCACATGGCTCAGAACTGGGACCTGACACGGATGGAACCGGGACCGGACACGGACGGAACCGGGACCCCACATGTCTCAGAACCAGGACCCCACACGGCTGGAACCACGACTCGATAAGGCCCGGAGTCAGGATCCCACACGGCTCAGAACCAGGATCCGATAGGAACCAGAGCCAGGATCCCACAGAGCCCGCGGTGAGGGATGGGGAGCCCTGATCGCTCTTCCCAATCCCCTAATTCCCTCAGGGTTCCTGATCCCCCTCTCCCGGGGCATTTATCTCCCCCAAGGTTGCTGATCCCCCTCTCTCGGGGTATTTAGCCCCTCAGAGTTGCTGATCCCCCTCTTCCAGGGTATTTATCTCCCCCAGGGTTGCTGATCCCTCTCCCGGGGTCTCCTCTCCCCTCAGCACCCGCCGCTCCCCTCACGGCCCCGCCGGCCCGGCCCGCTCACAGATGGGGATGGCGGAGACGATGAAGGCGTTGCCGAAGAAAAGCGCGGAGGATTTGGCCGAGAGGTTGCGGCTGAAGTCCTGCAGCAGCAGATCCTCCTCGGACTGCTGCCGGCCGCCGGGGCCGCCCTTGGGAGCCATGGCGGGACAGGACAAGCCGAGCCAAGGCAGCGTCAGCGCGGCCCGAGCGCCTCCGGGTCAGGCGCCACGGCGCGGGGCGGGCCCGGCGGGCTGAGGGAGCGCTTCCGGAGCGCGGCCCTGCCACTGCCCGGCCCCGAGCCCGTCCTGATCCTATCCCTCAGCCTGGCCCCGAGCCCGTCCTGATCCTATCCCTCAGCCCGGCCCCGAGCCTATTGCTGTCCTGTCCCTCAGCCCAGCCCCGATCCCATCCCCATCCCCTCCCTCAGCCCGGCCCCGAGTTCGGCCCCATTCCATCCTTCCGCCCGGCCCCGAGCCTGTCCCGATCCTATCCCCATCCCCTCTCTCAGCCCTCCCTCAGCCCGGCCCTGAGCCCATCCCTCAGCCCGGTCCCGATCCTATTCCCATCCTGTCCCCGTCTCATCGCTCAGCCCGGCCCCGATCCTATGCTGATCCCGTCCCTCAGCTCTCCCTCCGTCCGGCCCCGAGTCCGGCCCCATTCCGTGCATCAGCCTGGCCCCAATCCTATCCTGATCCCGTCCCTCAGCCCTCCCAACGCCCGGCCCCGAGTTCGGCCCCATTGCAACCCTCAGCCCGGCCCCGAGCCCATCCCTCAGCCGGGCTCCGATCCTATCCCGGTCCTATCACTCAGCCTGGCCCCCATCCTGTCCTGATCCTATTCGGAGCCCCCCATCCCTCAGCCCTATCCCCGCTCCTATCCCGATCCCATCCCTCATCCCTGTCCCCGATCCCATCCCATCCCCATCCCATCCCATTCCATCCCCATCCCATCCCCATCCCATCCCCATCCCGATGTAGCCCCGCTCCCCGCGTGGCCGAGGCAGGTGAGTCCTCGGGATCCCCGCAGGGTTCGGCTGGGAAGGAGAGGATGGAAATCGGCCCTGTTTTCCCTCGTGTTTTCCCCTCGCTGTGAGCAATCCCGCCCTCCAGCTCCCACCGCAGAGTGTTTCTGGCTTTTAGAGTCTTCTGGCTTTCAGAGAACCACACCTGATCTGCCCAGCTCCCCCCCAGCCTGGGGCGCAGTGCACAGTGCCCTGTTTGTCACTGTTTTTATCGTCCCCTCTGCAGTTTGTGGTGCAGTTTCTGCAGTTTGAGCCCGCAGATATTTTGGGGATGAACATCAGTGTCCTGCCCCAGTGGGGAGTCCTTCACAGTGGGGCACAGGTGTTGTCCTGATGGCCTGGCCTTGTCCCCTGGACTGTCAATTCTCTTCATATCTTTGATGTTTTGGTGTAAACTTCATTAGGCAAAGCATGTCTTTTTCTAAAATTTAATTCAGGTATTTCCCCCCATTTATTTCCCTATTTCTCTGCTTCCAAGAAAACACTTCTGGTGCATGCCATGAGGAGATGCTACATGGAAATGAGATTAAATTTAAATTCATTATGATAGAGCTTCATACAACACTTGAGTGCAGCAAGACTCTGCTTTTTGAGCTCATAATAGATTTCCAAGACCAAACAAAGCAAATATTCAGATTCAGAGTGTGTTGATGCAGTGTGCTAACAGGATCTGTTGATGTTATCTGCAGCAGCCATGGGAGCTCCACCTCTGCCAGCCAGACCTTCCCTCAGGCTTGGGAATCTCAGTCCTGCAGGGATTCCCAGGCTGGGATTGCAGACACACCAGCCTGTCAGATGAAGCCCAGGAGCTCTGAGGAGCAGCAGGAACAGCTGTGAGTACAATTTTGGCCATACCTGTGCCCACAGAGCTGGTGCACAGCTCCCCAGCCCTCCCCTCATCCTGGAATCATGGAATGGGTTGGGCTGGAGAGAGATTTAAAGCTCATCCCACCATCCCTGGCCAGGGATGAACCTCTCCTGAAGAGCTTCCAGCAGTTCCTGGCTTCCACAGGTGAGAGATGCAGTTTCCCTCTTAGGTGGCATTCCCAAAAGTGTGCTGAGGGTGGTTCCTCAGCAACAGTGAAGATCAGGGCTGGTTTCTGTGTAAAACTGGTTAAACCCACAATGTCCCTGCCCATGGCTGTGGGGTGGAACTGGATGGGCTTTGAGGTCCCTCCCAACCCAAACCACTCTGTGATTCCAGTAAAAAACATCAGTTATTAATCAATTCTGCCAGTCTTGTGATTTTTTTTTTTATTAAAGATCATGCTTAGAGTTGTATAAAGTAGTTAGAAACTGTGGGGAAAATGAAGTTTAAGATGGTCTCAAGATTTAGATTAGTCATTATCTCTGCCCTTGCCCAGATTTCTTCCTTCCTCTCATCTGGGTAAATTTGTTTAGTGTTGTGGTGGGATGTAGTTGAGTGTTTTTGTTCTTGGTTTGGCTTACATGGGAAGGATGCTGTCATTTTGGAATGAAATCTGCCCAGTGACCATCTGTCTCCCCATTTGGATGAAACAGGACATTGATTTAGGCAGTGGAATGATGAAAGATTTTCTTGAAAAAACAAATGAGCACTTTGCTTTTTTTAAAGCCCCTGGCAGTGGGAAACTGTGGCTTCAGGCAGAGCTCTGTGTACAGTGAGAGCTTCATACCCTGTGTGTGTCATAGGAAGAAACAGGGCCACCACTTCATTTATTTGGCAATAAATAAAGGTTTTGTTTATGTTTAAGTGCCTAAATTTGCATCTTGGCTAAATCCTCCTTCAGAAGGTGTTGGAAGTGTGAGGCATCAAGGTCAGAGTGACCCTAAAGCAAAAGTTCTTTTGGTAATAGGAAAATAAATGCTGTTGTCTTTGTAAGGTTTCTTACCAAATTTCTTCAGCAGCACTGATAAGTGTTCTGAAAATACATGGATTGTCTTCACTGCTCTCACTTTTCCTCTAAATTTATAAGGTGAACTAAGCTGAAAAATTTAAATGAGGGCAGTGACATTTCCTGGCAGGATTTGCTTTGTTTATTTTATTTTATTGTTGGCACTTATGTGTGTGCAGACTCAAAACCACCTTTGTGTCAGATCACTGCAGTTTTTCATGCAGGAAGGGATTAATGAGTTTGGGATCAGCTGATGGGGAGTTGTTTAAATACAAAGGAAAAGCTCCTTTGGATGAGCATGACACACTCATGGGCTGAGCAGCTTCTCCCTGTGTGTGAGAACTGGGTGAGTGAGAGGCTTTCCAGTTCTCCTGTGTGCTCTGCTTTTCCTGAAACATTCTGTGGTGTCTGAGGTTTAAAAGTGGAGCCATAATCTGCCTGTGTTATTTTCCAGACAAATCAGTCCCTCCGTGTGGTTTAGAATCCCAGAATGATTTGTCTTGGAGGGGACCTTAAAGCTGATCTCTCTCCAAACCCTTCCCACTGGAATGCAGCCCCCAAAAGAGGTGCCAATCATTTCTAAAAGCTGGGAATTGCTGGATTTGTGTGGCACTTGCTGTCCGTGAAGGCAGCTCAGTGTGTCACATATGTGACCCATTTTTGGTGTCTTGAAATGGTCTCATCTGCTCCAATTTCCTTCTTTAGCATTTTTAAGGTTCTTGTGCCCATGGCCCACATGAATGAAATCATGTCTAGGAATAGATTCAGCCTTGCTCAGCATTTATTCTGGGAACAGTTTGGAACTGGCCACTTTTGAAAAGCAGCATCAGAGGCACCGTTAGGAAAACAGCCACAATATTTTAGGCAATCAAGCAATTTGTAAGAAGCATTTGTTTCCATGTGGGACAGTGAGCTTGTGCCTCTTGAGCAGCCACCCCAAACATCCCCACACTGGGGATGTGTGAGGGGATGTGCAGTGGGGTTATCTCAGTGTAGGGTGATGAGCAGTGGGGTTATCCCAGTGTGGAGTGGGATTATCTCAGTGTGGAGTGATGGGCAGTGGGGTTATCCCAGTGTGGGGTGATGTGCAGTGGGGTTATCTCAGTGTGGGGTGATGGACAGTGGGGTTATCCCAGTGTGGAGTGGGGTTATCCCAGTGTGAGGTGATGGGCAGTGGGGTTATCCCAGTGTGGAGTGGAATTATCTCAGTGTGAGGTGATGAGCAGTGGGATTATCTCAGTGTGGAGTGGGGTTATCCCAGTGTGGAGTGGGGTTATCTCAGTGTGAGGTGATGGGCAGTGGGGTTATCCCAGTGTGGGGTGATGGGCAGTGGGGTTATCTCAGTGTGCAGTGGGGCTATCCCAGTGTAGGTGATGTGCAGTGGGGTTATCTCAGTGTGAGGTGCTGTGCAGTGGGGTTATCTCAGTGTGAGGTGGGATTATCTCAGTGTGAGGTGCTGTATAGTGGGGTTATCTCAGTGAGGAGTGGGATTATCCCAGTGTGAGGTGATGGGCAGTGGGGTTATCCCAGTGTGGAGTGGGGTTATCTCAGTGTGGGGTGGGATTATCTCAGTGTGAGGTGATGGACAGTGGGGTTATCTCAGTGTAGGGTGATGAGCAGTGGGGTTATCCCAGTGTGGAGTGATGTGCAGTGGGGTTATCTGTGTGAGGAGATGTGCAATGGGGTTATCTCAGTGTAGGTGATGTGCAGTGGGGTTATCCTAGTGTGGGGTGATGTGCAATGGGATTATCTCAGTCTGAGGTGATGTGCAGTGGGATTATCCCAGTGTGAGGTGCTGTGCAGTGGGGTTATCTCAGTGTGCAATGGGATTATCTCAGTGTAGGGTGATGCACAGTGAGGTTATCCCAGTGTGGGGTGCTGTGCAGTGGGGTTATCCAGTGCAGATCAGCAGGCTGGATCCCTGGCAGTGGGAGGCAGCAGGCAGATGGGATTTCTGAGCCTGGCTGTGTCATCCTGGCACCACCCACGGCTGCTGCTCCATCCCTCAGCACTGTGGCAGGGACTCGGGGGGCTCAGTGCCACTTCCCACCTGTGTCTCCTCCAGGGCTCCTCATTCCTGCAGCCTCCAGCTTGGCAAGTCCTGAACCACAGGAACATTTCAGCCTGTGGTGTGTTGTCAGAAGAGCTGACCATCCCTGTGCTGGCTGTTCCTAAAATGCTAACACCTAAAGAAAGAAAGATGAACTTAAACTGAAGTGCCAAGTGAGGAATGTTTGGCTGAGGGAACAGAAGGGGGTGTTACTGACTGTTTCATCTCCTGGAACATTTGGGGATTAATGCAGCCACAGAAAACTTTGTGTTATCCAGCTGGCCACTCATGCCTCAACCTGAGTCTGGGCAGAAAAAAATCTACCTTTTTTTTTTTTTTTTTTTCCTAATTTAAAAAACCTTAGGAAATGTGAGAGACAAAAAGTCATGAACAGAATGAACGTAGCAATAGCAGTATCCTGTACCCTTCAGGAATGCTGGATCCAGCAACACACAGATGGATGAATCCCAGGAATAAAGCATTTCTAGTGTGCTCCCACACAGAATTCTTGTGGAAAGAAATGTCCAAAGGCAGATTCTCATTTGCAGAGCAGAGCATCTCCTACTCAGAGCACTTCAGGCTGTTTCTGAGAACAGCTGCTGAGCAGAGCAGGCATTTGGCTGTTTCTGCATCATCCCAGGGCTGGTTTTATTTAGGTTTTCTGCAGCCTGGGCCCACCCAGCTGCTCCCTGAGCTTCAGGTTTTGCTTCTTCAGTTCCTACATCTTACAAGAAAAATGTGTTGTTGAATTTAGCATTGATTTTTGTCCATTCAGTTACATTATTCTCAGTTTAAGGTGTTCACACTCCTGTTTCCCTCCTTGCTGTTTGAGTCGTGCAGAGCCTGGGAGGAACTCAAATTTACAAGCCTTTTCTCTTGTAAGGCTTGACCTTTTCCAGGGATATCCACAGAGAGAGACCTTCATTCACACCTTCAGCTTCTCCAGGAGCAGCTCTTAGCTGGTTTTCAGATGTGTGAAAACTGTCTTTGTGCTAGAACTAGCTGGTGATGTTAGAAAACACTTGGCTTTCAGTTGGCTGCATTGTAAAGGAACATTCCCATTTTGTTTAGTTTAAAAAGGAGAAGGACCAAAGCACTGCCATCCACACATTACTGCTCACCTGCTGGCAGGATCCACCTGGGAATCATCATTATCCTTCAAAAGTCTCAAAAGTTCAGTGATGTTTCATGAATCTTTTCATGTTCCTTAAGGACTGGTAAGTGTTGCTTTGGTCTTGAATAAATTTCCATGGTTTACATGGATTTAAGAGACTTCCACGAGAGGGTGCAGCAGTTCAACAAAATCCCATCGAAACCAGACGAGCCTGTCCCCACTCTGGGCATGTTTTGACTCATTTCGTGCATTAATTTGTGTATTTCCATCAACATCCAAGTCTGGTGGGTGCTTCAGCAAATCAGTTCAGTGTCCCACAGTGTCCCTCCAGTCTGGGACTTTTTGGTGTCCAGTGTTACCTGGTCTCAGTCTATACCTGATTCCCTGCAAATGCTCACTATGTGCATTTTAGAAATAAAATAAAATTAAAATTATTATTTTAGTTTGGAAGCATCAATAATTTCCCCCTCAGACTGGTCGAGCTGCAGAAGGAAATTCCACTTTAAAAAATTGAGTTCTGGAGAAACTGCTGACCTGAGTGTGACTAATAGAACAGAACAGAATGAAGTTCTGTGTTAAATGATTTCGTGTTCCAGGAGTGAGATGTGCAGCTGTGCTGACATCCTGAAAGCACAGAGGTGTTGTCTGCTCACACAGGCCAAGGGTCGAGGTCCATTCCCCTGCCTGGGCCACTAAAATACCTCTGCAGAAATGATTAACTCCTGACAAATTTCCAGGCCCACCCTAGAATCTTGTGTTCCCTGTCCAAATTCATCAATCCTAAATCACTTCCTGAGATAAGATTATTTGATAGTGAAATAACCAGAGGTGTGGTGATACTCATGAATAATACGTGATATTTTTTTTTGTTTTCACCAGACTTAATTTTCAGTAGGAGAAACAGCATTCTGTGCTTTCAAAACTTTTAATTACCAGTACAAGATATTAAAAGAGGGAGAATTTGAGACCAAGGAAATTACTTTGGTTACTGCCAGCTGCAAATGTAAAAGTTGGGTCTGAATTCAAAAGGTTTCACTGGTTCATTGGAACCACTCTAGTTTTGGGACTTTTCTTTTGAGCAGTGTGAAAAAGAAAAACGTGAGATTTACTAAAAATCCCCAATGCACAGTGAATATGTAACCAGCAAGAAAATGTTTATTTTAAAGATTAGCACCACCTTCTTCCACTGATTATTGTGTATAAACAGATAAGATCTGGAGATAAATAGAATGCATGAACAGAACGAAATAAATGAATAGAAACTCATTAATAAATTAATTTAGTGAACAGAAAATTTCATTTTGACACGGTTAGACTGTGCCATTTGTGCCTTCCTTGTCCTGAGGATCCAGCACAGCAGGGGGAGCCCAGTAGGTGTCAGTCCAGCCAAGGTTTCCTGAGAGCAGCTGTGAACAAACCTCTGCTGCCCTCCTGCCTCTTCCTTCCCGGCAGTGAAACCTGCCTGGCATCATTTCCCGTCAGAGCACAGCCAGCCCGGCAGAGATCCCCTTTTCCCTGCTGTTAACTTTTAATAAATAAATGTCTGCATCCTTGACCTTTCCTTTCCCTGGCTGGCTGGCAAAGGGTACAGCTTGGGCTGCTATTTGCAGGAGATTAACTTTTTGCCATCGAGCATTGGGGGTGGAAAAGCACAAATCCAGGCACTGGGAGATGCCCTGAGGAGAAGAATTTGGGAGTTCAACATGACCTGAACTCCCCAGAACCTCCCCAGCCCCAGTGTGGGCAGCAGGGAGGGGAAATTCTGCCCCACTCAGGTAAGACCCACCTGCAGAGCTGCCCCAGATCTCCCCAGCACAGGAGGGACCTGGAGCTGCTGGAGAGAGGCCAGAGGAAGCCAAGGAGCTGCCCCAGGGCTGGAACCCCTCTGGAGCCAGGCTGGGAGAGCTGGGGGGGCTCACCTGGAGAGGAGAAGCTCCAGGGAGAGCTCAGAGCCCCTGGCAGGGCCTAAAGGGGCTCCAGGAGAGCTGGAGAGGGACTGGGGACAAGGGATGGAGGGACAGGACACAGGGAATGGCTTCACATGGACAGAGGGCAGGGCTGGGTGGGAGATTGAGAAGGAATTCCTGGCTGGGATGGAATTCCCAGATTTGCTGTGGCTGCCCCTGGATGGATCCCTGGAGTGCCCAAGGCCAGGTTGGAGCAGCCTGGACAGTGGGAGGTGTCCCTGCCATGGCAAGGGTGGAATGAGGTGAGATTTAAGGTCCTCGCCACCCAAACCATTCCATGATCCCTTTGTTAGTTGTCAGCCCGGTGCTGTTTGTTGGCTTGTATGAAACACTTGGGAGGACAATGAACTTTCCTGTACCGGGATGTGTTTTAGGAAGTGAAGAATGTTCGTTGTGCAAGAGTTGAGGTGGAAAAGGAGTTCTGTCATTAGAAAAAAATCTAGTTGGAGTCCGAGAGCTTTGTTGTTTTATCACAAACATTTAAGTCATATGTTTCCCCTCTTTCATCCGCGAATCCAAGTGTGCATACTGATTATCCTGTATTTGCAAGTCGGAGTTGTTAATTGCTGTATTCAGCTGGGGCCGTTTACCATCTGAAAGAAATAATTAAAGCTTTCTTTCTCTTGCTTAAGATTTAAACATGTATTTAAAGATGAGATCATGCTTTCACGGTGGTCAGAGTTTCTTTTTATATTTGTGTGGGGTGGCCTCAGAAACGGGTGTCCGAGGGTCTGGTGTGCTGTGTTTCCTTTAATTATATATTTTTATGGCGGAAGATGGTTATTCCAGCCCCTGTCTTTGCCTGGTTCCATCCTGCCAGCCCCAGTGTGCAGATCAGCCATATGTGCCTCTTATTTATAGCTCATGCGTGAAGGGAGCTATTCCAAAGTGGTAATTTCTGTTCTGGTGGTGGCACATAAATACAAGTGTGTGTGTGAGCAGCTCCTTCTCCCTGAACGAGGATGTGACACATCCCAGTCACCCTGCCTGGGAACGCTCCAGTCCAGACAGACTGGGAGGCTCTGTCTGATGCTTCAGACACTCAAGAGCTCAATTAATTTATAGATGATAATTTGTTTTCAGCTCCTGCAGATACAGATGCCACCTTTACTCAGCCTCTCTTGAGTCATTCTCTCTCCAATTGCTTTGGAGAGGAGCTGTTTACAAGGACGTGGAGGGACAGGACAAGGGGAATGGCTTCATACTGATAAAGAGTAGGTTTAGATGGGATAAAATCTGGCACAGAGAAGATGTGGCTGCCCCTGGATCCCTGAAAGTCAAAGGCCAGGTTGGACAGGACTTGGAACAACCTGGGAAGGTGGAACTGGATGGGCTTTAAGGTCCTTCCCAACCCCAAAAAGTCTGTGATTCCTTGGAATTCCATTTCTGTAATTCGTTGGGAAAATGGCATATCCCACCAGCACTAGAAAATGCAGCTGTGCAGTATTTTTAACTGTGCTGTACAGCTTGTGCCACCTTAAAGCGAGTTCCCTTCCAGCTGCCTGTGCTTTCTGTGTGTGCAATTCCATAAAGTCACTGAGCACAAGGAATGAAAGACTGGCTTTGAAAAGAAAACAAGAGCACGAGTTGTGGAAGCCCGGAGCGGTTTGGGATGGAAGGACCTTAAAGCTCATCCTGATTCATGGGCAGGGACACCTTCCACTATCCCGGGTCACTCCAAGCTCTTTCCAGCCTGGCCTGGGACATTTCCAGGGATGGGGAGTCCCAACTGCTCCGGGCAGAAAACACAATAGGGAAAAACAAAACAAAACAAAACAAAAAAAAAAAAAAAAAAAAAAAAAAAAAAAAAAAAAAAAAAAACACCAACTTGTGCCTCTCCAGTTTTCCCATTTTTAGATTAAATTTAAAGCAAATGGTGTATTTGTTTGGCAGTTAACCCCAGAGTCACTGGGTCCATCAACATCACTGTCACATTCTGAAGTTATCAACTCCTTTAGAAGTTATTTTATTACTGCTGTGGGTGCACAGCTCGTGGCTGGTGTCGGTGTGAAGTGCTGGCCGTGCCCTGGCAGGGTTTTTTTGGGGGAACAGGCAGTGATTCAGCAGGAAAACATGCCCGGGCAGCTGAGCCGGCCGTGCTCGTTCACACGTACAGCCGGACGGGGACAGCACGGCCACGGCTTTGGGACAAAGGCAGCTCCAAGCCGTGCTCTTAACCAATCCCGCCCGTAAAACACTCTGCAAACAAACAATAGCCGCCTGCAGCGCCTTATCACAGCCTGCCGTGCCTTGCGAAGGGACCTTAAAGCTCGTCCCATTGCAGCACAGAGCAGGTTTGCTCCCAGGCCGGTCCAGCCTGGCCCTGAGCGCTTTCCGGGCTCTCGGAGAAACCTGTTCCACTCCACGGCGGCTTTTCCGGAGCGTGTCACCGCCAGGAGCCGTGTGGGTGCACACAGTGAGTGAGTCACGGTGACTTTGTGCGCCTCTCACTCATTAATTAGCGCGGCTGGAGCGCCGAGAGCTCGGCAGGAGCAGGAGGAGGAGGAGGAGGAGGAGGAGCAGGGTGCCGGCCCGGCCTGGCCTTGCCTTGCCTTGCCGTGAGGACGGTGTGTTCCTCCGAGCTGCGTGACTGGAGCTGACACGGCTCATTCCCGGCGTGTTCCCGGCTCGCGTGCGAGCCCCAGAGCTGGGGGACATCCCTCCCTCCATCCCTCCCTCCCTCCCCGAAACGAAACGCTCGGTGCGTGATAAATGAAACGCGAAGGGGCGGGGGGGGCTCTCTTGTCCTATCGCTCTCTCAGGAACAGCTCCGGGCGGCGCTTTCGCTTCTGCCGGGATCTGTCGGTGCTGCAGCCCGGCCGGCGCCGCTGGGGGCACCGCTGGGGGCACCGGGCCCGGCCCCGGGGGCGGGGGAACCGACCCGACCCGCCCCATCCCGGCCGGCGCTGCCCTGGCAGCTCCCTCGGCAGCGCTATTTAATCGCAGGGAGGGAACGAGCGAGGAGGATCCGATCTGAGCTGATGTGAGCCGGGATGTGCGGCGGTTCCCAACCCTCGGTGCGGGCACGGCGGTGCTGACCCCGCACCCATCACACTGTCCCGGCACCCGCCGCCTTCCTGATTCCCTCCCCCGGCAGGAAAGCGGCTCCACTCTGGAGTTCCCCTGGATTTGGGTCACAAGGCGGGAGCAGCGCCCGGAGAAGCCGCGCCGGTAGGTCCCGGCAGCTCCGCCGAGCTCAGCCCGTGTCTCTCTCTGCTTTTGTTGTTCCCTGTCCAGACGTGTGTGTGTGTGTTGGGAAAGCCGAGCGCCTTTCTCGGGCACAGGAGATGCGATGGGAGCGCTCGGGGAGAGAGAAAAGCCCCGGGCAGAGCTCTGGAGCATCACTGCGGGACCGCTCCCGCCTGCTGGAAACAGAAACGCCGCCAGAGCTGCTGCTTCTTCCTCGCCTTTCTCGCTGCTTTTTAGTCTTACAGCCCTTGGGGGAGCCGGCTCTCTGCTGGCCAAGGCAGTTGTGTGAAAGGAGCAGCAAAACTTCAAAACGCTCGGTGGAGTGAGGAAGATAAAGGTTGAAATAGCAAAAGAGGAGATGAGAAGTCACTGGCTCAGCACCTCCAGGGGTCCTGGAGCTCCTGGCCGGGGCACCGAGACCTGCCCGGACCGACGGGAACATCTCATTCTCCTCCGAGCCGGGATTCTGAAACCTTTGGAGTTACCTGAAGGTGCCTTTGGAGGAATTGCCCGGGTGTCTGTGGAGGAATAACAGATACACCGATGACTCTGGGGTTAACTGCCAAACAGACACACCATTTGCTTTAAATTTAATCTAAAAATGGGAAAACTGGAGAGGCACAACTTTTTTTTTTTTTTTTTTTTTTTTTCCCCTGGCAATCCTGACCTGCCGTTTCCCAGGGAAATGGAAAAGCCTTACAAATGAACGTTCCAAAACACGGAAGACTCGATGAGAAATTTTCCAGAGCGAATCATCAGCACTAAGAAATTACTGCCAAATTTTCTCTGTTTTGTGGGGGGGGTTTGTTTTGAAGTGAGCAGTAACTTTACATTTATCCAGGAAGTATTTCCTAATGTGCTCCACTCTGAGCGCTGAGATTGAAGAAGGTCTAATTAAACGCAATCAAACATTGCAGAATTCCTGATTAAAAGGCACAGCACTCCCTTTCGGTGACGTTCAATGAGACAACACCGCTCATTTGTGCTTTAAAAACACAATTCTGCCGCTTGCAAGCGACTTCTTTCTCTCTTCCCGAATAACCATCACCCTTCAGTTTGTTTCCCTGGGCGGTTTTAATTCCTGTCGCTCGCTGTGTCACCACCGGGGTGGCACCGAGGGTGGGGACAGGGACAGGGAGCTCAGGAATCCCAGGGAAGGACAGCAGGATTCCAGCAGGGAATCGTGCACTCCGTGGGAAGTTTTTTCTCTCTCGTGGCTCCCGGGATGTGGGAGGTGACACACACCAATGGAATGGGAATGTGGGGCTTTGCCGGGAGAGGAAACGCTGCAGGAATGTCTGAAATGCGGGGATGTGTCTCATCCTCCCCAGGTCTCTGTTTGAGAGAGGGAGGCGCAGAAATCAGCGCTGTCATGTTGAGTTTGGTGTGGAGGGAGAGGAGGAGGAGGATGAACCCCAGCGCTCTCGGTTTGTTGAACATCCTGACAGGGGAGGAGGCGTGGGAACATCCCCCTTTCCTGCCCACCCTCCTGGGACTGCCGGGAATATCTCCGAGAGATAGATCACTGTGGGCTTGGGATTAATTAGCCTGAATTTAGCTCTTTTTTTCATGCTTTACGTGCCTAAAGGGCTGCCCGCAGTCACAGAGAGGGGAGGAGTTTTGCTGCTGCTGCTGCTGCTGCTGCCTCCAAATCCTCTCCAGGGGTGATCTTGTTCGTGTCAACCATGAGCAATTAGAGAGATTAACTATCTTGTTTTCCTTTCTGCCCTAGATTGATCCTTGGGACGCTCTGGGACGTTTGAAAGTGACTTGGAGAGAGCAGAGTCCGTGTGTGATGGACACCAAAGCACAGTGTGTGGTGCCCCAGGCTCCCTGCCCAGGAATGAAGTGCTCTCCTGCACTCCAGGAGGACTTTTCTCCCCAAGTGAGGCTGCCTGAAAAGATCCCACCGGTGAAGCCTTGCTTCAAGAAGAAACAGCAGGTGCAGAAGAGACTGGACACACAAACCCTGCGGGCTTTGAGGCCCATCTTCACCAGCCTGCTGGGAGCTGGGGCTTTGGACAGGGTCTTTGTGCCCCGGGGCCAGCGGGGTGGCCACGGAGATTTATGTGAACCTGCTGTGAAAAAGGCTCTGGAGCTCGGTACCTCTTGTCCCCAGAGAGAAAATAATGTGACTGTGCTGATGCCAACAGCTCCAGATGCGCAGGGTCAACCTCCAGGAGCTCATCCTGAGCAGGGTGTCCAGTCAGGAGAGCAAAGCTTCTCCCCAGAAACTCCTGGAACTGCTGCTGATAATGGTAATGAATCATTCCAGGATCATGGTGATGGTGCAGCTTGTCCTTTGTTCCCTGACAAGGCTCTGGAAGGTTACACATCTGCCTTGCTGCAGGAGAACAGCTGTCCAATGCAATACAACCTGACCCCAAGCAATAAATTCAGTGCTGGGATATTCCAGGATAAGAGTGAAGAGGCTTCCCTTGACCTGGTGTTCGAGCTCTTGAACCAGCTGCAGTATCACACCCACCAGGAGGACGGGATTGAAATCTGTGTGGATTTTCTCCAGGGCACTTGTGTTTATGGCAGTGACTGTCCCAAGCATCACACGGTGTTGCCCTATCACTGGCAGGTGAGGAGGACAGCGACCCAGAGGTGGCAAAGTGTGACCAACGATTCCCAGGAGCACCTGGAGAGGCTTTACTGCAACCCTGACAACGACAAGATCAAAGTCAAGTATAGGTAGGTAACTCAGTTTATTCCCTTGATGGAAAGGTGCGGAAATATAACAGGATGTGCCTTTTTTTTTTTTTTTTTTCTTTCCCAAGTGTGTTATAAACCTTGGCATGATGTTTCCTGATTTATATCCAGCAAGTTCAACTCCACAAAAAGTTCTTGCACACCTGTAAAACTGTTACTTGGCATCTGGAATGTGTTCTTTGAAACTGGAGGACTTGGGAGTGTGTGAAATGAGAAAACTTCAGCTCTGTAGGAATTCAGAGGCTGTTGTGGAATGCTGTGCTTGTTCTTGCTGTTCCTAATTAGTCTTTTTTTCTCTGTGTCAGACAAAGTGGCAGCATGAAAGAGCCTTGGCAGCGCTGGGGACAGGAATGACAGAGCAGTTGCTCTGTGTCACTGTGAGCACAGCCTGCACCATTCCATCCCACACAGCTAAAGCAGCTCTGGGGAAATGTCAGAATCACTGCCAGTAAATTGGGATGTTTCAGCTAATTCCCTGTCAGCAACCTGAGCCATACTGGCAGAAATGCTGATCATCTCCACTATTAAAGCACTTATTGGAAGTTATATTGTTTTCTCTGTCAGAGCTGCGTTCATTGACTCATTTTCTAAAATTACCCAACAGCTGTTGGGTTGATGTTGTGTGACCGGTGTGGGCTCCTGCACCCTGAGAGCTAAAACTTCTCCAGCTTCTCCCTGCAGGCTCCAGTTCGGGGAGAGCAGTGGGGAAGAGTGATGTTTACAGGCTCCAGTTAGTGCAGGGTGCAGCCCTGGGCTGGTTTTTTCTCTGGAGGAAGTGTGTGGTGCACGTTGTGGCAGGGCTGATAAGAGAGGAGAAGTTTGCCAGGCTGGCGCAACTCCAGTTCAAAGTCACATTTCTGGAGTGAAAACTTCCCACTGCCTTTGCCACCTGAATCCTTCGGGGTTCTGCTCGCTGCCTCTTCTTTCAGTTCCTGAAGGAAGTACATATCTGCTTTCTCAATATTTTATTTTCGTTTATTAAGGTGAAATTTCTCATTGGTCTCACCAAAGACCAAATCTCGTGCTTGGAGTCAGCATTAGTCTTTACTTTCACTTAATTAGATGTTGGATTAGACACTAATCCAACCTTTTTCATGGGCTCAAACTGATTTGGGTTGGAAGGGACCTTAAAGATCACAGAGTGCCATGGCAGGGTCACCTTCCACTGTCCCAGGGAGCTCCAAACTCCAATATCCAGCCTGGTTTTGGACACTGCCAGGGATCCAGGGGCAGCCAAGGCTTTTTTAGTGATGGCAATATCACAATAGGGATGTCCCACACTGAAAATGAATGAAGTAGGACATGTAGTAGGCAACAATTTTTTAATTTTATAGAATTATTTTGAAGAAATATGCCAATCTTTAAAAAAAAAATTGAAAAATCCTGTAAATGCATAGCAGATAAAATCTGCTGTATTTTACAACAGAGGAATTTCTATTTCCCAAAGTGTTATAAATGGTTTCTGAAAACAGAACAGCACAGCCAGAGACAAGCCCATTAAACGATTTAACTTTGAGCTCTGTGCAAATGAGCAAATGGTTTTCTTTTAGAAATTGTGTCACCGAATCCATCAGTGCCCATGAGCTCTGTGTCCTGGAGGATGGACTTGGCAATGATTAATGGTAACGGACACAGTGCTTGGTCATGGCTTAGTCACCCCCAGCCTGGGAGGCTGCTCTGCACAAAAACCTCCCTTGCACTGGCTCTGCAGGTCCTGCTGGGGCTGAGGGACAGCGATTCCTGCCTGTCTGATCCAGCTGGGGACAGGCTTGGCAGGGACAGGACATTCCCTGGCTGTGAGGGAAGGCACAGGAGCAGCCAGGGTGGGACACTGCCCTGGCAGAGAGGGACAGACAGCCTGGGGACACAGACATGGCATTGCCGGGCTGAGGGGGTTCTGCCAAACTGCACATTTACAGGATATTGGGGAGAAATTCCTCCCTGGGAGGGTGGGGAGACCCTGGAATAGAATTCCCAGAGAAGCTGTGGCTGCCCCTGGATCCCTGAAGTGCCCAAGGCCAGGCTGGACATTGGGCTTGGAGCACCTGGGACAGTGGAAGGTGTCCCTGCCATGGCTGGGGATGGAATCAGCTCATCTTTAACATCCCTTCCAACCTTGGAAGAACTTCACGTCTGGCTAAGTGTCACTGAGACCTTCAGAATGAAGCTCTATTTAAGACCACAGCTTCTGATTTCAAACTTTGAGCCTGATCCTCCTTAGAACTTCCACTTGCCAAGTTTCTAAGCCAGGTTTTGAAAGGCAGGAGGTCAAATGCTTCACTGTGCATCACCACCAGCTTCTTCTTAGGCAACATCACCTTGTTTGAGGAGAACCTGCCAAGGTGTGGGGAGGTCCCTGAGGCTGTTGGTGTCCCTGTCCTGTGTCCAGTGTCGCTGTCCTGTGTCCCCTGGCAGCTCAGGGAGCTGTGAACGTGCCCCGCCAGCGCTGCCTCCCATGGTTACGGCATTATTTGTTCTAAAGCCATTAATCTCCCGTGGTCAGACGAGCTTTGCAGGCCTGTCTGCTCCCCTGGCAGGCAGAGGAAACGCCTGCTCAGCACTCTGCCTGCCCTGCAAAGCTGCTGTTTGTCCTGCTCTGTGGCCTGCACGCCTTGGGGGGGGATGTGGTGAGCCAGTCCTGGCCCTGGTGCTGCCCCCAGGGAGCTGAGCCCTTCCAGAAAGTGTTGGCTCTCAGCTCAATTAGGGAATGAGCTCTAAATTAGGGTGTTCTTCAAGAGACTATTTATATAAACCTTCCTTCCTCTTAATTATTGGGATGAGTAATGACGGAGATAAGTTATTGAGATGAGTAATGTAAAATACACATTAAGCTGTTGCCTCTCACCTAAGGGAATGTGATCTCAGAGGAGTGGTAAACCTTGTTTAGTTACTTTGCAATGCAACTCCTTCAGCTGCTTCTTGCAGTTTGGCCTCAAACTGAGTATTTATCATAAATTACTTACGTGTTGTGTTTTTGGGTTTTTTTTTTTTTTTATTTTTGTATTCTTGAGTCTGCCAAGTATGTAGAGCCACATACCAAGCTATCTAAACAAATGGGGGAACATCAACTTAAACAGGTTAAAGTACTTAGAAACACTCAGTTTTCTTCATAGATGAGAGGAGAGGCTCTGGAGAAGTTCCAACTTGCAGCAAAGAGAGAACAGTGCCAAGTGCTGCTTTCCAGCAGGAGATGCCCACGTTGGGATATTTTAAGATGCTCTTTGCTAAAGGGAAATACTTGGCTGAGGAGCTGAGCAGGTTTTCCCTCCCTCCCCACACACACACACACACACCTGTCCTATCATGCACACATTGCTTTTCAAAACAAGCAACATCATAAGAGATTACGGGAGGATTTGTTTAAAACAACTCTGCAGTTCCTGACCCATCAGTTTCCCCCTGCTTTGGCTGAAAATTCCACTCTTTCTCTTGGCAAAAAGGGCTCCCAGCCTTCCTGACACAGCAGCTTCTTGCTGTTGCTTTGATTTCTTTCCTTTTGCTTTCTTTTTCCTGCAGTTTCTGTAAGTTTTATGAAATGGCTCCTTTTAGCAGGAAGAGAGGCCAGGATGGAATGGGTGCAGTGAGGGGAAAGGAGGTGGCTCTGCAGTGGGTTCTGCCTGGGAACTGAACTCCTGCCTCTTGGCTGAAATGGTGACAGGACAAGAGGAAATTCAAACTGTCCTGGGGAGGTTCAGCTCAGATATCAGCAGGAATTTCTTCCTGGAAAGGCTGCTCAGGCACAGGAAGGGTCTGTCCAGGGAGCTCTGCAGTGCCCATCCCTGGAGGTGTCCAGGGAATGACTGGACGTGGCACTCAGTGCTCTGGGGCTGAGTGACAAGGTTGGACTTGGTGTTCTGGAGGTCTTTTCCAACCTAAATGATCCTGTAACTGTGTAAATACAGAGTGTTCCAGTGGAGTTATCAGGGGGCATGGCAGGGGACTGGGAAGGAAAGGCATGGACACAACGAAATGTGCAGGAAACTGGTTTTCCTTCATTCCTCTGTGTGTGTGGGATGGCTCCTTCTCTGGTGCTGACAGAATGTGCTTGACGTGTTAAAATCATACAGAGAGCATGGTGGAGGCATTTCAGGCATGGAATTGTAGAATCACAGAGTGCCTTGGCTTGGGAAAAAAACTTAAATCCCACCCCAGCCATGGCAGGAACACCTCCCACTGTCCCAGGAACTCCAAGCCCCAGTGTCCAGCCTGGCCTGGGACACTGCCAGGGATCCAGGGGCAGCCACAGCCTCTCTCACTGCAGTTGTTTGGGGAGTTCTGCAGGTCCCTGGCCCATCAAAGAGTTAAATGTCAGAAGTTTTCTGTGTCATCCACACGGTGCCACAGTGTGTGAGATAAGGCAGGTGTTAGTGATAACAGGGAGAGGGGAAACCCGCTGAGAGTCCCTTTGCCTGGATTTGAGGGGAGGTTCTTGGCTATACCCTCAGAGTCTTTGGGAGCTGCTTTTCATTCCTTTCCAGGAGGAATGCACCTTGAATAAAATTTTTGGAAGTGTTTGCCTGGTGCTGTGTGGGTTCCTTTCTGCTGCACTTTGCAGCACCATTTCCATATGAAATGGAACTAATTGGCTGTACAAACCCAGGGAGGCCCTGAGTGCTGTGAGGAGCCAGCAATCACTGCCATCCCTGCTCTCCCTTCCTGTCAATAAACAGATTGCACTTTGGGGAAGGAACAGCTGTCACCTGGCTGCAGGTTGAGGTCAGCCTGTTCCTGGCAATAAGAGCCTTTCCCAAAACAAAGATCAGGGATTGCTCTCAGGAGCTGCTCCCAGGGCTGTGACAGGACTGTCCATTCCAGGAGCCAGGGCTGTGATAATGATTTGCTCAGCAGGAGCAGAGATAGTGAAATTCCTTCCTGATTTGTCAAAATCAGGAGGGATTTGAGCTGAGTGATAACTGAGGATCTGATTCTTGTAGTCAGGTGTACACAGCAGTGCTTTTTGGTTTGGGAAGTTGATTTTGGAAGGTGTGACATGCAGCTTTTGTTTTTAGGACAAGCCTGGAATGACAGGATGAGGGGGGATGAATTTCTTCTGCCAGAAGACAGAGATGGGTGGAATATTGGGAAGGAATTCCTCCCTGGCACAGGGTGCCCAGAGCAGCTGTGGCTGCCCCTGGATCCCTGGCAGTGTCCCAGGCCAGGCTGGAGCACCCTGGGATAGTGAAAGGTGACACTGTCCTGTCCCTGCCTGTGGCACTGGGTGAGCTTTATGTTCCCTGTGCCAGCTCTGCAGCCACTCAGAGCTGTGCTTGTGCTCCTCTAAAACATGAATAATTTATGTTGAAAATGAGCCTCAAAGGTCATGGAGTTCCACACCCTGCCAGGAGCATCTTCTGCCGATTTAACAATTAAACAGACAAACAAACCTCTCCCAAACACATCCAGAGCAGCTCAGAGCCCCTGGAGCCCTGCAAGCCTGGACTGGGACACTCTGTTCATGCTGCCCTGCAAACACAAGCTGCAGCTGGGGTTTGAATTAGGAAACTGGGTGCCTGTGGAACCCTTGGGAGAGGGGGATGTGTTCAACATCCTCATTGCTTTGGAGTTTTAGAACTTCCCTGTGCCTCACCCCCCTCAAAGCCAGGACCTCCTGTTCAGGAGTGGCCAGGAGTGGGTTCTTGGGAAGAACAAACAACTTCTGGTACAGTCTCTTCTCCTCCAGCAGCTCTGCCTCGAGGACTTCCTGATCCAGAGCTGGGAGGGATACTTTCATTATTATTTTTATTATTATTATTATTATTATTGTGTTTTTATTTTCCCTGCCAGGTGTTCATCTAACTCTATACACAAACACATATATGGGTCAGTGTGTCAGCTGCTGTTTCAGATTTACAACCTGTGTAAATTTTCACCCCCTCACTAGGAAAATTCCAGAAGATTCCTTTTGCAAGAAGCACCCCAGTCACCAATTGTAAAGGCAGGGAAAAACAGTCTGTCCAACCTTTAAAAAATAAACAGAGGAAAAGCAGCAAAGTCACTTTTTGGGCTCTTTAGTCCCCTGAGGATGGAGAGGGAAATGTTTCTGTAGATCTTTCCCCAGTGTGAGGTGTCACCTCCCACATGGCCCAGGGTCACCACAGAGACAAAAACAGCGTGACTTGATGAGAGGGCAAATTCAGCAAAACCTGAAACTCTCCTGTGTGCCCTGGCACTGCTGCCCCTGCCTGGGCTGTGAGCTGAGCAGACACTGATGGCATGGAGGCTCAGATGGGTTGTTTGTGCTGCTGCCCTGCTGCAGAGGTTCCTGTGTGCCTGTGACCCCCCTGCAGCTCAGCCCTGGGAGGAGCTGCTGCTGAACATCCCTTGGGACTGTTCCCTGGCCTTGTCCTCCCTCTGTGCCTTTCCCTGGGAGCACCTTTGGCTCTGTTGTCTGAGCTCTGCTGTTGCTATTCCAGTACCTGTGGCTCAAAATTCAACTCTTGGTTGGGTGTCCAGCCGTGGCACAGGCTGCCTGGTGGAGTCCCCACTCCTGGAGGGATTTGACAGCCCTGGGGACATGGGACAGTGCTGGGGAATATTGGACTCAATGGTCTGGGAGGGCTTTTCCAATTTAACCGAATCTGTGATTTCTCTGCTCTTTTGAAGCCACTATCCTTGAAGTGACATTTAGTTCCATACAGGAGTTTAAATATCAGTCCCCCACCCAAATCTGGGCTCATTTTTGGGAGAGTCCTTCCCCTGCAGCTTCAGCCAAGTGCACAAACAATACAAAATCTCACTGCTCTGGTGTCACCATGAAGTGTCAGTGCCTTGTCTGCTGCAGTCCCTGAGCTCAGTGAGCCTCTCCCAGCCCTGACACAAAACCTTCTGGAGCCTCTTTGGCTCTTTGAAGCCCCTGAGGTCCCCATGGGGGGCCGGCAGGTTGTTGCTGGTGCAGAGAGGAACTGGCTTAGTCAGAGAGAGAAAATCACCAGTTTCAGCATGGCAGGGTGCTGGAGTGTGAGCAGTGCTGAGTCTCACAGCTGTTCTGATGGGAACAGGGTTTCATTTCCTGCTCAGCCCCTGTTTCTGTTTTTTCTGAACCTGTTTGCGGTAACTCGCCGCACGTCCCCGAACTCGGAGAGGAGCTGCAAACCACACACGGTTTTTTTCAGAGCACTTACAAAACAGATTTCTCTACTCATCTATTTGTACATAACATCTAGAGAGTGTTTGCCTTGCTGAAGGGGAAGGGCCCTGGGGATTCATGGATTAGGCTCAAGTTCTTCAGAAGGATGGAAGGAAGAGCTTAAATATCCTTATTTTGGCTGCACTCGTCTAAAAAAATCTATCAGTGTTATAACTTGCCAGTTGAGGAACCTGCTCAGTCCAGTTTACTGAAAAGTTTTACACCTTTCTGTTATTTCTTACATTTAGGGAACAGAGAAAATGAAACTTTTTGGTGGGGTCACGTTCTGCTGTTGAGAAGCTCGTGGAGTTTTATTTTGAATTGTGCTGTTCTGCAGCACCAAATTTGGGTTGTGTGCCCTGTTCTTCTGAGAGTTCAACGTGCTCATTCTCTCTGTGCAAATAGTTCCACTGAACTGCTTTATTTTATAAATAGAGACCTTTATTTGGTGAGCTGGTGAGGAGAAATTCTTCAGAAATCTCTGTTCTCCTCTTGAGTCTCCGTGGGACCTTTCACAAGGGCACTTAGTGCCAGGACAAGGGGAATGGCTTTGAACTGCCATAAGGGCAGGGCTGGATGGGATTTTTGGGAAGGAATTGTTCCCTGGGAGGGTGGGCAGGCCCTGAATCCATGGAAGTGTCCCAGGCCGGGCTGGATGGAGCTTGGAGCAGCCTGGGACAGTGGGAGGTGTCCCTCCTGCCCAGGTGGTGTGGTTTGAAAGCAAAACGAGTGACAGGCTCCAAGTCAGAAATATAATTTAATAAGAAGAAAGGTAAAAAGGTAAAATAAAATAAAATAAATGCAATAATACATAAGAGCACTGACAGAGTCAGAACACACCCTGAGCAGGGTGGGGGGAGCAGTCCAGGTGAGGGGCTCTTCCTGAAGCAGTGATCCCACAGAAAGGTCTGGGAGCTCTGCTCCTCTGGGAATCCCCTGGGCTGAGCATCTCCCAGTGGGATGATGAGTTGTGAAGTGGGTCCTTGATGGCCCATTAAACACAGACAGTCATGAAATGGGTCCTTGATGGCCCATTAAACAGAGAGAGCTCCTGGAGGGAGTTACCTGTGGATCATTCCAAGGCATTGATGGGCCATGAGCAGAAGAGCCCAAAGGAGGGGCCTGGGAAAACACTGCCCCACCTGGTTCCAGCAGCTCATGGGGATGGGGATGGAATAAATACTTTGTGTACATCCTACACTGAAAACCCAGGACACCATGGCAGGGGTGGCACTGGATGAGCTTCAGGTTCCCTCCCAGCCCAAACCACTCTGGGATCCTACACCTCAGACAGCTGCTGGGTTTGAGGTTTTGTCCCTCTGTGCTGAAAACCGTGGGTTTAACGGGACACAAAATGTGAGAATTGTCTGTCTCTCCCTCCTCTCAGGGGCCAGGAGTCCTGGGTGGATCTGAACCTTATGAAAATATATGAAAGTGCTGAGTTCGACCAAATGCGGCGCCTGTCCACAGCCTCGTGCCCCAGCTCGAGCTCCAGCTGCTACACCGTGTGGAAATACTTCTGCAGGGACCACTTTGGCTGGAGAGAATACTCTGAGGTATGGCCCCTTCCCCTCCCAGTGCTGCTCCTGGCCTGGAACTCAAACTCTCCATGCAGCACACACTAAAAACCTCCATGCTCAGCCTGGCTCCTCTGCAGACGCTCAGGGAAGTGATTTGGGGTTCCTGTGAGGATGAGGAGGGTCAGTGTTGAGCTGAGAAAGCAATAAAGGGACAGCTCTGCTGCCCTGGGTTTCTGTGATGCTGTGACTCTGAAAATATCAGAGACATGAGGGCTGGCCAGACTCACACTGGGGAGCAAACCAGCTTCTGGCAATACCAAAGAAGCCCTTCTGCAGCTTGATTTGTTTTTATGACACTGGGGCAGTTTCTGCAGCTTTCAAAACACCTCCTCCATTTGCCTTGGCAATTTTGGATTGATTTCCCTGTCCCCAGAGCTCTGCTGGGGCAGGACATGCTCTGCCAGAGCTGTGGGGTGCAGCCTGATGTTTGGAATAAAACCTCACCAGTGCTGGCAGTCCCAGAAATAATTCCTGAGTGTAAGAAGTGGAGAGTGCTGGGCACGAATACCACAAATAACACAGTGAGGGTGCTTGAGCTGCCAGGAGAACTGCAAGGGTAGAACAGGGTATGGGAATTTTGAAGTGTGTTGTTTCTCACATGTGCGTTTCCCTTCTCATTTTCCCCCCTTGTTTTTCCTCCTTTTCCTCTGTTTTTCCCCCGTTTCCCTGCCCATTTTCCTTCCATTTCTCCCTGCTTTCCCCTGTTTTCCTCCATTTCCTCCATTTTCCCCTTGTTTCCCCTCTATTTTCCACCCATTTCCTGTTTTCCTCCTGTTTTCCCCAATTTCCCTTACTTTCCCACCATTTTCCCTGTGTCTCCCTATTTGCCCCCATTTTCCCCTCATTCCCCCCCATTTTTCCTGTTTTTCCCTCCATTTCCCTCCCCATTTTTCCCTGTTTTCCCCATTTCCCCCTCATTTCCACCCATTTTCCTCTTATTTTCCCCATTTCCCCTGCATTTCCCTCTGTTTTCTCCCCATTTCCTCCCTGCTTTCCCCTCATTTCCCTCCCCCATTTCCCCCCCTATTTTTCCCTGTTTCTTCCCGGTTTTCCCCCATTTTCCCCCATTTCCCCTGGCTTTCTTCTCGTTTTCCCCATTTCCCTTTGTTTTCTCCTCATTTCCTCCCCGCTTTCTCCCCATTTTTCCCCATTCCCCCCCCTATTTCTCCTCTGTTCCCTCCCTATTTTCCCCCTATTTCTTCCCCATTTTCCCCCTGCTTCCCGCCTCTTTCCCCCCCATTTTTCCCCCCATTTCCCCCCCATTTCCCCCTGCAGCCGGTGGTGAGGCTGATCGAGGAGGCGAGCTGCCGCGGGCTGCGCGAGGTGCGCTTCGTCACCTGGCACAACCAGTACATCCTCAACATCAGGGACGGCTTCCAGCAGAACTCCTGCTTCCGCAGGGAGATCAAGAGGAGGCCCCTGCTGCGCTCCTGCCTGCTGCTCATGCCCTTCCTGCAGTGAGTATCCCGGGGAGGGGGCAGTTCCTGCAGTGAGTATCGCAGGGAATGGGCAATTCCTGCAGGAGGTATCCCAGGGAATGGGCAGTTCCTGCAGTGAGTATCCTTGGAAATGGGAAATTCCTGCAGGAGGTATCTTGGGAATGGGCAATTCCTGCAGGAGGTATCAGGGAATGGGTGCCCTTCCTGCAGTAGGAAATGGGAAATTCCTGATGCCCTTCCTGCAGTGGGAAATGGGAAATTCCTGATGCCCTTCCTGCAGTAGGAAATGGGAAATTCCTGATGCCCTTCCTGCAGTGGGAAATGGGAAATTCCTGGTGCCCTTCCTGCAGTGGGAAATGGGAAATTCCTGATGCCCTGGCTGCAATTCCTGGTGCCCTTCCTGGAGGAGATATTCTGGGAAATGGGCAATTCCCACTGCTCTCCACCCTGGGCTGGATGGAGGAGTTGTTTTCCTGGGCTGGGACAGGAAGCAGGCACAGTTGGGTGGGAAATAGGAGCAAGAATCCAAAATCTGGGTCATGCTGGCAGCTCCCAAAGTAACACTGATCTGAGGATAAACATTTATCCTTGTTTAAATTTGTAACGTGGGTGTTGGAACAGCAGGTTTGCCAAAATCCTGCCCGTTTAAAAATTCAGGTGTCCCTGCCTTGGCAGGGGGTGGCACTGGGAGGGTTTGAGGTGCTTTACTGGGAGCTCTGGGTGTGCTCAGCCCTCACCCCTGTGGTGTTTGGCCCCAGCCTCAGCACACGTGGCCTGGGAGGTGGTTTTACCTTGGCTTTTACAGGAAGGAAACCCCAGGTTATTAAACTGCAGGATGCCAGTAAAAAACCAAGAGTGGATTTGCTGGTTAGAGCAGTCCTGGTTCTCCTCCTAATGAGAAATGAGGATTTCAGGGCTCCTCCTCGTGTTTTGCTGCCTGGGACTGTTTTACCACAGTGATCTGCTAAAATTATGCAATTCCCAATTAATTCCCAGCTAATTTTGTTGGACCTTGGGGGCTCGTGAGGGATTGAGCAGAACTGTCTGTGCCAGCTACCAAACCCACAAACTGAACTCTGAGATTCTGTTCTGCACTTCATCCTGATTTTATTTATCCAAAGACCTTGTAAAGCTCACTTAAAAACCTGGATTCTTGGCAAGAACAAGAGTGTTTTAAATATTTATGGGATCCATCTTTCAGGAGTCAAGTGTTGCCTCCACTTCCCACACGATGTTACCTGAGATTTATTCTTGCCCTCACCTCCCACCTGCTTAAATCTGTTCTGAAATTGGAAAAGAATATAGAATAGGAATGAAAAATGTTGACTTTTTAATGGCTTCCCCTGTAGAAGAAATAATATAAATATTTTACACCAGTCAGGAGTAACAGAACAAAGTCCACCAAAGGATTGCAGGATTTTTATTGGATTTGATTTCTTCCTCATTAATCCATGATTTACTGGCAATCTCTGCTTGCTCTCCCAGTCCAGTGTGACTGATGAGGCCCTACAGGAATATTTTTTTTTTTTTGCCCATTTGCCCATCAAAGAGGGAAACCAAATTAAAAACAAAGGCATGCAAGGAATTTGATTGCTATTTTAATAGTAACATGTAGAACAAATTTCTGGGTTTCTGCTCAACTGTTAATAACCAGTGAGAAGAACTTTGAGTTAAATCAAATCCATGCAAAGGAAGGGAATCCTGGCCTTGGCCTCGAGCAGGAGGGAGCAGCCAGTGAACACTCCAAGAAAAGTGGGAGAGGTGTCACAGCTTTCCATGTGTTGATATAAAAATAGACTTTTTTTGCCACTAAACTTCCCCCTCCCAAAGCTTTTCCTTGTATTGGATTTGATTTCTGGCCATCTGTGGGGTTTGGAGAGCAGCTCCACCCTGGGGCTCTCTCCTGCTCTGGGGCACTGCAGGGCTTGGCAGCTTTTCCCAGAGAAATCCTTGGGGAAAATCCTCCCTGGTGGACTTTGGAGCTCTCTCCACGTGTTCCTGCAGCTGCAGGAGCTGTGCTGGTGTGAGCACCCTGCAGGTCCCAGTGTTCCCTTTGGTGCAGGAGGGAGAATCCAGGGAGCAAGGATTTACTCAGGTGGGATCAGGGACCACAGAGGCCACTTAGCTCAGCTCAGCAGCTTCCACAGAGCTGCAGGTGGGTCAGAATAGGGTCCTCTGGTCTCTTTTGCTGGGTTTTCCAAGGGTTTTTTTCCTTGGGGACTTTCTGGCCACAGCTCCCACCCTCAGCCCTGCCTGTTCTCCAGGCAGCATTCCCAGAGGAGGGGCAGGAAAATAACCAGCTGCAAATGCAAATCCACATCTGTCAATGGCAGTAAAAACCTTCCAGGGCTGGGAAAAGGCCTCAGATCCCATCCAGTGCCACCTCCTGCCACGGGCAGGCACTTCCCACTCTCCCAGGGTGCTCCAAGCCCTGTCCAGGACACTTCCATGGTGATGGGAGGCTTTTCAGGCAGGCTGGGGATGGTCTGGAGGGGCCCTGGACACTTCCAAGGTGATGAGAGGCTTTTCAGGCAGGATGGGGATGGTCTGGAGGGGCCTTGGACACTTCCACAGTGATGAGAGGCTTTTCAGGCAGGATGGGGATGGTCTGGAGGGGCCCTGGACACTTCCATGGTGATTAGAGGATTTTCAGGCAGGCTGGGGATGGGCTGGAGGGCTCTGGAGGCTGCTGGGGTGTCTGATCACAACCTCTGTCCATCCCCAGGACCCTGGGGGGCAGCTCAGCCGTGCCCTCGCCCTGCTCCGACCTGTCCCCAGCCGCTGCCACCTGCCCCAGCTTCTACCCCGAGACCTGGATTGGGATGGATCCAGCCCAGGACTTCATCCAAGTGCCTGTTCTGAAGGAAGACAAAAGCTACAGAACCATTTACAACCTGTTCCACAAGACCGTGCCAGAGACCAAATACAAGATTTTGAAAATCCTGCGAGTGCAGAACCAGTTCCTTTGGGAGAAGTATAAAAGGTAAGAGAGCTCGATGGCAGTTCTTTAATAATGGATATTCCTAGAGGAGGAATTTCCTATGAGATTTGTATCTGTGTTGCTATAGGACACAAAAAGAATGAGACACACGCACACAGTCAGGTCATCAGGGCAAAAAGAGGGAAGTTTATTTTCCTACTTAAAGAGAGAAGTTTATTTTTCTACTTGGGTTTATATAGATTTTGGACAATGAGGTTGACACCTCTCCAACCACACTGGTCAAACTAGAAATCGATCAATTGTCCCTCCTCAAGGAGAACAGTTTACCATAACTATCACTTTTGTTCACATGAATATTTCTGTGAGAAACTCCACTGAAAAACCACAAAATCAGAAGGCTGACAAAGCTCAGGGCGACATCTCCCCTCTCCCAGCTCAGCTCTTCCAGAGGGTGATACCAGAACAAAATGAGCTTCTCTCAGCTGACCTGCAGCTGATAGTCACCCTCCCATCCCATTCTGTGTTTCAGGAAAAAGGAATACATGTCCAAGAAGATGTGTGGGGTGGACAGGATCATGAACGAGCGGCACCTGTTCCACGGCACGTCGCAGGACGTGGTGGACGGGATCTGCAAGCACAACTTCGACCCGCGCGTCTGCGGCAAACACGCCACCATGTTCGGCCAGGGCAGCTACTTTGCCAGGAAGGCCAGTTACTCCCACAACTTCTCCAAACGTTCCCCCAAGGGCGTGCACTTCATGTTCCTGGCCAAGGTGCTGACGGGCAGGTACACGGTGGGCAACCACACCATGAGGAGGCCGCCGCCCGTGGAGCCCGGCAGCGTCACCAGCGACCTCTACGACTCCTGCGTGGACAATTATTTCGAGCCCCAGATCTTTGTCATCTTCAACGATGATCAGAGCTACCCCTACTTCATCATCCAGTACGAGGAGGTCGGCAGCACTGTCTCCATCTGACAGCCTGTGCTGCTGCTGCTTCCCTGTCACAGACTCTGGCCTGGCAGCACTTTTTGTGTGTGTGGGGGAAAGAAAAATCCTGACTCGGTGGGAAGAGTTGGAGAAAAGGAAATCTGAAGTGACCAACTGTGCACTTGCTGGTTGATTCCCTATGTGGAAATTGTACATATTTTTTCCATTGTTTATAGTTGAAAAATCTGTGCCTTTTGTTATAAAACACTGTTTATTTATGTTAGTAAATGTTCATGTTTCAGAAATGTGGCTGTGGGTGTCATTTCAGTGGTGTCCTGTGCCTTGCCCTGATCTCAGCATTTCAGCCTGGCCATTTCTGGGGACTCAGAACCACATTTCATCCCAAGGATATTAAATGAGACATTCTCCCAGCCACTGCTTTTTATGGTCACATTTCAGAGAGATCACAAAAATCAAGGAAAATTAGGAAGAGATTAATATGGTCTGTGGGGAGGGTTTAAAACCTGGGATGACTTCCCAGCAGGTGCTGGGACACACAGTCTGTCCCTTGTTGGTGTCCCTGCCTGTGCAGGGGGTGGGACAGGGTGGGCTCTAAGGTCCCTCCCAAACCACTCTGACTCCAATTTCCCACCCCAAGTGGGGGTACCTGAGGTTGCCCTGTCCTCAGTGAGACCTTCAGCAGGAATTGTGTCCCTCTCAAGGCTCAGGTGTGGCTGGGAGCCCTGGGATGGGAAGGGACCCTCAGGCTCTGTCCTGGGGCTCTCCCCAAACTCCTGGAGAGCTGTGCCTTCTCCACATCAGCTGCCTGAGGCCTCAGAGAAACGGGTGTTGCCATGGGAGAGAATTCCCCACTCCCACCAGCCCCCCAGTGCTGGTTCCTCTGCTCTGGATCCCTCCTGGTTACCTGAGATCAGCTCAGCTGCAGGGGAGCAGGAGGGGAGGGCACAACCAGCTGCCTCCAGTGACCCCAATCCCTGGGGAGGCTTTTGGCAGTGCTGGGAGAGTTTCCAGGGGAGGTGGAGATGTTGGGAGCTCCCAGCTGGGATGTGCAACTGGAGCTGCTCCAGACCACAGCTCACATCCATGGGATGGCTTTGGAAAGGCACCAGGGCAGGGCTGGAGGGGGCTCAGGAAAGGTGAAATCACCAAAGAGCTGGAGTTGTCCCAGGTGTGGCACTGGGGGGGTCTCTGCAGCTCCAGGGGGGTCTGCACCAGGGATGGAGATGTTGGATTTGGGATGGAGATGTTGGATTGACCTCAGAGCCAAAGCCATGGAATGAGGGTTGCTGCTCCTGTGGGTTTGTGTTGAGTCGTTCCCCTCTCGAGGTTTGTGTCCAGGTTGGGGCTGGCATGAAGAAGAGGATGAGGGTGGGAGGTGGGAGAGCTGCTCCCAGTGGGGGCTTTGCCTTCCCTCCCACTCTCCATGGTGAGAAGTTGGTTGTGTGTTTTTCCTTTGATGTTGTAATGGGGTTTTGCTTTTCTGGGTCCTCCTCCTCCACAGCCCCTTCCCGGGGACACTCCCTGGGAGGGCTCAGCCCGAACCTTCCCCTTCCCACCTTCCCTGGAGCCGTGGGATGAGGAGGGAGCGCCGCTGACAATGCACTGAAAATATTTATGGTGTTTCCTTGCCGACGTGTCTGAGCCACCCCGCGGGGACAGAGCTCAGGGCAGCCCCTCCCGGGTGACACAGCCCGGTGTGTGTCCCCTGCTGGGCCCGGGGATCCCCGGGTCACTGTCCTGGTGTCACTGTCCCCGTGTCACTGTCCCCGTGTCACCATCCCCTGAGCAGTGCTGACCCTCCATCCTCCATCCCCGGGCTGGTGTGGGATCATTCATCATTCCCAGCCACAGCCGGGGCAGCCTCTGGCCAAGGAACCCATAAACCCTCCTGGGATAAATCCTTCTGCTGCCTTTTGCCCTGTTTTCGGGGCTGTCACTGCTGGAGAGCTCAAGGATGAACCCCGGTGACAAAGGAGGGTTTGGGATAAGATCTCGCTGTGTCACTGCTGAGTTGACACACCCTTGGGCAAGGCTGGGGACTGGGAAAAGCCCATCCTGGACCTGGTGGCCTTGTGGGGGTGGCACCAGTGGTGACCTGCTGGGCCACGAGTGGTGCTTCTGTCCCCATGGGAAACTGGGGGGGTGTGGGGTCTGGGGGTATCCCAGGCACCCAGGGGGGCTGTGGGGTCTGGGGGTATCCCAGAGGGGCTGTGGGGTCTGGGGGCACCCAGGGGGGCTGTGGGGTCTGGGGGTACCCTGAGCACCCAGGGGGGCTCCTGTCACTCCTTGGGGACAGCTGGGGGGCAGCAGCCAGGGCAGTGACAGTGAAGGGTGAGGTCACCTCTGCTGCGGTCACTGGGATTTGTCATGAACAGCCTGTTCTGGACAGCGGGATAAAGGTGCCTCAGAGGGCAGGAGGAAGGAACAGCTTGAGCAGAGCTGATTTGGGAGCTGGGCAGAAGGGCAGGAGCTGTTCCTGGAGGAGACTGTGAAGTGTCAGCAGCCTGAAGGTGCTGTGGGAACAGCCAGACCATCCCCCTTCCCACGGGGCACAAACAGCAGGGGCCAGCCAGGGCTTGGGGACACCTACAGGGACTGCCCTGCCTGGGGTGCTGATCCTGGGGCTGTCCAGCTGTGGGATTTGGTCAGAGAATGACCCTGGGGTGGGAAATGTTCCCTGTCCCCCCCTCTCAGGCACAGAGAGCTCTGCGGGGCTGTTTGGGGAAGGGGCTCCAAGGAAGGTGCAGCCGTGGCTGGTGCTGGAAGGTTCCCTGGGAGGTGTCCTGGGAATGGGAAGGAGCCTTGGGAAGTGTCTAAACCCAGGTCCTGCTCAAAGCAGGGTCAGCTCTGAGGTCACACCAGGTGCTCCAGGGCTGCATTGAGCCTGCACTGGGAAACTGCCCAGCTCCTGGACAACCCCCAGCCACAGCAATGGCCCTAGGAGGGGTAAACCCCCTGAAATTCAGGATTCTGGTGGCTCAGGATGATGTAGCCCAGCCCCTGGTGGGCTGCAATCCCTGTGTGTGATTCAGGCTGGGAGCAGGGGCTGTGAGAGAGGTGCTGGAGATGAGTGAGACCATAAATGGATGCAGTGAGAGGTTTCTGGGGAGCAGGGTGGTTCTCCCAGGACTTCTAGAGGATTTCTGTGGCTCTCTCCTGTAGCTCACAAGAGTTTTGCCTGGGAACAAAAAAATAAATCCCTTTGCTTTCAACTCTGCTGGGAGAAGCAGAGTGAGACAAGGCCAGGGTGCCCTGGGTGCCACAGCACAGACTGGCCCTGGGTTTCCTTCTCCTGCAGGGGAATTTGGCACCTCACGAGGGGCTGAGTCATGGGAGGTACAGAGCACAACACGCCATGAGCCTCCTGCTCCCAGCACCAAACCCCAGCCCAGCCCAGGATCTTTTTATTTGTAGCTTTTAATGTGGAAATGTGAGGTGCTGAGCCAGGGGTGAGGACTGGGGGATGGACACAGGGATCATCTCTGGCTGCCCCTGGGGCTCCTCCATCCCCACCGTGTGTCATCACCACCCAACCACGGCAGCACATCCTCTGCATTAATATTTATTTTTCTCTTACGGCTACAAAGTCTTGTTTTGATGAGAATAATTTCCCACAGACCCAACAACAAATGTCAGGTTGACCTAAGGGTTGTTGTTGCCTCAATTTTCTTCGGGCTCCCTCTTGTCCAACCAGGCGGGTACAAGTTGTCTCCTGCGTAATTAGCCCGTGATAAATCATCTCCTGCCTTCTCCCCGTGCACCAGGAGCACACACATTCCCATGTGCTGATCCACGCTGGGGTTGTTTGTCTGTGCACTCTGTGCACTCCCTGTACCTCGGCAGGGCCCAGCCTCTGCAGCTGCACGGGGACAGGGATCCACAGGCACGGATTGCAGCTGCTCTGGGATGGGCTCCGGGCAAGGACACGGGTGGGGATGATCCAGAGGAGCTGTGGCTGCCCCTGGAAGTGTCCAGGGTTGGGTTGGATGAGGCTTGGAGCAGCCTGGGACAGTGGGAGGTGTCCCCAGTGGTGGGGTGGGATGAGGTGGGATTTAAGGTCTCTCCTACCCAAACGATCCCATCCCATGTTTTTGGGATCTGTGATGTCCATGCAGACAGAGGGTGGATCTGAGCCCAGCCCTGAGCCCAGCCTGGAGACTGGACATCTCTTTGAGTCCATCACTGATGGTGAGGGAGCTCCTGGCTGTCCCCTCCTCTCTCCCCACCAGAGCAGGTTGCCCCAGGCTCTGTCCAGCCTGGCCTGTCCGTGCTGCTGCCCCCAGGACGGGTGTTCATTGAGAACCACCCCAAACACCCTCAGCCAGGTCACAGGCAGGGCAGGACAGGGAAGTGCTGCAGTAAATACCACTATGGAATCAAATTCCTGTTTGTTTCCCATGAACTCAGTGTTTGCACAGTCAGAGCAAAGGGCTTTGGCTTTCACTGGGATGCAGCACCGAGGCCAAGGCACCGACTGATGCCTTTTGCAGATAATCTCAGCTGGGATCTGCTGAGCTCACAAGTCTCCTGCTGACGGAGATGCTCCAGGTGCTTTCTGTCTCATTCCTGCCCATTTTCCAGAGCATTAGGCATGGGAAGCACATTTCAGAGCTCTTTGATAAAACCACACCGGTGTTTATAGTGCCCACATTTGCACCACATTCTGGAGGCCGTTGGAGTGCACTAAGAGCAATAACTGCAAGCAGCAAGGCAGGGAAAGGAGGAATTTTAGTTTCCATTCAGGGGACTCTGTGTGTCCTGGCCTGGAGCTGCTGTGGGGCTGCAGGGGTCAGTCCAAAGGAGGCCAAGGAGCTGCTCCAGGGGCTGGAACCCCTCTGGAGCCAGGCTGGGAGAGCTGGGGGGGCTCACCTGGAGAGGAGAAGCTCCAGGGAGAGCTCAGAGCCCCTGGCAGGGCCTAAAGGGGCTCCAGGAGAACTGGAGAGGGACTGGGGACAAGGGATGGAGGGACAGGACACAGGGAATGGCTTCACATGGACAGAGGGCAGGGCTGGATGGGAGATTGGGAAGGAATTCCTGGCTGGGCTGGAATTCCCAGATTTGCTGTGGCTGCCCCTGGACCCCTGGCCAGGCTGGACATTGGGGTTGGAGCCCCTGGGACAGTGGGAGGTGTCTGAAGTCCCTTCCACCCCAAACCATAATTCCAGGAGTATTGAGATCTCCTGCTCTGTTCACCAGGGGATCTTTGTGCAGCCCGGTAAAACCTCCGGCGGTGCGAGGCCAGCGGGCGCCGCTGGGTTAATGAGCAGCTGTTAATGAGCAGGTGTTAATGAGCAGGTGTTAATGAGCAGCCCTGGCAGCGCCCAGAGAACTGATGGAGGGGAAAGGACGTGCAAAGACAGGCGCCTTCCTGAGCCGGGGGTTGAGCTCTGGGACCTGTTGTTCCCTGTTCTCTCCTGCCCGGGCAGGGAGGGGCACGGCCCGACCCCTCCCCACCCTCGGCAGGAGGTTCCTGCTGGGCTGGGAACTGGACTCACCCTGATTTGTGTCTGCTTTGGACAGGGATGGGGCTGGAAGGGCACTGGGAGCTCTCCTGGGCCACCCCGGGGGGTTGGTGTCACCCCAAGCCGTGGCAGAGCCCTGCACACCTGGGGAAGGCTCACCTGCTGCTCCCGGGCACATCCCTCCTCCTGTGATAGATGTAGTGTATAAATTCGCGTATAAAATATTGAATTAAAAGTTTAGACTATTAAAAGATACTCGAGGGCGTCTCCAGGATTCCAAGGCCCATTTGTGCAGCTGTGAAACCACAAAATTTGCAACAGAAACGACAGGGCTGGACTGGAGATGGGCCATTCATCCAGGATGGACTGGAGATGGCCCATCCACCAGGGATGGACTGGAGATGGGCCATTCACCAAGGGTGGACTGGAGATGGGCCATTCCCCAAGGGTGGACTGGAGATGGGCCATTCACCAAGGGTGGACTGGAGATGGCCCATCCACCAAGGATGGACTGGAGATGGGCCATTCACCAAGGATGGACTGGAGATGGCCCATCCATCAGGGATGGACTGGAGATGGCCCATTGACCAAGGATGGACTGGAGATGGCCCATCCATCGAGGATGGACTGGAGATGGCCCATTGACCAAGGATGGACTGGAGATGGGCCATCCATCGAGGATGGACTTCACGGCTACTCAAGACCTGACATCAATGGTGGAGGATCCAGAGGATGATCAAATCAGCGCCCCAAAGGAGGAGTCCAGGAAGATTCTTGGGACTTCTTTCATACTTAGGGAAGCCCTTTCAAAACCTTATTTGGGAATAAAGAAATACATGAATATTCAGGCGGTCAATAGACGTAGCCTCTGGACAGAAAAACTGTATAAAAGTTGTACAGACCCAGCATTTGTGGATGAGGTTGGATGGCACCGTTGATGCTGGTCCTCTGTCCACCCAGCATTCGATCCATGTTGTCCAATTTTATTGTGGCTTTTTAATTGATCTTGGAAAATTGCTAAATATTTTTTTTATTTGCTTATAATAATTTATAACTCTCCCAAGGCTCCCATTTCCCTTCTTCCAACACCTTGAGGGTTCACCTGCCCTCACTCAGCCCTGGTTGATGTGCATCCCCTCTGAAGGGTCAATGTCCCCTCCCAGGCTGGTGACACGGAGTGGACATGGCAGTGGTGGCTGTCCCTGTCCTGGTGACACGGAGTCAGACATGGCAGTGGTGGCTGTCCCTGCCTGGCTTTGGGGCACCTGCAGGGACATTGGAGGGGAATGAGGAACCAACAGCAGCTTTAGCTGGGAACAGAACCACCAAACCACTCCCGAATTTGCCTCCCCGTGTGTAAGGACCAAAGACTCAAGCTTTCAGATGAACTGGAGCTAAACCCCTGTCCTGCGGGCCGGCGGAGTTTGCTGTGACCTGGCCCTGGCCACTGACCCCACTGTCACCCCGGGGAGCTCCGGGAGCATCCCCTGGGCCCTCCCAGCTCCGTGTGTCCTCCTGGGGGCTGTTCAACAGCAGGACGTGGCGTGTGAGCCGTCCCGATGGCTGTGCTGATACACCCGGCTTTATCCGTGCCCGAGCCGCAATGGGCCGGGAGGGATCGCACAGAGCTGCCTCTCTCCATCCCCAGGGCTGTTCCTGTGTCCTTCCCCACTCCTGCAGCCCCTGTGCTCTCCCGAGGGGCTGCAGCGTGGCTGAGCAGCTCCCATGGCTCGTTTGTCAGTGATAAGGCTGTGATAAGAGCGCCCGGAGCAGCACTGGATGTACAAACACTGCCAGGGTTTGTTCTGAGCCGCCACCTCTGCATGACACAGGGACACCCCAAAGGGACACCCCAAAGGGACACAAACCTCGGGAAAACGGGGACAAGGTGTCAGCGAGGTCCCAAGCTGAGCTCCCTGCTCAGCCTGAGTGTCCCAGCCAAGGGCAGGGAATGTGGTGAGGCACTGAGGTGATGTGGTGATATAAATTCACTCTCCTGCCCTCCTCCTGGGGGCTTTAGCTCAGTTATTAGGAGGATTTGGAGAGAATTATATCAAGGATGAGGTGAGATATCTCAGAAGAGACCCTTTCCTTGGGACCTTTGTCCCAGGCGTTTATTCTTCGAATTTCCAGGGGGGAAAGAGGTAGAACAAAGGAAAGGGAGACCATTTATAGCCCCCTGCTCAGGGAAGAGAGAGCTGGACCACAGCCAGTGGGGTCAGAGAAGGAAGTTAGGGTCACTCGAAGTGGTCAGGGACTCCAGGGGATCAGGAGGGAGAGACCATTTCCCTAGAGAATTACAACAACGTGGGACACCGCGATGCCTCCAAAATCCCCATCACCTCCCCTGGCAGGATGTGAGCAGGGAAAAGGCAGGACTCACCTCCCTGACTCTCTGGGATGCAGCCCCAAACACCCCATTCCTGGCCCTGGAGCACCCACCATCCCTGCAGGGGTTCAGGATGGGTTTAGTTGGGAATGGGGGAACTCAGTCCAAGGTTGGACTTGGCAGCTTCTCCTAGCCTGGCTTGGAAGTGCAACATGAGCATCAGCTCCTCCTGTGAGCTCCGCGTTCCCGGGTGGATGTTGCAAACATCTGGCAGGCGCTGTTTGTTTGTTTTTCCACCTCACACACATTTCTGTCCTTTCTGCCGGGGATGCTCCGGGGAGGCTCTGCAGGAAGCCAGTCTAGCCGGGGCAAATCTGGGCTTGCTTTGGGAGGGAAGTGGGAGGAATGACTATTTGCCCTGTGGCACCAATTTCCTGTCTAGCGTTCTGCAAAAGGCGGCTGGAGAAGGCCCAGGAGCACAGCTGTGTGTGCTGTGTGTGTGCCCTCCTAGCACGGCTGGGAAGGAGCCTTTGCCCTTCCTCTCCTCATGTCAGAGCCTTTCCTCCCCTCCAGAATTCCCAGAATCAGCATTTTGCTGGGGAGCTCCTCGGCCCGGGAAACACCAGTTCATTATTCACTTTAATGGGAAATTAAATTCCCCATCTGGGGAAATGCAGATGTTGCCTGGGGACACGGGGTGATGCAATGGATGAGGTGGGAGGTCCGGCAGCTCCGGCCATCCCGGAGCCCCCTCTGGCACCTCCACACTGCTTGAGTTTTAATTGCCACTGACTTTTAATGATCTCCTTTAGGAGCTGATGAGTGCCATGTCCACTGCTGGGAGGGCACAGTGATTACTGCTTGTTGCTGAGTAGTTACAATAACAACAACAACAAAAAAAAATCCCCAAACCACCTTAAACCTGATTTATTTTAAATATTCCCTATCTGTGACTGGAATTTTGTTGTGGGGCTTTGTGTAAAAGGCTTTTGATGGCTCAGGTTTGGTGTGTGTCAGGTTTTACTGGATCACAGAACATCCTGAGTTGGAAGGGGCTCACAAAGATCATCGAGTCCAAGTCCTGGCCCTGCACAGCACAATCCCAAAATCCCAATGGATCCCATCTGATCACATCCTATGATTCCCACAAGGACAAACATCAGCTGACAAAAGCTGCCTTCATGCGGCCCCAAACAAACCCTCTCATCCACATTTTCACCTTCCTTCCCATGAAATTTATTTGAGAAAGCCTTTCTTCCACCTTCCTTCTCATGAAATTTATTTGAGAAAGCCTTTCTTTGTCACTTCACAAACTGCTGGCAGTCGTTGGTTGTGGTTATGGAAATGCTTTATTTGACTAGTTATGGGAACGAGTTTCAGCTGAGGGCTTGGTTTGGCTCCAGCCCCATCCCAGCAGTGCTGGAGCTGCTCTGGAAGCTTTGCATGGCCCTATAAGAGGCTCAGGGTCCAGCTGAGGGCAGTGCTCTGGTGTGAGCAGGGGCAGGATTAGCTGGGGAACCTGGCAGATTGCTCAGATTAGCTGTGCTGGGGAGGGGGGAGATGTCACATCCCTGTGGAGCTCCCTGATGGCTCCTGACACCGAATTCCTGGGGGGAGCAGGGACACCTCGGCCCCGCACGCCAACACTGCACCAACCCCCTGCAGCCTCCTGCAGCCCCAGCTGGGATCTGTTCTGATCTCATCAACCCTCCAGGGCCCATCAGAATCACAAACCCAGCTTGGTTTGGGTAGGGAGGAACCTTAAAAGCCCCTCCTGTTCTCCCCCTGCCCTGGGCGGGAACACCTTCCCCAGACCAGTTTGTTGGTTTTTTTTTTCAGAATTTAAATCTTACTTACAAATCAAATAGATGCTGAAATTCAAGTGCTCCCCTGATACCGCTGTGGGTTTGGATTTTATTCTTCTTTTCCTATTAAGTTGTGTGCTGTGACAGCATAAATAATGTGATTGAGTGTCCTTGGCAGTCTGGTCATCTGCAACGTGTCTCGAGGCTTTTGGGGAAGGACAAAGCCAGAAGAGCTGTGGCTGTTGGACTGAGCCAGGCTGTGCAAAGGGGATCATTACCTGGCTGCACAAATAAGTTGATTTTTTTCCCATCTTCCAGGGTCTGTTTTCCTTTTGCCGTGTCTCTTGTAAGGCCAATTAACATTAATAGGAGTTGTAGAAACAGACCCTTACAGGAGGACCTCATTAGCTCTTTCTTCCTGTGGTTTTCATTCCGAGCTGCTAAGTTTTATGGATTAGCAAGAATGCTAAAAAATATGGAAAAGCAACGCTGGCTGTTGCCATACTGAGTGAATTTAATGAGTCAGGCTTGGGAATGGATTGGCAGGTCCACAAGTTACCAGAGCTCTGGAAAATCCATACCATCAGCCAGCTGTACAAATATCCCACTGACCTCTTCCTCTCGGCCAGTGTGATTCCTGGGAAACTCTGTTTCCAGGGGAAAACCACGGGAAATTCTCACAAACTTTGCTTTCCCAACCTGCCAGAGAGGCGTTTGTGAGGGAGTCACACACAAGGAAAGGGCCAGGGGATCTCCTTGGGTCAGCAGTGCTGTAGGGATTGCTGATTTCCTGGGATAAATGTGAGTCCCAGCCATCCTCCATCCAACTGAGCTGGGATTTTTGTGGGTGTTGAGCATTTAATTCAACTGTGAGAAACCTACAGCCCCTGACATCATTTCCCTGGCCTGGGGATGTTTGATTTTTCCCACGTTGTGGTGGGATAAGGAGATGTGTTTTCCTGTGTGGTCCCCCCCAAGGGGCCCTCAGGCAGGAAAGATTCTTCCCTGTTTCTTCTTCTCCCTGTGAGTTTGAGGGAATGGAATGGCACGAGGGGCTTGGCTTGAATCTGAACGTGGATTTGCAGGTCAAACAGTGAAATATCTGAATTTCAAGTCTATCCATGTGGATTAATTATCAGGATCACGGGATAAATGAAGGTGGTTAAGCAGGAATGACAGAACTGTGATAGAGAACACAACACGAAGGGTGGGAAACGCCCTCCTTTTTAGAGAGGCAAGGTTTGGAAATCTTAAAGAAATGCAGGATTTAAAGAGAGAAATGTCCTTCTGCAGTAGCTATTTTGATATTCCCAGCTCACCTTCCAAGCCCTGTTGTTTCGAAATGAGCTCTCGGGGTTGAATTTAACATCTTTGCTTTCAAAAAAACCAAGCCCACAGAAGGACAGGGTTTCCTTTCTCGTTTTTACTGCTGTTTCCAGTCCAGCTCTGTGATGCTATTTTTAGAACCCTATGTTTTAATGCTGTGGCATGAACTGCTGGGATTTCCCCTGGCTGATATAAAATAGAGGATCTGCACTTTGGTATTAGCAGTCAGCCAGGAAATCCGTGCCTGGTGCCAGAAATGGGCCTTCCTTCATAAATCTGTATTTATTTTCATTTCCTTGTGCGGCGGTGACGTGCCAGATCAGCTGTGCTGCTGTCCTGACACGTTCTGCAGGGCCATGGAACAGGGGAGGCTGCACTGGGAACCAGAGACAGGATTTGCCTCTGATTCCCTGGGGACATGCACAGCTGGGAAGTGCTGGTTTCCAGGGAATCGGGGATGGGGATTGTGTTCTGATCCCCATAAAGAACTGCCAAACTTCCACGGGGAGCTTCACACGTTTGCAAACAGAAGTGATCAGTCCTGTCTGATTGTCCTTAAAACCTTGACAGAATTATCTTTTATTGATCACAGATTTATTACAAAGCAGGAAAGCTGTGATCAAGTGGGCAGGAATCAATGGAACAATCCCTGGAAATGTCCAAGGTCAGGCTGGATGGGGTTTGGAGAACCCTGGGAGAGTGGAAAGTGGAACAAGATGAACTTTAATCTCTCTCCCAACCCAAACCATTCCATGATTCTATAATCCAGAGATCTGGATGCTCTTTCAGCTTAGCCTGTCTGAGTAAATCTCTCTTTCAGTGTAAAATGAGGATTATTCATCCCTAGAGGTGTCCAAGGAAGGCCTGGCATGGAACTCAGTCCTCTGGGCTGGGGACAAGGTGGAGATTGGTCACAGGTTGGATTTGGTCTTGGAAGGCTTTTCCAGCCTCAGTGGTTCCATGATTCTGTGATTCAATCCACTTTCTGTTCAGTCTGTGAAGGAAAAAGTCTCTGTATAAATAACCTGTAATTACACTTCTCTTTGGATCCAAGTTAATTCCCAAAACTCCCATGTCCTGTTGCTGGCTGGTCCCTTCCCCTCCACTGGGAAGGCTTTACAGGGTAAGGGTTATGTGAAGCACTTACTAAAGTTCTATTTTTGAGAGTTCTGAAAGGTGACACCTGCGTGGAAGTCATTGCCATCCTTAAAATAACTGGGGTGGCAGCTCCGGGCACTGTGACATTGGTGCTGAGCAGGGACACACATGGCACAGGGGGAGTGGGACTGGCTCTTATCAGGGTTTTAGAGCACCAGGTACCGTGGAGCTTAATCCTGACAGGGCCTCAAGGTGTGACAGCTCAATAAATATTGATTGTGGCCTTAATCTCAGGGTGGGGAGTGCTGTACCCCCAGCAGGAAGTGCTGATCCTCCCCTTGTGAGTGCAAGATACTACAGAGAGTATCTCCCACCGTATCAGCCCAGATATGGGAAGTGTACTCAGAGGGATATTGTACAGAGAGCAAACAGCAGCAGGGAGAGCTTTTGTTGGGCAGGCACCGAGCCCAGGTCAGCAGGTGACACCTGCAGAACTCCCAAAATTGCAGCCTTGGAGGCAGATCTGACTTGATCTGGAAAAGGAGCTTCTCTCCCCAGAAAGGGAGGCTTAGTGTGGGGCCCTCCCACGGAGGAATGGGGAGGAGGAGAGTGCAGGGACAGTGGGACAGGTTGTGAGTTGATCTCAGGACTGGGCACCCCAAATCCTGCTGGAGGACGTGGCTCTCACCCCACACACCTCACAGAACAACCCACGGCCCTTCCTCTCACCCCTGGAAGAAAGGGCAGCAGGTGAAGGTCAGGGAGCTCAGGTTTGTCACTCTGGGTTGTGCAGGGAAGACACCCACGGCTGTGAGAGGAGCTGCAGTGTGGGATGCCGGGCTGGTTGCTGTGTGTGGGTTTCCCTGGCTCGGCTGTGACTGATGCCCTGTGACAGCCCGTGCCTGCTGCTCTGCTGGTGCAGCTGGGGACTCTGTCGCTTCTCACCATCACCACACGACAGCACAACTCCTTGGGAATGAAATTTCCTGCCACGAAATGGAGGCTCACGAAAGCACTCACGACAACTGCTGGGGAAAAGATTCACTTTTACATTATTCACAGTGCTTTGAAAAAACGGTGAGTTGTGCAGTGCACTGTCCCTATGTGGTGTGACGGGGTCCTCAGTGGCACCTTTGGCTTTAAGCCATCAGCTGCTGCACTTTAAGATGGACCCACAGAGGGTGGCAGCAGCCTGAGTCCCTGCAGGAACCCCAGTCCAGCCTGAGTTCCCAGCAAGGCTTGGTCTGGCAGTGATGAGATCACAAAATCCCTGAGGCTGGAAAAGCCTTCCCAGAGCATCAGTCCAGCCTGTGCCCCATCCCCACCTTGTCCCCAACCCACAGCACTGAGTGCTACCTCCAGGAATTCCTTGGGCACCTCCAGGGATGGGCACTACAAACCTCCCTGGGCAGCCCCTGCCAAAGTTTAACCCTTTCCATTACTAAATTCCTCCTGATGTCCACCCTGTCCTTCCCCTGGCCCAGCCTGAGGCTGTTCCCTCTCCTCCTGTCCCTGCTCCCTGGGAGCAGAGCTCAACCCTCCAGTTGTCCCCTCCTGTCAGGGAGTTGTGCAGAGCCACAAGGTCCCCCTGAGCCTCCTTTTCTCCAGGCTCAGCCCCTTCTCAGCTCCCTCAGCCCCTCCTGGGGCTCCATTCCCTTCCCCAGCTCCCTCAGCTCCTCCTGGGGCTCCAGACCCTTCCCCAGCTCCCTCAGCCCCTCCTGGGGCTCCATTCCCTACCCCAGCTCCCTCAGCCCCTCCTGGGGCTCCAGACCCTACCCCAGCTCCCTCAGCCTCTCCAGGGGCTCCAGACCCTTCCCCAGCTCCCTCAGCCTCTCCAGGGGCTCCAGACCCTTCCCCAGCTCCCTCAGCCCCTCCTGGGGCTCCATTCCCTTCCCCAGCTCCCTCAGCCCCCCCTCCCAGGACAGACTCTGGATGCAGGTCGTTGCTGCCACTCCCTGGGGAGCAATTCCCTGTGACATATCTGGGCCACCTTTGCTGTGCCCTCCCTGGTGGCTGCAGGCTGGGGCTGAACCTCCTCCCAGGAGGAGCATCCTGCATCAGGGCTGGGCCCTGTGCAGGCTGGGGACCTCTTCAAAAACCCTCTGGCAGAGTTGTTATTGCCATGGCGTGTCAACACGGCCTCCCAATGGTGGCTGCAGGTCACCAGAGATGGGGACAAAGCTGCTGGTGCCATGTTGTGTAAACAGGAAGAAAATCTGCCTGTTCCCTGGGTGACTCCATGGTGACTGGGAAACACTGGCCCATTTCACAAGCCTCCCCTGCCTCTCATGGGTCACACACAGGGTTTGCTTTCCCCAGGAGCCACGGACACCTCTTTGTGTGCCTCTGACAACACAGGCACAGCTGCTGGGGCTGGAGGGACCTTACAGCTCAGGGACTCCTGGCAGGGTGTCCCCACTCTTCCTCCCAAACATCTCAACAGCTCTGGGCCTTCTGCTGGAAGCTGTGCCAAGTTCTTCAATATAGTTGGGATTTATTTGGGATAAATCACAAAGATACCTAAAGATTTTAAAACAATTTTATCTAAAATCTCCTTTCTTAAACAATTTAGGATACTTTGAAATAGCAAACAGCTTATGGAAACCATCACTTGCTGACAGACTCACAGGAATGGGGATGAAGTTTGTGATGCTGAGTAGTGCTAGAAGAACCCTAAAAGAAGCACCCTGAAGGGTCTGCAGTTCCCTGTGTAGGGTTTTGTTGCAGAGCCCTCAGATACCAGCCCAGGTGAGGGGGTGGCTGCCACAGCTCCTGCACCTCTGGGCTCCACAAGCTGCCAGCTCAGCTGGCATCGAGCCACGGGTCACCTCAGGTGGCCAAGAGTCACCTCAGGTGGCCTCAGGACACGACAGCCGAGCTCTTGGTCAGGGCAGTACAGAGGCAGAGTCAAGTCCAACTTCTCTGACCATCACCTCCCCCAGTATCTACCTTTAGACACCAGAAATAACCATTTCTGCACACCAGTAAACATTCTCTCTATTTGGATGTCAGCTGGGCTCTTGCCCTTGCTCCCTTCGAGGCCAGTGGGTTTGACAGATGAGGAAACAGGTTCTAAAGCAAAGCAAGAAAAATCCTATTCCACCTTATTTTCACCGCAGTTCTGCACATGTAAGGGCAGGGCTGCATTTTAACGAGGCTGTTGTAGCAACAGCCTGCAATCCACAACACACGTGCTGTTATCTCTCTGTGGGAGATAAATTTAAATTGTCGGGCCATGCCATGGAAATGCAACATTTGCATTTCCCTATCGGGATGTGCCAGGACACTGCGGGGCAATCACAAAGCAGGAGTTGGGCACTAAAGTGAGGTGGCGGAAGGAGCAGCCTGACCTGCCGGGCACTGGATGCTGCTGTTTTAAAGTGTTTCAAAGGGCACGGAGAGGAGCCCAAGCAAAGCTCCAAAACGGTGTCACCAGTAAATATCAAAACACAGGGCAGGTCTCAGGGCTTGCAAAGACTCTCCTCACTAGTCCTTGTTTGGATGGGTAATCTCATTCCCTTCGTTGTTGGCTGGGAGACCCAGGGGTTGTTTTTGCACACTGATCTTGTCCCCTGGATTCAAGTGAGCCCCACACTCCTCCTCCCTGGGATGCTCCATCCTCTAAACATCCTGGTTTCCTTGTGTTTTCGCTTTATCTTTTCCTGTTTGCCAGTGACTCCACAGTTCCTTCATCACTGCCTGGTGTTTCTTCCAGTAGCTCAGCAAGGCTGTAACATCTGTCTTGTTTCATCCATCCTTGTCCCTTTCCAGTGGGGAGGGCTTTGTGTGCAGTTTCTATTTTGGCAGGATTTTCAGGTTTATTTTTTTTTTTAAAGCCAGCAGTAGGAACGTTTCCCTCCCTCCAGCTCCTGTGTTTAAATTAGGAAAAAGCAGATCGCTGGTGGCTGGGGGAGAACAGGGAAGATTGATGAGGTTTCTGCAATCCCATGGGAGTTCCCTGGCAGGCTCCTGGGAAAGTGCTGACTCCTGCACGGATGAACCTCACCCTCATGGTAACAGCTCTGTTTTGCCTGAGGAGCCATCAGGAGTGCCACCACCATTGTCATCCAGGAGCATTAGGAGATCTTACAGATATGCCTTTGAATGCCTTAAAAATAAAGAGCAAAACCTCCAACCCCTCTGCACTGTCTCACAGGGGGTTGGGCTTTTGCTGGGACCTTTTGAAAGGAGAAGAGGAAACGGCCTCAAGCTGTGCCAGAGGAGGTTCAGGTTAGACATCAGGAGGAATTTCTTCATAGAAAGGGTTTTTCAGAATTCGAAAGGGCTGCCCAGGGACTCGTCCAAGGAATGACTGGACTTGGCACTCAGGGCTCTGGGCTGGTGACAATGCAGTATTTGGTCAGGCAAGGTCAGACTCGATGATCCTGGAGATCTTTTCCAACTCTAAAGGTTCTTTGATTCCCTCCCCAAAGCTCATCCTGCTGACTGGTCTGTGCCCTCTGCCCTTCTGTGCCCGTTCCCGACTGCCGGCGCTGCCTCTGTGCTCTGCACTCCCTCCTCACCCCAGCCCTGCATCCGTGACGCTTTTCCTGGCACCCTTCCCAACTTCTCTTGCTGCCAAGTCAGACTCAGTACAAGCGTCTTGTATTCCCTTTCAAATCCTTTCCTATCGTGGCAAATAAACCCACTGTCCTCCGCACACACACTCCTGATATTATCCTTGACAGCTCTTCACTGCTGGCACTCAGCTGCTGCTTAATCATATGGTTTCTTTTCTCTGAGTCACCTCGTGTGCTCTTGCAGCCAAGAGCTTGACTTTGATTTGGCAATGTCACGGCAGGAGCACATCCCTCCCTCGGGTTCGCGTGTCCCAGTGCCACCAGCACGTTCCCCTGTGCTCTGCCCTGGCCTGGCATCGGTGCCTCTGGAGAGTGGGACCATTCCGTCCCCTCTGCCTTCCCGCACACAGCACTGCTCCACACCGCCTTCCCTGATTTTATCGTTTGCAGAGTTTCTGCTCTTAGCACAGAGCGACCTGCCTGCCCTTGACTCCCAGGTAGCCCTGGCGCTCCGATCCCTTCTCCAAACATCCTCCCAGCGAGGCCTCTCTCCCCCCACGCTCTCGTCCCTGTGACATTTGCAAAGAAGGGGGCAAGCGGAGCAAACCAAACAAACCCAGCAAATATCGCTGGGAAGGGGGAACCAAGGCGATGTGCAGGGAGCGCCGGGAATAACCTCGGTGCTTTCCGAGGCCTGTCCTTCCCCTGACCCCTCCTGCTGCACGTCTGCTCCAGCACAGGACCCCCTGCTCCTCCCCAAATCCCCTGTGTACCCCACGGAGCGATAACCCAGCTCTGCTCCTCCCTAGGAAAACAACCGGAGCTTCCCACAGGAGCTGTTTGCAGACAACGCTGCAAAACCGCTTCCCCGCGCCGCTCTTTGTACTGAGCAAATAATAAGGGCAGCCTCAAGCCAGAGAGGGTTGGGATAAAAGTTGGATTTCTCATTGTCCAGAGAACAGGTGTGGACACACCTATTCACCCTCCCAGCCCCTCGGCCGGTCCCGCTTTGTGCGAAGAGGGTGTTGGTGTGTTTATTGCCTTTTTTTCCCCAGCTGCCCACTGGCACGGACTTTGCTCCTCCGGGGCTGGGATTTCTGAGCAGCGGGAGGCTTTCCACGTGTGTTTGAGAAGGTACAAAGCCTGCCGGAAAACAATGGAAATAGCTGCCTTATGACTGCTGCGTGTCACGCACTCGGTTCTCGCCCGTTCGTTTGTCCTTGGAGCTGCTCGCACCGCCTGGAACCTGATCCCGGAGCGGTGCCGGGGCTGGCACGAACACGGCACCGTGCCACGGGCATGGACACGGCCCGGCCGGAGCTCCAGGCCTCGGGCAGGGGCTGAGCGAGCCTGGATGTGTGGAGAGGGCTGTGGGTTCCCTCAGGACTGGGGGGTTTGTGGGGAGCTTCCTGCTGGGAGGAAACAGCTGCTTCAGAGCTGAGTGTGGTGGGAGCAGCTTCTTCTCCCGGGCTCTGCCTCCCCACAGGGCCCCTGGTGAGGGGCATCCCGGCTGGCTCGGCCAGGTTCTCCACAGCTTCAGGATCTGCCGTGATCCCCTCGGACAGGATCTCCTTTATTTCCCCCACAACAGCCTCCCCTCAGCCCCCCAGGAATGGATCTTCTCATCCACAGGCTCCCCTCTGTCCAATCTCCCTTCAGGTCTCCAAGCACTCCCTCCATTTCCCCCAGGACTGGGTCCCCTCAGCTGCTCCTCCAGGACAGGCTCCCCTCAGCCCCTGCCAAGAACAGGATCCCCAAGCTGGATCCCCTCAGAACCCTGCAGACAAAATCAGGATCCCCAGAGGTGGATCCCCTCAGGACCCTCCAGCCCCAGCTAAGAACATTCCCCCAGAGCTGGATCCCCTCATAACCTTCCAACTCCAGCCAAGAACAGGATTCCCAGAGCTGGATCCCCTCAGAACCCTCCAGCTCCTGCCAAGAACAGGATCCTCAGAGCTGGATCCCCTCAGAACCCTCTGGGACAAACTCCCCTCACACCTCACAAACACAGGATCCCTAGGAGCGGATCCCTTCAGATCTCTCTGGCCAAACCCCCTTCAGCCCGGGGAGGGGGGCCGGGGATGCAGCAGCATCCTCCATTCCCCCCGTCCCTCCCTGCCCGCTGCGTGCTGCCGCCCGCCCGCCTTTCCCCCCGCCCTCCGCCCGCGGTGATGGGCGCTGAGCTCACGGCCGCGCCTCACGACACCCCGGGCTCGGCACGTCAGCCCCGCCATCGCGTGAGAGCCGCCGCCCGCCGCCGCCACCCCCCGCCCGCCGCCATCACGCACGGGCGGGAGCAGCTGCCGGCGCGGCCAGACCCCGCTCCCAAACCCCGCTCCCAGCCAAGGCGGGCTCTCGCCAGCTCTTATTAATGCAGATCTTAATTAATGACCCCCGCGGGGGGCGAGCCGCGCTTCACACGCGAGGCGCACACACACTACAGCGCTCCCCCCGCTTTCGCGCCGTTGGAGCACGAAGAGGTTAAAATGGAGGCGGGGGCGTGAGGCGGCTGCCAAGGCGGGATTAGCGCGGCTCGGAGCTCGGCACGCAAGGCGGGACGGGGCACGGCGGCCACACGCGAGGGACCCGCGGGGACACGCGTGGCACCGCCGTGTAAAGCCGGGGGGGAGACGGAGAACGGGACGGGCTTTGCGTCCCTTTATTCAGACAGCACCTACTCATATTTTTCCTTCCCTCACCCCCTTAAAACTCATGATTTCCCCCCTAAAACTCACGATTTTCCCCCCTAACTGATGCAATTTTCCTTTTTTTTCCCCCCTAATAAAGCTTTTGTTTATATCCCCTAAAATCCACTACTTTCTTCAACTCCCCGTTTAGCTCCCAACTTACTGATGCTTCACCTCAGAGATGAGTCGTGTGTAAATGAAATTAGGATCACCTCAGGTTCCTTTTACCATGGCCTGTCCCCACTTTTATGCGTTTTTTTCCCCCCTAAATTACTGTTTTGGGGGTGTATTGCTTTATATAAGGCTGTAGGGAACATTTTGGGTGACAGGAATTTCTTTTTGCCATGGCCTGTCCCCACTTTTATATTTCCCTAAATTTATATTTCCCTAAATATTTCCCTAATATATTATTTATATATATATATAATATATATTATATATGTATTTCTCTAATATATATATTTCCCTAAATGATGTTTTTGGGGGTGTATTGCTTTATACAAGGCTGTAGGAAACATTTTGGGTGACAGGTTTTCTTTTTGCCATGGCCTGTCCCCAGTTTTATGTGTATATTTCCCTAAATGATGTTTTTGGGGGTGTATTGCTTTATATAAGGCTGTAGGGAACGTTTTGGGTGACAGGAATTTCTTTGAGCAGACAATCCCTGCGGTGTGATAAAGCCAAATCCCCACAGCGACTGGATTTTACAGCAAACGGGAACCCACCAACGCTGGAAAGAAGAGCAGAAAAGTGGAATTAATCCCGCTGAAACTGCCGAATCTCGCTGCCAATCCTTCCCTGATTTATTTATTTATTCTCGTGGCAGTGTGTGCGCTCCAGTGGGTCCCACCGGGAGCTGGCGGCGCGGTCGGTTCATGCCGAGGTTGAGCTCCTGCCTCGGGTATGACACACAGATGACCCGGCTTTGGGGTGGCACCGACTAATTGGGGGTGTCAGGGCTGGATTTGGGGTGTCGGAGCTGAATTCAGGCTTGTAGGGCTGAATCAGGGCTGTCAGATGCAGGTTTGAGGTGTCAGGAGGGGCTTTGGGCTGTGGGAACTGAATTTGGGCTTATAGGGCTGAATCAGGGCTGTCAGATGCAAGTTTGAGGTGTCAGGGCTGGATTTGGGGTGTCGGAGCCGAATTTGGGTTTGTAGGGCTGAATTAGGGCTGTCAGACGCAGGTTTGAGGTGTCAGGGGTGGATTTGGGCTGTGGGAGCTGAATTCAGGCTTGTAGGGCTGAATTAGGGCTGTCAGATGCAGGTTTGAGGTGTCAGGAGAGGGTTTTGGGGTGTCATGGGTAAATTTGGGCTGGCTGGAGAGAGGGCAGAGGTTTTGGGGTGTCACTGTAGAATTTGGGGAGTCAGGGTTGGTTTGGGATGTCAGTGCCAAAATCGGGACATTGGGGGTGGCTTTGTGAGCGCAGGGCCAGATTTGGGGTGGCAGGGCCGAATCTGGGATGTCAAAGTCAAATTCAGGACGTTGGGGCCGGCTTCAGGGTGTCAGGGCCGAATTTGGGGTGTCAAGGTTTGGCATTGGGGTGTCAAAATCGAATTTAGGATTGTAGGGGGCGGCTTTGGGGTGTCAGGGCTGAATTTGAGGTGTCAAGGTTAGGCTTTGGTGTGTCAAAGTCGAATTCGGGATGTAGGGGCCGAATTCGGGATGTCAGGGTCGAATTTGGGGCGTCAAGGTTTGGCTTTGGGGTGTCAAGGCCCAATTTGGGATGCCGGGAGCGGCTCAGGGGGGCTCTGGCCTGTCAGGGCTGGCTTTGGGGTACCAGGAGCGGCTCAGGGAGGCTCTGGCATGTCAGGGCTGGCTTTGGGGTGCCAGGAGCGGCTCAGGGGGGCTCTGGCATGTCAGGGCTGGCTTTGGGGTGCCAGGAGCGGCTCGGGGGGGCTCTGGCATGTCAGGGCTGGCTTTGGGGTGCCAGGAGCGGCTCGGGGGGGCTCTGGCATGTCAGGGCTGGCTTTGGGGTGCCAGGGGAGGATCTTTGGGGCACATTAATAAATCCCGCTGCTGCAGCGAGCCCGGGCTGCGCGCCCTTGGTGCGCATGCGCCGTTGCCGCGGTTACGGCGGACGCCGGGGCCACAAAATGGCGGCGGCCAGCGCGCCCCCCCCGCCCCTCACGGGTCCCCCTTGCCGGGACCCCGGCGGGCCCTGAGCCCTGGGATCGCTCCCGGACCCCCGAGCCCCGCTCCCGGAGCCCTCCACCGAGCCTGCGGGAGGCCATGGAGCGGCGCGGCCCCGTCCACGCGCTGCCCGAGGAGATCCGCAAGGTACGAGCCGTGGAAATGCCAAACCCCGACATTCCGGAGCTCCTGCAGCGGTTCAGGGGTGTTGCACAGGCCTGTGAGCACCGGTGCAGCATGTGGACATTGTGGTCCTGGGTGAGGCTGGGGTGTTGGGTTTCCTCACTCTTTGTGCGGTGTAATTACGGTAATTCTATAGGAGCCCTGCAGAGGAACACCTGAGCCTGTGCCGGTGTTGTCAGTGCAGGTGAGTCCTGGAGAACACCTCGCCCTGTGTCCCTGTTGTCACTGCAGGTGAGTCTCACATTTCCCCTGTTCTGGCCTGTTTTGCTGCCGGGAGTTGGGAAGGACTGCAGAGCATGACATGTTCCAGAGAAATATCAACACACACAGGGCACGGAACATTCCCCTTCATCTCCCCTCCTATCTTTGTGTGTTCTTTTGTTTGGGAGACAAGAGTATTGCCGGTGTAACAGCGCTGCTGTTTTTATAGCTCAATTTAGGAGGAGATTGCACTCAAGTGGAACACCAGTCACTTTTTTGTAACACTATCAGGTTTTCACTTTGGCAATACAACACCCGGCTGTCCTCATTCCTCGGTCTGCAGCTCGTAATTGACAAGTCATTTAAAAGCTTTGTGTACTCAGCTTGGAGAAATTCACCCTGGATTAGTCCAGGAAACAGTTCAGACAATTTCTGAGATTGATTTCTGAGAAATCAAGGATGGGTAAGATAAACAAAGAAAATGAAAAGGAATTAAAAGGAATTAGCCTTAAAAAAAAGGAAGGGAAGAAGCTGTGGGACACTTTCAGACCCATGAGCAGCTGTTTTAGTAGCAGGAAGGATCCCACTAAGTTTGTTTATTTAGCAGTTAATTTCTAGCCCCAACGGGGTACAAGTGCTGAGCAAAAATCAGTGTAAAGCTTCTCACAGAAACAGTTGCACCAAACTGTTGGATTAGGGAATCCTCCTGGAGCTGGTTACTGCTTAATATTTCCTTTAATTACTTCAAGCTGCAGTTTGGTGGCACTTGAGCCTGTGTTTTGTTGGGATCAGTTCCTGAGCCAGTTCCTGCTCCATGTGTGAGGCATATGGTGGCACAAGGAGGGAGCAGCAGCCAGGGCAGGCACAGCAAGGCAGTGACACTAATTCTGTCAGCACCAGTGTCAGTGGCTGCTGCTTATTGCTGAGCCAGGATCTTGGATTGCAATAAGGAACACGCTGGTGGCAGTCAGGAAGGGATGTGAGCACTCTGGGAACAGCATTTAACTCCATATTCTTAGGAAAAATAAGTCATTTAAAATTTATCCACTGCAGCAATACAAAATCCATAATAACTTCCTTGTCACTGACCTAACAGTGAGGGCTGTAATCAGGTCATAAGCAAAATAATATGAATAAAGGGATTTTGCACAGAAAGTCTGTTAATATGTTAATAGTTTTAATATCTCAATAATTGTAATGGGAATTGCATGTAAAACTTGGGTCTTTGTGTCCCTCTGCCCAGGGCTGTTGAGGTTTCAGTTCTGAGCTGCAGGCTTTAAAAATAACAACATGACTGATGGGAATTTAGAAAAGAGCAAAAATAGTAAAGAGCTTTTAAATCTTGTTTCTAAGAAAGGACAACAGAGGGTTGCTTGCTCATTCTGGAAAATACCTGAGGGCACAGTAACTGCTCACAGATGGAGGGAGGTGGTGGTTCATTTCCAGGTGTAAATGAGTTTTTTCCTCCCATTTCTGGATGTGGTTTGGTTGAATGCTCTGAAATTCTGGAGCAGCTCACACAGGCAGTTGTGGAATTCTCCCAGGGATGACTGTTCAGTTCAGCTTTTCCTCTGGAGATCCTCCAATGCTGGGTACACGTTTAACAAAATATGTGGTGCAGAAGGTGCAGGATTTCCAGCTATGGAAAGACTTCTGCTCCTGTCCCCTCCTCCTCGTGCCATGTGTGAGCTCCAAGGCATCGACAGCCCCAGGATTTGGGATGAGAAAGTGTCAGGGCTTTACACATCCTGTGCTGTTGCTCATCTCCTCCTCAGCCCGCTCGTGGTGTCGTTACAAGACACTACAAGTCATTCTCACAACTTCCTGCCCTCACATCTCCCTTTTTTTCTGCACACATGTCCTTATTCCCTTCCCAAATCCTCTGCTGCTGGGATTTTACAGCCTCTCCTTTGGGATGTCCCTTTCAGCTGGCTCCTGACACGGCTGAGCTTGTGCCAGCTCTGTGGTTTGCTCTGTGCCAGAGGGAGCGCGTGCTCCCAAGATGGGATTGCAGGCTGAGGGAACACGTGTGGGCTGGAGGGAGTGTGCCAGGCACTGTGACTGCAGAGCAGAGCCTGGGATATCCCCTTGACAGGCTCTGCTTTGGGAGGATGGATGAGGGATGGATGGATGGATGGATGGATGGATGGATGGATGGATGATGGACGGATGGAGGAGAGATGGATGATGGATGGATGGATGGGATGGATGGATGGATGGATGGATGGATGGATGGATGGATGATGGACAGATGGAGGGATGGGAGGGATGGATGGATGGATGATGGATGGATGGATGGATGATGGACAGATGGAGGGATGGATGGATGGATGGATGGATGATGGAGGGATGGATGGATGGATGGATGGATGGATGGATGGATGATGGAAGGATGGATGGATGGATGGATCTTGCCAGGGATACCGAGATAAAAAATGGGAGGACTGGACAGAGTCAACACAGATCCAATCAATGTGGTTAAAACTGCGCAACTCCTTTATTTTAGCAGAAATGGCGTCTTTTATACATTTCTATTGAGTTTACTTTTTGGATAGCTCAGTCATTGGCACACACATCAAGGGAAAGAACGCAAACATACATTATTTTACTTACAGTTAAGGTGGCTTAACATGTGCTTATTAACTACTTCACTCAGTGACTTTCAAACCCTAATACTTTTCCCAAACACCTTAATAGCTATTTCTAACTGTGCCACAACCTAAAAGAATTTTAGCTGCATCATGGCTCCAAGGCCGTGACAAGACCTCAAATCAGGCCTTGACCAGGCCTCAGGTTAGGGTAGTTCAACATTTTGATATAAATCATGACCTTCTGCCCTGAGGAGATTAGCAACAGATGGATGATGGATGGGGGGATGGATGGATGGATGGATGGATGGATGGATGGATGGATGGATGGATGCTACAGGTCGAGTTGTGAAGCTCATGAAGGATCCAGGAGCTGCCTCACAGGCCAGGGTGCAGAGCTCTCTTTGTTCCTCTCCTTCAAACTTCCCAAGCTGCTCATCAAGATTTTATTTTAAAGGAAGTTTCAGTCTAGAGGGAAAGAGATTTCTCAGCATTTTGTTAAGGGGGTGATAGATGTGAAGGGACTTTGGTTCTTCACGTTCTGATCAATTTTGCCTGTGTAAAAACTTTTTACATGTCCCTGCTTTCTTCTCTCTCTCATTCCTTCTTCTGCTCTCACAACACTTTCATTGCAAGATGGTTGCCCAATGAAAAAACCAAAATCAATAGGTGAATAAAACATCCTTGTCTGTTATTAAAGTTTATAGTACTCTTATGTATTTATAGTTGCATACTTCTTGGAAACTCATTGTTATTAAAGATGAAAATCCCTGGCTTTTAATGCCTATTTTTAATGTATTTACAGAGAGTTTCTGCAATCAAACTCAGCCTGAGAGGTGTCACAGAGCCCAGAAGGGAGTTAGTGTTTCCTTGACTCCAATGTCATGGATGTGTATTTTTAGGGACTTCTGGTTTTGTTGCTTGGTTAATGTTTTATTTTAGTTTAATTTTTCCTCGAGGCTTTTATATTTCACCTTGCTAGTTGTTTGTTGCCAGTGGTAGATGAATCTTTTTTTGTGCCTCTGGACTTTAATTAAAATTCTGTGGAAGTGGAGGGAAGTGGAAAGGAAGATGTGGCTCTGCACTCAAGATCTCCCTGAAAGAGGAAACAGAGCAGCAACAGAATGACCCGAGTCCTCACAGCAGCAAACAAAGTTATATTTAATTTCATATTTTATTTGGCAAAAAAAGCGCTTTGTTACTATAAATCATAAAATTAATAAGGGCTAAGACACCCTTAGAGACTTAAAAATTGTCTCACCCCTGAGCTGAGGAGCTGAGGCTGGGCAGGAACTCTGAGGCTGTTCCCCATCAGGACAGAACGTCCTGTGGTGTCCCCAGAGTATCGTGTTCACCACAAGTAGCAAATGTGTACTCGGTGCCTCTCCCACGTGTGCTATAGATTGGGCACAGTATGGACTCTGTATGAGCACAGCACGTCAGCTCTGCCTTCTCCTGCTGTCTGTGAACCCTGAGCTTGGGGTTTTCTTGCAGAAGGTTCTGGAACACAGAGTTCCAGCCGTGCTTGGGAGCCCACGAGCCTGTCCCGTCCAGGACAGCACAGCTCTGTGCTTGGGACGTGCTGCATTGGCACCAGCAGGGATTTAAAGGCAGATAAAATATCAATTTGTGCCCTCTAGATAAGCGTGGTAGAATGGCAGAGCCCTTTTCAGCATCCTGCTGGCCCCTACCTTCTGAATTCTCCTGGAGGTGATGTCCTTGAGCTGCTCCAGTGCCTACTGAGGATTTCAGTAGAATTTGGAATGTTTGGGTGGTGTTGGGGTGTCAGGCTCCTCCTGAGTGGTTGGGGTGTGCTCTGGAAATGGGAGAAAATCCTGGAATGGTTTGGGTTGGAAAGGACCTTAAAGTCCCATGGGCAGGGACACCTTCCACTGTCCCAGGTGGCTCCGAGCCTGGCCGTGGGCACTCCCAGGGGTTGTTCAGATGGTTCAGTCTCTCCAGTGAGGGACACTCCACACCCTCTCCAGGCAGTACAGCCAAGCTTTTCTCACCAGACCAGGGCTGTGTTCTCTATATCCAAGATTTTCTCACAAAATCAGGGTTGTGTTCACTGCAGTCAATGTCTCCCACCCTTTCTGCAACCAGTGTCCCAGTGTGCAGGAACTGGAGGGACTGGAATCTCCTCACCTCCCACGCAGTGGGGTTGGAGCCAGGAGGGGCTTCCTGACAGATGCACAGAGTTCCTCAGGGAAAAGTCTGGTTAACAATGGGCTAAGTCATCCTTTGTCTGCTGTGTTTTGTCATCCCAAGGAAGTTGGGGAGCTCAGGAAGGGGTGCTGGCCCTGTGCTGGTGTGAGTGTGAGGCTGTCAGGATTTATTTTCCTGCTTTCCTCCAGGCACCAGTGGCTTCTGTACCTGAACCCCCGGTGTGATTATTTCCTGTCGTGACACAGGGATTATCCCAGGGCATGTTTTGAATGAAGCAACCTTCTGGTTTTACTTCCAGCCTGTTTCTCCACTGTTGATGTGTTCAAAGCAAGCACGGGGGATTTTTATTTTGCAACTGTGATTTTATGGGCAGGGAGTAAATAATGATGTGAACAGCGTGGCTCAGCAGTACCATCTGTGTTGCTTTGGGGTAGAAGCTGACTGAAAACTTGGCTCATAATACACTTTGTTTCTTTTAAAAGAAGTAAAGTTTCTACTGGGAGTTTTAAAAAATCTTTCTTTGACCAAGGCAAATATAAATTTCAGTCTGGTAGCTCCTCATTTTGCGTATACATCAAAAGACTTCCCTTTCTTCCTCAAAAATCAATGATGTGGTTTGAGTCATCCTTTATTTTCGTGCAATAGGGATTGACTGATGTGTCAGAAGAGGGACAGGCAGGATGAGAGACATGAAAATAATGTGGGAGAGGAATGAAACAAAAAAGAAAGTAAAACAGGGTCATAAGGTAGAATAAATCAACATACAGAAGTAATTTAAGACCACCCAGCTGCAGCATAAGGATTTTTTTTTTCTTCTTCTTGACTTTTATGTATTCAGCTACAAGTTTAATTTGGACAAATAGAGAGGTGTTTTTTTTTTTTGATTTTGACCAGTCCTTGCTGGAGCAATCTCAGTCCTGACAGATCCACCAAGGGAACAAGAGCTGTGCACCAAGGAGCACAGGGTGTTGTGAGGAATTTCTGCGATTTCTGTGAGGAATTTCTGGAAAGAGCTGCCCAGGGCAGTGCTGGGGTGCCCATCCCTGCAGGGATTTAACAGCCCTGTGGATGTGACTCTTGTGGGTGTGAGTCCTGTGGGATGGTGGCACTCTTGGTCTTGGTCTTTTCCAAGCTGAACAATTTGAGGATTCTGTGATGAGTGATCCATGTGCTGGATGCTGTAACACCAAAGCCCTGCCAAAGGAGAGGGGAGCTCAGTCTCCTCACAGGAATCCAGCTCTCCATCGTGGGGTGTTTGTGGGTGGAATGTGAAATTCCAGAGGAGAGGGCTGGTGGTGCACAGCCTGACACACCCTGGAGTTATTTGGTCGAGTTCAAGCAGTACAAATTCCTGTCTCATCATCCAAAAAGCTAAAAATGGTCCAGACCACCAATTTTTTTTTTTTTTTTTTTTTTTTTTTTTTTTTTTTTTTTTTTTTTTTTTTTTTCCTTATAACTTATGCTCTACAGATGAAGCTGACTAAGACAGATGTAATTTGAGTGATTACCCCTCTTGGCTCAGTCCTCCCCTTCTCTTGGTAGCTAAAGAAATCTTTGTAACCAGGGGATAATATTTCCTTCCAAAACCAACTGCAGAGTGGAAACTGTTCCTCCAGATGCTTTGCAGCATCTGTGCATCACAAGTCTCATGGATAAATATCTTCCCAGATCAAGCACTTTGTCCTCAGCAAAACTGTTCTTTTTAATTCCTAATTGATTTTTTCTGTTCACTGTTTGTCCTCAGTGCTTACTCAGGTCATGCAAGTGCCCTTTCTACTCACAGCTCTGCTAGTTTCCTTTTCTATTCCTTCCAAACTGTTTTTCCCCCTGATCTTTTTCGGCTTTGAATTTAACACGCACAACAGTGCTTTTATCAAATGGAAACAGTGAAGTATGGAATCTGAAACCATAAACTTGTATTTAGTACACATCCTTAGTGGTTACTCAGCAATCTCACTGTTCCAGAAAAGGTAATTTGTGAGCAGAAGAACCGATGACAGTTTGTTTCCTACAGATTTTGTGTAATGGTCGGTCAACTTTGGTGTCTAAGAGACAAGGTCTAGTGGAGCTTTTCTCATGGAAAGATCATTTATAAGGCTGCCAGGGGGCAGGGATAGAGGGGGTATTGGAATTCCTGGCTCAGATGGGATTTTGGGCAGGAATTTGTTCCCTGGGAGGGTGCGCAGGCCCTGGAATAGAATTCCCAGAGCAGCTGTGGCTGCCCCTGGATCCCTGACAGTGTCCAAAGCCAGATTTGACGTTAGATAAACCTGGGACAGTGGGAGGTGTCCCTGCCATCCAGGGGTGGCACTGGAGGGGCTTTAAGGTCCTTCCCAACCCAAATCCTTCTGTGATTCCATGAGAAAACCTCAGATTTAGGATGAGAAGTTAGGTCAGTGCCTTGCTCTGTTCACTTTCTTCTTTCTTCACCTGTTAATTTTCCAGGTCCACTGGACAGATGTGCTGGGTTTAAATTAACTGTGGTTGGCGTCACTCAACGTGTGCCAAATCCATTCCTGGTGTCAGGGAGCTGTTCCATAGATTAAGGTGGATATTTGGAAGCTGTTCAATCTGTACAGTTATTGCTGTGCTTGCAGGGTAATTATTAATGTGCACAGCAAGGTCCTGATTTACAAAGAATTTCCTGTTCTGTGATTTTTTTTTTTTTTTTTTTGACTCTGTAGTAAATACTGTAATAATCCAAGCTGATCAGAAATCCTCCCAGATTTTCGTTTCACCTGAGAAATGGATGAGAAGGAAAGCAGGACCCACTTCCAGCTGAGCCCAGACAGAGAGTAGTTATTGTTCTATGACTTCATTTATTTTGAAATTCAGTAACAAAACTGACTTAGAAAACTAAGACGCTTTGGTACTTGCACAAACCCTTTCCAGTTCAAGCCCCTGGTGTTTCTATCTTGTTTTTTTTTTGCTGGGAGAAGCAGTGAAAGTTCTGAGCTGTTTGTGTGGCTGTGCTGCACAGAGCACCGTGTCCTCTCTGAGATAAAACCCCCTCCTGTGCTCCCTGCACAGCTCATTTTGTCCTTTTTCTCTGCACTCATTCCAGTGCTTTGGAACTTCGGGGTACTTACCCTGAACAACAGTTTCAGGTTTCCAAGCACAGGCTGCAGCTGCCAGGAAAAATAAACTTGCATTTTCGGCTCCTTCAGAGCAGCTGTAACCAGGGGGGGTTTAAACTGGGGCAACATTAAGAAATGGGGAAATAAAGCTTGTCCAGGGCCTCCTGAAATACATTTATATCAAGCTATATTTAAACTACTAAAGGTTGTTGTGTCAGTCTTTAATTTATAGTCGTTGAAAGCTCTTTTCTTTACCGTGGGTAGGGTTTCTTTCTGTTTATCCCAATGTCTCCAAACATTTTTTTTTTCCCTTCCTCTGTAAAACAAAGTTTCTTAATTGGACTTAAACTGTTTGAGCAGGTGCTTGCATGTTCCCTGCTGGAAGGTTAATAACCAGATCAGTTGGAAAAGTCTGTTTAATAAATGACCTTTGCGTTGGATGTGTGTTACATGCTCTGTGTTTTGTAATCAGTCCCGAGTCCTTCATACCTGGCAAAGGGGTTACAGATTCCACACTGCCATGGACACCACACCAGCATCAGTCATGAATTATTTCTGTGAACATTGTGGGTTACATCACTTCATTCGCTTTTTCTCATCTTGCCTCCTTCACTTGGATACCAGTTGTTGGAAACTCGGAGAAATAACATTTATCTGGCACAGGCCATCCCAGATTCATTAATGAAATAGCTTTATAAAACACAGCATTTCATTTTTCAATGAATACATCCACAACTCAGAAGTGCTTTAGCATTTCAGTGGGAGTTCCCACATATCAAATTGCCAGAGTTGATGTATTTTGGGACGTTGCCAAGAAGGGAAAGTTCTGCTCTAACTGGAGTTCATTTCGCTAATGAGGATTTTTGTCTTTATTTATTAAAGCAATGACATCAGCTGATCTTAATGTTCCAGAGCAGTAAATAGTTTAAATTCTTTGGATTGATTATTATTTCTTAGTGTCACTGAGGGTTTGTTTTTTTTTTTCAGTTGAACCTGTTTGTTACAGACAATCTGAAGCATTTCCTCTCTTTGTAGATGCCCCGGGATCAGACAGTGTGCAAATACTGCGGGGTCAGCTACCTGACACTCCACGAGTTTAAGGTGATGGAGGACAAAGTCAAGGCAATGGAGAAGGAGATTAAAGTCTATAAAGGAAGTCTGGAACGGGAGCAGAGGCTCCAGGCAGAACTGAAGGCTCTTCACCACGACCTCGAGCGCTGCCGGGCCGAGAGCGAATCCAAAACAGAAAGGTCAGAGCACATCTTCTCCTCTAGTGATCCTCTCCTCTCTGTGCTTGGGGATTTCAGCCCAAAACAGCTTCAAATACAAATAACATTTGTCTTGCTTCTCTCAGATGGCCCATATACACTGTTTTACTTGATTTCAGTCATATTTCGTGGCATCCTTTGGAAACAGGTTCAGAATTCCTGAGCAGTTTAGGATCTGTCAATTCATCTTTCATGGCATCCTTTGGAAGCAGGTTCAGAATTCCCGAGCAGTTTAGGATCTGTCAATATGTAGAAGGTGAAGGAAAGGCCAGAAGGCTCTCAGAGGGATTTCCCCTGCACACACTCCCAAAGGGAGCTGATGAGTATTTCATCTTATCATCTTGTAATAAATCTCTAATATTCCAAAAGAAATTCCACAGGACTGGGGAGTTCCACAGGTCTGAAATTTGGCCTGACAGTCTCACAGTAGCCTGGTAAGGAATTCTCAGAATTCTTCCCTGGGAAAATCAGGATTCCCTCTCTGCAGGGCTGGTACAGAATCCTAAAGCAACGAGGAGCAGTTTAGGAACCGCCAGGGGCATTTTGGAAGTTTCAAATCCTTACAGATATGGGAAGGCCCCAGTTAAAGGGGGATATTGTGCCTAAAGATCTCCAGTAATTAATGAGAGATCTCAGAGCCACATCTGGATTTTCAGGGCACAATTAGGACCTTCAAGTGTGTTTTTTCAGCTCATTCTTACAGGGTTTGTGTCCTTTTCTATGCACATATTTTGGAATCTATTGTTATGTTCCATTAATTGATTACAGTAGGACTATAAAAAATTGGTGTTTATAGTCAATTAATAAAAGATACTTTATAAAAATGCAGTTTGCTCAAGTTTGCTACTGATGGATTTGGGCCACCAGAAACTCCTGGGTCATTTTTTGCTCATCTGACTCGAATGGACAGAAGTTTTTTGTAAGGATGAGATTCTGATTTTAATTATCAGCTCAATTTGATTTTTGGGATCCCCAGGAGGGGTGTTCCTTGTGTGACTGCCTCACACCAAGGGATCCAGAGCTGAAGGTGCTCTTGAGATTGCTCTGAAACCTGCTATTTTTTTGAGAATCACTCAAATACTGTTTAAAATTTAACTTATTAATGGATTTACTTAGACTTTCACTTGCTAATATTACTAATAAAAGATTCATTTTAGAGCAAAAGTGAACAAAATGCATTTATCTTGTAAATTACTCATAATGTTTCTCGCAACATCTTTTTCATTTAAATTTAACATCTTCCCTTCCTGATATTTAACATTTTCTGTGGTTTAATATCTATTTTTAAAGCTGGTTTGCTCCTTGTCCCTTTAATGACCCTGTGTGGCAGCTCTGGTGGCAGAATCCAGAGTGTGAGCAAATGCACTGACAGCACATTCTTCTTGCTGAGGATCATTTGCCAGAGCTAAACTTTAAATTTTCATCGAGCTGACTTTTCGCAGTGAAGCTGGAACAGTTAATAAAATTTTTATCTCTGCACTTTTCCCCCCTAAGGCTCCAGTTGATTTAAAAGCTGCTGAAATCAAGTGGAATACTTGCAGTGGGTTTCCATTCCAGCCATAAATCAATTATGCCTTGTTAAATAACTTGCCTGAATATTCCTTATCTTCTCCTTGCTATCCTGGGCCTCTCTGACTACCTCGTGTATAAACTATTCAACATCCTGGCTCTGGCCAGGCTGACAAATCACTGCTCCCAGAAGCCAAACATGTCTTTTTTTTTTCTTACTTTTATCTCTGCTAGAAGAAGGGATTGAATCTCTCTTATCAGTTGCAGACTGTCTCAGTTTTTTTATTCCCTTTAGGTTCAGGTATTCCTGTTTGTACCTGTGGTTAACCTTGAAAACCACCTGGGATTTTACCTGTCCTTAGTTACTTTTCCTTTGAGATCCTGTCAGGAGAAGGGGAATGAACTGCACTGATCCCACTCATTATTCAACCTAATTCTGTATTAAAATCACTTCAATCTTGCTAATTAATTAATTTAATTAGCTAAATTCTCTCTGCATCCACTGCAGGAAGTGTAAAATAGGTACAAATGCTAGAGATGTCCTCAAGTGCCACATCCACACAGATTTTGAACACTTCCAGGGGTGGTGATTCACCACTTTGTGAACTGAAAATGAGCAGCTGCTGGCTGTGAAATGAAAGCCATTGGATTCTTTCCTTTGTGCTAAAAAAGGCCCCAAATAACTCATTTATTTTGCTTCCTTCTGATGGTGACAGTGGGGTGAGTCTGTCTTGCCTTTTCCACTTTTTTTTTTTTCTTTTTTTGTGTGTGTGTGTGACTGACCAGGACATGCTGGAAAAATCCCTTTAATGTCAGCTCAGGAATGGAAAGAGGAAGAAAACGTGTCTCTCCTTATTTACCAGTTTCTTTTTAATCCAAAATACTTCAAATACTACTCATTCTAGAATCAGAATGGAAAAGGAGCATCTGGCTCTCCCTGGCTCCCAGAGTTTGGATTTGTTATTGGTCAGTGATAAATCACTGCTTTTTTTTCCTCATCTGCAAAGTTAAATTTGAACTCCTGTAACTGTTTAGGGAATGGACATTTCATGGTGAGTGACAACAGTTCTGTTCCTAACCACAATCCAACAGGTTTTATCTCTCCCCTCCTGGAAATTTGCAGGTGGAAATGGGTAAAAATTCCTAAAAATGTAATGTCAGGAATGTCTTCAATTTTTTTTTTCTTTTGTTCCAGGGATCACAACTGAGCCCCAAAAATTTGCTTTTTAACCCCCAAATGTTCAGTTCAGATTATTTCAGAGCTCTGCAGATCCAGGTTTCTTAACCAGGACTAATATTTTTTTAAATGTGCATTTTAGTGCAGATCTATGTGATAATAATAACTAATGCACTGTCATGGTTTGGTTTAATTTTTATATATTTCCAGTATAAATCATTGTCATTCTCTTCTGCTGTTTAAAACTGAAGCCAAGGCTGATGCAGTGCTTCTGCCAGCCTTTGCTTTTGTAAAATACTTGTCTATTCAAATATTATTTATTTCCCTGTGGCAGTGAGTCACCAGCAGGCAAACAGATCATTTTCTCTGTGTGAACAGTAAGTGTTGAAAGCTTAAACAGGGGCTGGTTTTTAACAGTTGCCTGTCACTGGAGTTGTATCTTTGGGGCTGGAAAGCTGCTTTAGAATGGTTATCTACAGAAAACAGCTGGGGCTGATGTGCTCTGTGGGATTGTTCCTCACATGTAAAACAGGAAGGGAATTGGACTCAGCTCCTTTATTCCTGTCCACTTCCATTCATTTCCTGACAATTATGGCAGCAAGTGCTGAATTGTTGAAAGAGCAATGTTTGAACTGTGTTTATTCACACTGGGAGAGCTGGGCCTGAAAAACAAAGTGGTGCTGCAGGGAAAAGGTCCCAAGGTAAATGTTAGAGGTGAGGAACACCTGGGGGGATGTTCTGGGACCAGCACAGAGCTGGGTCCTGCCCTGAGAGAGCTGAAACCAAAGCTGGGCATTGATTATTGGTGTGCAAACAATATTCTGATTGTTTTGTTTATGTCCACAGGATAAAAACCCTGACAGTGGAACTCAAAACCAAGCAGGAGGAGATGAAGAGTGTGAAAGCTGATTTGCAGTATTTCCAGGAGGAGAAGGAGGCTGCCTACAAACACTCACAGGTGCTCAGGTGGGAACCCAAGAGGAAATGCTGATGTTGGAAATTCTCCATTTCTGACATAAATATTGTTTATAAAGATTCTCCATAAACCTGGGCAGACAGTCATTCAAACATGATTACTCTGATTTCTCAATTAAAAATGATTGCACAATTTCCTGTACAGGATTTTGTTCATGAAACAAACCCATTTTTCTTTATTTGTGCATGAAAGCTCTAAACATTTAGATGGGGAAACTCATTATACCTATATATCTATTATATCTAATATATCTATTATATCTATGTATCTATTCAATATACAGCACATTTCATACACTGAATTATTGTAACCAGTGCAGTTTAAATGATCAGATAATGAGAAAGAAGTTGCCAAGCTTAGTCTAGTTCCCAAGTTTTATTGATAAAATAATTTATAAAATATTTTATAAATTATATTATTTATATAAATTATATTATATAAATATATTATACATATCTATATATAATTTATGCAACATATACATTATAAATCATATATAATTTAAATGATATAATTTTTAATCTTTATAATATATTATATTAATAAATTAATAGATGGTTTATATATTTAATTTATACTATATTATATATTTATATACCATATAATTACATATTATATAATTTATATAATATATATTATATAATACATTATATATTATATATATAATGTATTATATATTATATATAAATTTATAGCTGTTATTTATATTATACATTTATATAATATAATTTTATGTATTTATATAATATATATTTTTATATATTTTTATATAAATATACAAATATTTATAGTTATAAATATAACTATAGATATATAAATTACTATTTATAGTTATTTTCTACATATATATATTTAATATAATATTAATATATTAATATTAATATACTATGATAATATATTAAACCAATACAAATTATAAATGATATAAACGATACATCTGGTATATTTTCTGTCTTGCAGAACTACCTTGGATCACCATTGCTCCACCCTGAACAAGGCTGTCTCCCTGTTCCCTTTCATTAGGAGTGAACTGGACACTATCAAAGAGGTCATCTCCACCAACCTGGAGAACTTTGCTGCCATGAAGGAGGAAATTTTTCGGCAGATAAAAACCGTGAGCAAAGAAGCTCTGACAGGTAAAGCTCCCTGCAACCATCCTGGGTAAGAAAAAAAAAGGATCCTGCAGGGTGATCCTTGTGGGTTGTGGAGTGTCCTGCCCCAAAAACTGGCCAGGCTGGAGCCCTTCCCTTGGAGCAACATCAGCAGCTCTGTCCTCTCCCATTTCTGAGTGAGAACAAAATACCAAATGCAGCCTGAGGGGTTGGAAGTGCTATGGAGCAGCCCCTGAGCTGGGGATAAATCCCCTGGCCCCAGGGAATTCCTGCTGCAGCCAGGGTGGCCTTCAGGGAGCTGGAATAAGGCACAGCCCAGAGTTTCTTCAGGAGGGCTCAGCCCAGCCTCAGGCTGAGATCTGAGCCTTCAATTCCATTTTTGCTGTGCCTCAGCTCAGGTTGGGTCTGCAGTTACAGACTGCAACAGCAGAGCTTCCCAGCTGGCCCTGTGTCCACTTTTACAGCTTTAAAAAACTTCAGAAATAACATTCAGACATATTCTTTTCCTAGCATGTTTCAGTGTGGATGAGCTGCTGTTGCATTGAACCACAAAATCACAGAATATCCTGAGTTTGGAGGATCCACAAGGATCAAATCCAGTTCCTGGCCATGCACAGGACAACTCAAAGATCCCACTGACCAAATTAACCCCTGGGAGTCAGTTTGATCAGGGCTTTGAGGGGGGATTTACATCTCCCACCTCCCTCTGTCCCAGTGAGCTCCAGTGCAGATCCACAGCTCTGGTGAAATCTTCTCTGGAGCAGCTCAGGAACCCTGGAGCTGTTTGACACAGTGGGCTGTGCTTCCTGAGGCATGGGATGTGAATTTTTCAGTGATTGGTTTGTTCTCATTTGGAAGAGCTTTGGGGAAGCTGTGCCTAGAGAGGCAGGAACCTGCTGGGACACTGAGCCAGCAGCAGGAGGAAGAGGAGGAAGAGGAGGGAGCTGGGGGCACAAAGGGCTCCTGCCTGCTGAACATTGTGCCCACAACATCCCTCCCTCATCTTCATTCCTTTAAGAGCAATGAACAGAAAAGTCAGTGTCCACCTGCCACAGTTCCTGAGCATTCCTCTCTTCCTGGGCTCATTCCCTGCCTGCTGCTGGCTGAAGTGTCCCTGCACACAATCCTCAGAGGGATCTATGCATCTCTAGGCTTCTTTTCTGGAGTATTTCTTGTTTTATTTGCTGTAGTGCTCCAAATATTCAGAAGATCTGTGTGGAAGCAGGAGTGGAGCCTTTCTTACACAGGCTCTGTGTCCCTCATCCAACATTTCCCACTTTTCAGACTAATGCCACAGCAGGAATATCACACCCACCCTCAAATCCAGCTTTCTACACCAAAACAATTCAGCTCCACTTATTTTTCTTGGCCTGTGAATGCCCTTTAAAAGCTTTGATGTTCTTTGTGATTAACATAAAATAACAACAGTTCACACGGATTTGTTTTTCTTCCTCAGAAATACCCAAACTGAACCAAAGATTGGCAAAATCGCAGAGGGAAAACGAGTGTCTGCAGGAGAAGGTCAAACACCTCACTGAGGTGGCTGAAACAGTTGAGCTGAAAACTCAACAGCTCCAAACTTCCCTCCAGCAGGGGAACGAGCTCCAGAGTCGCTGCCGTGAGCTGCAGAAGGAAACTTTGGGTAAGAGGAGTTTTTTATCCTTTCTAGCAAAAAAATCCAAGGGAAAAAAAATGTTTTTAAAAGCACCAAAATTGTGGTTGTTACTGTGGGAAGACTCAACAGGCCTGAATAAAAGGTGAGTGTTGTGCACTCAGGAGGAGGGAATGTCATTCCAAGGAGTCTGGAACTCTACTGGGAGGGCAAGTGAAGAAAAAGAGGAGAATAATGAAGGTGGTGCAATACAATCCTGCTGTTAATTGTCCAATTTAAGTAGAACATCAGGCTCTGAGGGTGAAATTCAAAGAATTGGTTTCATTTTGAGTGCAGGACCAGGAAGGACTTCTCAGAACAGGGCTGAAAAGCAGGCCAGGCCCTTTTCTGTGAGTCATTAATCAGGAGGCTCTAATGATCCACCCTCGATTGTGTCTCAGGAAGCAGAGAATGCTCTTGTAAAGGATGAGAGAACTGACAGCACTTGAAATGACACCCTGGCAGTTCTGTGCAGACAAAAACTCACTGCAAAAAGGATTATTTCTCTTGGTATCTCTTGGATCTCTTTTCTCTTGCATTCACAGCTCTGGCTCAGAGGTATTTTAAGCCCTTGAGAACATTTGTGCTGTTCCAGGGAGGGTTTGGAGTCCCCACCTGCCTTGTGCTCATCCTGGGGACACTCTGAGAGCAGGAGGTGACACTGGGGGAGCTTCTCTGCTCCTCAGTACCTGTGAAAACACCAGATGTGAGATCCCATCCCTGAATTACCAACCCCTGGGGCTGAGGATGGGCACTATCACTCTTTGTTATATTGTAATCATGTAATAACAGCTTATATTTGAATATTGAATCGGTTTGTTTTTATTACAGTACTGTTAAAAAGCTCCAGCAAAACCATCTTCTGTCTTTGTAGAAATAAAAAGGAGCAGTGGACATAAAATCTCATCACACTCTGAAATACATGGGTTAACATCACAACATCAAACAGTTGTATTGTTGTATTTGTGCTGATAGGAACAAATAGCTGCCCTTAGCTGAGTTCCCTTTTCCCCTCTGTTTGCTCCAGAGGTTGCTGCAAACACCGAGTTCAGGGTTTCTTCACGAACCTGGCAAACAAACACTTTCATTTTCAGCTTTGCCTTTCTTTAACTCCAAGCAGAATGACCTTATTATTCCTATATCAAAAGAGAAGTTTTTTCAGTCTCTATTTTATTGTATTTTTCAAAGGTTGCTCAATGTGTTCTATATTTTTTGGAGGGCCTGCATGGCTTCTTGGAACTTCTCAAAACCTGAATTTGCTTTCCCTAAATCAGCATGTTGCATCAATTAATTATCACAGAATCTTGCAATGGTTTGGGTTGGGTTGGGTTGGGTTGGGAGGGACCTTAAAGGAAGGCAGAGACTCCTTCCCCTACCCCAGGTTGAAAATTTGCAGTGAAATATAAAACAACAGAGAAAACACAGCTAAAACATCATATATGGAATTCATAGAGAATATTAGGGCCCTGCAAAATCTTAATGATGAGTAAAAACACCATCTAAGCTGGTTGATGTTTTATGTGAGGCGTTTTAAAATTTATTATTAAAAATGTAGCAGTCACTTGTTAATAAATGAGTTATTAAGGAGCAGTAAAACGTTTGATGTGGGTATCCAGGAGGAGGTTTCAAGGCAGGAAAGCTGCTGGCTCAGGCATTTGGATTCCCCCCTTCCTGGCTGGATCAGAAAAACACAAATCCAGGAGGATTTGGAGGGGTCTGGCTCTGGGGAACACGTTGCTGGGTCGGGGTAATAAACCCAGTTAATGCACTGCTGATAAAAATGGTTCTCTTTGAAACACCAAACAGGATTTTTTTTATTATTTTTTTTTCATGAAACAAACATTAAATATGAAATGAGTTTGCCATTGTATTAAAATAAATGAGTGGGAACAAACAGCATCTTACTGGAAATCAGTTCCAGGGAGGGGATTTGCCCTGTCCAAAGTTGGGGTTTGCAAATCAGCCACATCCTGAGTGTCCATGCATTGGGGGGAGCTTGGCCTTTTGCCTTATTTTGCTTTTTTTTCCTCCCACAAACTACTACAAAGTCCCTCTTTGAAATAATTTAACACTCCAGAAATAATAAAAAACTACCAGGATTTGTGATTTCCATGTCTTTAAAGAATTTTCCTTTCTGCAGCAAATATTTTGAGGATTCTTGTGTTGCATATTTCTCCCAGAACTGTAAAGTCATGATTATTTCACACCACAGCAGGCATTTGCAAGAGCAGGAACCCAGCAGTTGTTTCTGCTGTTGTTTTTTGTTCTCGTGTTTGTTGTGACTCCCTGAAAATTCCCTTTGTAGGGGATTTGTGGGATCAGTTGGATTGCTGGGCTCCAGCCACTTTTCAGCCTCACAGAGTTGGAGAGAGGTGACAGGTCTTGACAAATGCTCAACACAGGGCAAGGTCTGCTGGATAATTGTCTAATCAGACTCCCCAAATCAAAAAATCAATAATGGTGATAATGTGTCTGTGTTCTTAGTGCTGGGAGCAGCAGGGCTCCTGAGAGATTCCTGCTTTCATTTTATTACCAGCTAAATCCTTTACTTAATCACAGATAAAGAATCATTTTTCTTCCTCAAAATCCTTGTGGTTGTTCTTTAGCTCATGACAGCTCTGGCCTTGCTCTGCACGGGTTGAAATTGCTGGTGACGCTCCCAAAATCTGAATTTTTCAGTGCTCCATAGGTTACTTAAGCTCTTAATATAAATTTGGTGGTCTGGTGCCATAATGAGGCTGATGAGAGATGATGGAAAACTGCAGGAGGAGCTGGAGAGGGGAATATTGGTATTCCTCATGGAAAGGAGAGGGAATGTTATCATTTCTCATGGAAAAGAGGTGTTTTCATCTCCTCAAGTGTCTTTAATGGCACTTTAAAAACAACTTTGAAGAGCTTTGCAAATGCAAAGGGAGAATGGTTCCCTGCAGTTTTAGGTAGGCTGCAGTTCAAACAGCCCCTGTTCATGCTCCAAGTGCTGTTGAAATGTATTTTTTTCATGAATTCCAGCTGCGGTGGGAAGGCTTGGGAGGGTGAGAGCTGGGGAATGTGGGGCTGCTGTTGGAGCAGAGTGTGAGGCATTAGAACTCTTTAGAGCTTTTCAGCAGCCTGAGTGCAAGAGAAATACCTGGAAAACAGCCCCAGTTCCATGGCTGGGATCAGGCTGCTGCAGAGTGTGACTGAGAGAAGAGCCACACTTTGCTTCTTGAGGAAAAGCAGGAATGCAGGTTCTCCTGTGGAGCCAGGCTGGGAGAGGAGAAGCTCCAGGAGAGCTCAGAGCCCCTGGCAGGGCCCAAAGGGGCTCCAGGGAGAGCTCAGAGCCCCTGGCAGGGCCCAAAGGGGCTCCAGGAGAGCTGGAGAGGGACTGGGGACAAGGGATGGAGGGACAGGACACAGGGAATGGCTTCACATGGACAGAGGGATGGGCTGGATGGGATTTTGGGGAGGAATTCCTGGCTGGGATGGAATTCCCAGATTTGCTGTGGCTGCCCCTGGATCCCTGGAGTGCCCAAGACCAGGTTGGACATTGAGGTTTGAAGCCTCCTGGGACATAAAAGGTGTCCCTGCCATGGCAGGAGTGGGATTTAATGTCCCTTCCAACCCAAACCATAATTCTGTATTAAAGGACGTGTGTTTATTGTATTTTGTTTTGTCTGCTTGGCCTAAACACTAAGGGTAAAAAATTATCCCCAAGGAAAATTAAGATCAGAATATTTTCTTTTTTCCTGTTCAGTTTTCCCAGCCAATAAATAAGGACAGTATTTCAAACCAATTTTCATGTGTAGGGGGAAGCAAGTCTGTAGGAATTTTGGCATATCCCAATTAGCTTGGCTTCAACCAGGCAGGAATACAGGCAGAAAATTCAGGCTTTAGACCCACTGCTTTGATGCTGGAGTGTGAACTCTGGCCATGGATGAACAAATCCAATCCTTCTGAGTGCAGACGTGCTTGTAACGTGTCACTGGGGGAGTGGGAGGGGAGCAGACTGTGCCAAAATAACATTTTATTCCCTATTTAAGGATTTTTAAAGTCTTAGAGATTGTCATGTTTACACGGTTGCAGTTGTTGGTTTATTCAGTTGAGGGCATTGAGGCTGCCCTTGATTTGTGCCACTCAGAATCTGGTCCCTTTTTCTGCTTTTTTTTTTCTGCTGGTTTTCTCTATGAAGGTGAAAGAATGAAACAGAGGGACACAAAGGCCAGGCTGGCAATGGTCAGGAACATATGCTGGGGGAGATAAGGCCCAGTCACTCCTCTCCTGGCACGTCCTCCCAGTTCCTGGCAGCTCTGAGTGCTTTGGACACTTCCTGATGGCACTGCTGAGCTTTCCAGAAAGGATCTAAATCTGGAGTCCATCCCTGGGCTCCTTCCAGACTTTCGTGAGTCACAAATTAAAAGAAGGACTTTCTTATGTAGAAAAAAAAAAAAAAAAAGAAAATTATCTTAGAGAACACAGTACATGAACTATGATAAATACAAATAATTCTGTTCTGTGCAGGGATTTGGGGTGTTGCTTCACTTCTTTGGTCTCCTTAGAAACACGTGGTGAGGCAACATTGTCCTGCTCTGACACAGTAATTTGTTGTGGATTTATTTCATATTTCTCAACAGATTGCTCTTTAAATAAATGTACTGCAGACTATCTGTGTTAAGTGTACATCTGAACTTGCCTGGAATTAGTGTTCTGAGAAAAAATAAATATTTTTTGCCCCCTTTGACACAGCTCATTGGCCAAATTCAGGGCTCATACAAGGGGTAGTTATTAAATAAGTTTGAAATAATTGCTACAACCTCCTATTTACCAGAATACAAGAGAAATGCAGCAAGAGGGGCTGAGTTCCAGTCTGCCTTGGCCAGGGATCTGGGATTTCTCTGTTCCAATTCCTTGATCTTCCAGCTCTGAGCTGGGGTGACACTGGGATGGGATTTAAGGTCCCTCCCAAACTCAAACCATCCTGAGATTCTGGGATTCCATTATCTATTTGAGTGATCTGTGCTTATGAACCTCCCCATAAAAGTCTTAACTACACTGAAATAATCTTCTTTTTTTTGTGCACATGTAGGAAACATTGAGCTTTTATTTAGATTACCCCCAAATTGTCGGGAATTACATTGGATTGGATTTTGTAGGTTTTGCAGGAAAAGCAGAAAATTACACAGCTCTACCACGTGTGCCTCTGATCCAGCCCCACTGGGAATCTGTTAGGAATTAACTGTGGAGTTGATGGCTTCCAGAGTGGCTGCTTACCCAATGTGCTGCTTTTTTAAATTATTATTATTATTATTATTTTTCACTGAAAACTTTACCAGTTGTTGCTGTTTCCAGGGCAGGAGCTGGGGCACCGTGCCCTTGGATACAAACTGGGTGGTTAAATTCCTGAAAGCCAGCTCTGGGCAGGCTCTGCTGGGTGTTTTGCACACACCAGGGGCTGCAGTGATGCAATTTTGCCCAGGGAAGAGGAAACAGTCCCCAGCTTGGTTCTGTTTCTGTGGTTCATCAGCTCCTCGTGCACGCTCAGTCTCTGTCCTTGTCACAGCATGGGCTCACTGAGAGGTTACTGGAAGGGCTGTGAGGCCATTCTGAGTCACAAAAAATAAATAAAATTAAAGATGAATGAAACTGAGATGGATTTGGGCCGCTGAGTCTTTGAGCTGTGGTTCTCCTGGCAGCTTTGGGTCTGGTATCAGAATTACACAGTGTCAGTTCTTTCTGTTTGGCTTTGCATGTTTAGCAATAGGCTTTATTTTCATTACCAGAGAACATTTTTACATAAACATTTGAATACATTTTCCTCTGTTCAGCAAGTTTGCAGCACAAGTTTCCATTTGTGTTGCCATTCTCCTCATTAGCTGCCTCATTTTTGCCACGGTTTTCATTGAAATCTCCTCCATGGGTGTGGGACTTTCTGCTCAGCAGCTCCCATTGACTTTGGTGGGAATTCTCTCCAGAGGAGACTTGCAGAAACCATTTGTATAATTAAATCCATCTATTCCCTCATGAAAAACTCCTGTCCGTGCTCAGTGAGCGTGAAAACTTCTGAAAACAAATGGAGTGAAAGAGGAAACAGCGTTGAGAGAGAGGGACCACCCAAAGTACAGAACCAAACCAAGCATCATCCCTCTCCTTTTCCTTCATTCCAGGAAATAAAGGAAATACTCCCACTTTGAGGGGGAAGAAAAAAATTAATAACCACAGTTATTAATTATCTTTTAAAACAACAATTTTAAAAAGGAGCTGTTTGGGAAAAAAATGGGTTTGATTGGTCCTGGCACCCATGGAAGGTGCTGGAGAAGGTGCTTCTACAATTAATTTCCACGATTTTTTCCAAGGGTTTAGTCAAATCCAAGAAATTTTACTTTTCTCTTCAAAAATATATATTTTATATATTTTAAATATATAAAATATATTATTTATAATATAAAAATATTTACATATATACACATATACACACATGTATATATATATATAATATAAAAATTTATATACATATATATACATATATATGTGTATATATATATAATTTTATATATTTTATATATATATTATAAATGATGGTAGTTTGGGAATGGATCTGACAGATCCTGTGTGTTTTACCCTGTATAATTCTCTCCCTGATTTTTTGTTTTGTTTTGTTTTGTTTTGTTTTGTTTAGTCTAATGAATAACTTTCCTTTTTCCCTTTACTGAAAAGAGGGGACTCTTCCATTTATAGGATTCACCAAGATAAGGTGTGGCTGGCAGGAAATCCCACACTGGGATCATCCATCATCATTGCTGGAAATGACTGAAAGAGAAGTGTGGGAAAAGTTACAGAAATTCAGGGAATTGGGGTGAAATGATAAATTTAAGAACAGGAATGACAGATTTGGCTTCTGGGAAGATACAGCAGAGAACTTTGAAGGACTGACTTTGGAGCTGTTCCCTTCAAAGTCACCTCACTTTGGCTGCTGTTGCTTTCTGAGGAATAATCTTGGTTTTTCTTTTACTTCCAGATCTGTTGCAATGATTCATCATTGGATTATTTTTTTTCCCATGTTGTTTGTGGTGCTGTCCTTGTGGTAGAAACTTTTTGATTTCAAATCATTCTTGGGCTTTCTGGAAAGGCAGTTCTTGTTCATGAGCAAATTTAGAGATTCCCAAGTTGCTGCTCCATCCCTGGAATGTTCCAGTCCAGCTTGGATGGGGCTTGGAGCAACCTGGGACAGGGAATTGGGACTGGATGGGGTTAAAGGTCCCTCCCAAGCCAAACCATTCCACGATTCTGTGATGTGTTCATGGAGATAAAAATCAGATTAAGCCATGTGCTGGTGCTCCAGTTTAAAGGGCTTCACATCTGCAAGTCGTGGCTGTTCTTAGGATTTAAAAGCATAGAAAAGGATGATATTAAGGCACACAGGTAATTTAATTTAATTAAATTTAATTAATTTAATTTAATTAAAAATAAACAGGGATTGTGCTGGGAAAAAGGCAGTGGCTGATTGGAGCTGGGGTGATGTGTTCTGAAAGATAACATTTAGAGGATAAGACAAATACACAATTAAACTGCAATTAAATTACAAATACTATTAAATTGCTGCCAGGGTTTCAGATGAAGTAAATTCCAGGTGAGTTTTGGAATCACTTTCCTTTATGTGTTTGCTCTCAGCTTTATGTACAAACACTCTGATTTAAAGCATTTCATGTTTCAGTGCAGTTGAATTTGGTGTTTTCTGATGGGATAAAAAACCCCAAACAGACAAACAAACCCCAGATTTTTACTGTGGAGATTCTGCTCTGCCTGAGGTGGGAATGAGGAGCTGCAGGTCTGACCAGGAAACAAACCACTAAAGTGAATTAATTGAACATTAACAGAGACACAACCTGGTGTTTTTTTGCTTTCAGATTTAACAAACCAGGTGGAGACAGCTGGCCTGCAGCTGCAGAAGGTGACAGCAGAGATGGACCACTACAAGAAGCTGCTGTTGTAAGATTCCCATTCCTTGATTGCTTCCCACTGCACATAAAGAACATAAACCACTTTATTTTATTTTTATTTTATTTTATTTCTTTTTTTTTCCCAGCAAGTGCTGCTTGTCCCAATGCTCTGAGAAGGTTTTGACCAACACAGGAACTATTTTATCTTTATATTATTATTTCTAAACACTTTCCTGGCTATGGGAGAAGGGATTCCTTCCTCCAGCAGGGATGAATGGAACTGCAGAGGGGAAATAAAGAGCCTGATCCATTCCTCACCTAACTCACAGGTGTTGGATGCATTTTGGGAAATCCACATAAATTCAGGACTAAAAATATGTGTGAGGGAAGGAATCTAAAGTGATAGAACAAGGGGGGAATGGCTTCCCACTGCCAGAGGGCAGGTTAGGTGGGATTTTGGGAAGGAATTGTTCCCTGGGAGGGTGGGGAGGCCCTGGCACAGGTTTTCCAGGGAATTTGTGGCTGCCCCTGGATCCCTGGCAGTGCCCTGGTCTGTGGGAAATGTGGGTGGAACAAGATGGACTTTAAAATCCCTTCCAACCCAAACCATTCCAGGATTTTCTCCCATTCCCAGAGCACTCCCCAACCACTGAGGAGGAGCCTGAGCACCCCAACACCACCCAAACATTAAAATTCTACAGCTGAGAGCTGAAATCCTCAGTGGGCACTGGAGCATCATCATCATCATCATCATCATCATCATCCCAGGAGAATCCAGAGAGAGGGGCCAGAGGATGCTGAAAAGGCACAAATTGTGTTTGTGAAGCTCCAAAAGTGAAGCTCAGCAGTGAGGAGCTGCCAGTGCCAGGCTCATGATCATCCCTCATCACTTTTTCCCCATTTTTCCCTGGAATTTGAGCAAAAGGATTTGTGCTGCTCTTGCTCTGCACTTTCTGCTTTCAGTTCCTTTATTCAGGGGGTCTGACCATGACCCAGCTGCAAATATTTGGGATGCTTAGCAACAAAGTACTTCAGTGATAATATAAGGATTGAGAGGGAAACAAAGATGTCATGAGCACACTTAAATAAACACTGAGGGCTTTCCAAGTGTAAATGAACATTTCAGGCTAATACAGGCACAATTTAATAAAACAACATATTCTATATCTGTTTAAATGTAAATATGAACCTTAACCATGGTTATTAATTGGTGCAATGATGACATAGTGACACGAAATTTGCAAAGTTTCCAGCCCTTTTACCTACAAAATTGGGATTTGTTCCATTTTTATTCATTTTTTTTACTCAAAACTGTCATCAGTGTCGCAAGATCTCACTTCTTGTTTGCAACATTTGTGAGCCAGGTCAGGCTGAGATGGCACTGGAAGTGTAAATTCCAATTATTCACAACCTTTGCTGACAGAACTTTCTGTTTGTGGCCTTTTACCTGAAATGGAAAATGCAAAGAGGAAAATACACCCAGAAATGATGTCCAGGCTGGTGCAGGAGTAAATGCTCATTCCTTTGGATAATACTCTTTTTTTTCTCCAATGATTTTTAGGGTGAAGTCAACAGAACTTGATGTCTGTCAGAATGAACTGAAAAAGATCAAATATGAAAATGGAGTTGTTGAGTCCAGGTAAATGCTGAAATGATATTTCATATTTTTGAGCAATGGCAGCAAACATTTTATTATTTTAATGCAGTTTTGATACAATACATTTTAAAAATTTCTTCTGTCAAGTCAGTAAATTTAACTTCATAAAGAACACATGGAGTTTTGACCAATATTTGATTTCCCAGGCATTATTATTCCTGTCTATAAATAAGAATATAGTAACTACAACGCTGCTGCTTCTTTATTTCATCTGTAGACTTACAAAAGAGCTGAAGGAAAAGGAGGAATCCCTTCTCATCTGCCAACAAGTCTGCAAACACTTACAGGAGGAAGTGGCTGAGAAAGAAAGGAAAGAAGAAGATCTGAAAAGAAGAACTGGGAGATCAGAGAGTGAGCTGGAAACCCTTAAAGCTCTCCTGAGCCAGACAGAGCAGGAGGTGCTGATGCTGAAACAGGAGAGGTAAAAGGAGCTGCTGCTCCTGAAAATTCTGCACGTTTTGGAGCTCATTGGATTGTTTTTTTAAAATGGGATAGACAAAACTTGGATGGAAGAGAAAAAAAGTTCTGTAAAAAAATAAGAGTAGAAAAGTTCTGCTTGGGCTGCAAGGCTTTGGTTTGGGTTTTATCTGAGCCCCAAATCCTCATTTTTGCAGCTGTTCAGCTGCTCTTTGTGCTCAAGGTGCAGGGAATATTCAAACCCCTGAAATGCAGAACTGTTGGTGCCTCCTGGCACTTTTAAATGCTGAAGACAATTCTGTGGCTGTCAGGAGTAAAACTGGAGATTCTCCTGCAGGTAATTAAACAAATCTGGATTCAGGTTGGTGAGTCCAAAGCAAAAGCACTCAAACTTGATCCCAGTCCAGGGAAAACAGCCCTCAGAAGCCCAGGGCTTTATTTTCCACATCTCAAATCAATGCCAGGGACAAGGGCAGCTTTGTTCACAGCTGAGACCCTTCAGAGCCAGGCTGGACTGGTGGGAAGCTGCTCTCACACCTCCCCAAGCACCAGATCCTGTCCAAGGCCCTGGCTGGGGGAATACTGAGGCATTTCTGGGGTGGACAAGTTGTTAAAAACATCAATGACAGGAATTGAACCTCTCCAGGAGCTTTGCCCTACAATCCCCACATAACAAACAGCACCTTGAGGGACAGAAAGAATTCAGAGGTTTTCGTTCCAAACCCATTTCAATTTTTAAATTAATGATCCTAATAGTCCAGATTCATGAAATACAAGTTCTGGTTGGAATATTTTAAATTTCTCTGTGCTCTTTGAAGACATCAAAGAAATATTAAAATACCATTTGCAGTGGAGGATCAAATACTGTATTTTTTTTTTAAACACGAAATTCAGGAGGAAGGTGAGGGCAGGGTGAAGATTCTGAGTGGTGATTGCTGGGGCAAGGATGAGCAGGATTTCCCTGCAAGGAAAGGGAATTCCTGCAGCAGTGAGGGCAGGTTCCAGGCCTGGTTCCCAGGGAATTTCTGTGTTTTTAGGGAGGTGCTGTTGGTGTCCCAGCAGAGCAGGACGGAGCAGCTGCAGGAGGCGCTGAGGCAGAAGGTGCGGAGCGAGGACTCCTGGAGGGACAAGGTGACTCTGGGGGGGGTGGCACTGTCACCAGGGCCACAGGAGAGCTGAAAATGATCACAGAAAATGATCTCCTGCAGTGCCACCAGTGCTGGAGTCATGGCATCTTACACAGACTGGTTTGGAAGCCACCCAGCCAAAAATTCCGTCAGGAACGCACAAATCGTGTTTGCCTTTGGTCTCTGGGTCTCAAACTCCTAAATTCACAGGGAAGGGTTTGTTTTGGGGAGCCTTCTGTTTCCAAAAGCACATTTAATGTTTGCTGAAGTTCATGGAATCTCAGGATCCCAGACTGGTTTGGGTTGGAGGGACCTTAAAGCCCATCCAGTGCCATGACAAGGTCACCTTCCACTGTCCCAGGTGCTCCAAGCCCTGCCCAGCCTGGCCTTTCATTATTAAAAAATAATGAAAATGTTTCCAGTTTCTCTTTTTCCTCCCAAGGACATCAGGGAGATTTATTATCCTCCTGCTCATAATAATGTGTGGAATTAGATAATTGTAATGAAGCTCATTGTGGGCTTTTGTGATTTTAATTGTTTGAAGTAACGAGGTTTGTGTTGTGCATTTAATGTGCCTGTTGTGCTCTCAGCCTGCTGCAATTAAATCCATCAGAATCAGCTGCACAAATGTAACGGGAACAGCCTGGGTTAGGAAAAGTCTTCTCCTGAATGCAGCCTTCAGGGTTTCCTCCAGAATCTTCTGTTGAGGAAATTATGGCTGAATTTTCAAGTTTGAATTTATAACGTGAATTATTGGAGATGCTGTAAAGGACTGGGAAATTTCACCCAATATTCCAACCTGGAGAAGGGTTTGGGATGAGCTTATTGTGACCTTCCAGAGCCTGAAGGTGCTCCAGGAGAGGGACAAGGGCTGGAGGGACAGGACACAGGGAATGGCTTCACATGGACAGAGGGCAGGGCTGGGTGGGATTTGGGGAAGGAATTCCTGGGCTGGAATTCCCAGAGCTGCCCCTGGATCCCTGGAAATGCCCAAGGCCAGGCTGGGACAGTGGGAGGTGTCCCTGCCATGGCTGGGGTGGCCCTGGGTGGGATTTAATGTCCCATCCCAGGGTGACAATGCCACTGACCCCTCTTGTCCCCCAGCTGGAAATGGACCTGGCCAAGGGGGAGGCTCGGCACAAAGAAGCAATTCTGAAAGTCAGGGAAGAGGCCAGAGTGGAGCTGGACCTGGAGAGACAAAAACAGCAGGAACTGATCTCAAAATACCAGAGAGAACACGAGGAGCTCCAGCAGAAGGTGAGCAATGCTCGAGAGAAAACCTGTGGCAGGTGATCACAGAAAACTGTAAAAAAATGGGAATGTGAGGGAATAAAACCTTCCCTGTGTCATCCTCTCTCTGGATGATAACAGGACTTTGCCTCAGTCTTATTATAAAAATTATATTTAATATATTTTATTATATTTAATTTATATTTTATTATAAAAATTATATTAATGGAACAGGCTGAAAACAACTACAGCAGTTCAGGTTAATGGGTGTGGAAATTCTTTCTCATCTCGTATTTTCACCACCAAAACTCCATCGATGTGCTCAGATAAATCATATTTAATCTGACATAATAATTTTTTAAAAGCTTGGGATTTTTTCAGGCCATGATGAGGTGCCACAATCCCACCCATATTTTTTTTGCTTTCCCAAGGGAACCCAGCAGCTCCCAGTAAAGGCACTGGGCTGGACTGGTGCTGGCACCACAGGAGGTTAAGAGCTCCAGATCCTCCTCAAATTTTATATAAAAATTAAGAAATGGTACCTGTAACCTGAGTTTCCAAAAGCTTTGACACAATTCCTGAGGAAATCAGAGAAATCTGGAAAAAATAAAAAGGGATGTGATGATGTTATATTGTTATTTAAAATCTGGGACGTTGTGATTTAGAGCTGAAAATAAGTTTGGCTTTGTTCACTTGGCAAATATTTAACCACGAGTTTTAAACCCTGAGGAAACACTGACTTGCAGTAAATTTAACTCGAAGTTAAATTTTCCCTTTTTTTTTACCTCAATGTCTCTGTTTGATCTGGAACACACTAATTAATCTCTGTGTTCTCAGTGAGTGCTGATTAATTTACAGCTCTCTGAGGGAATTATGTAAATTCTGAGCTTTTTTTTTTATTATTTTTCTCTCTCTGACGACCTGCAAGTTCCAATTTGTTGGGTTTTTTTCCCTCAAATCAATGTTTATCTGCTATTAATTCTCCATATTTAGAGGGGAGATTAATTCCTGTCTGGTCTCACCCAGATCCCAGGTTTAATATCCAGTGCCACCAAGAGCTTGAGGATGGAGACAGAAATTCTGGAGAAGAAGCTCCAGGATGCCCAAATGAAACTGGCAGAGAAGGATGGAGACAGGGAAAAGGAAATCCAGAGCCTCAAAAGGCTCATCAGTGAACTGGAGTTCCAGCTGACCATGGAAAAGAGCAACAATGAATCATTCCTGGATAAGCTGAGGAAAGAAATCAAGCACAAGTCAGATGAACTGGAAAAATTAAACCAGGAGAAGACACAGCTGATTCACAGTTTGAGCCAAGTTCAAGAGGAGGTAGGAACAGGACCCAGGAAATCCTGGTTGTTTTTATTTGGAGATTTGTTTTCTAAAATCATTCAAAGGTCTGTGTTTCACACCAGAAAATCCATTGAAATGCAAAGATTTCTCAAACAATCCATCATAATTTCTTAAATATGCTAGATCACAAAAGGTGTGAAGTTTTAATGCTTAAATTAGTGTTTTATAGGAAAATGTATCTATTTTTCAGGTCCTGCAAGGCCTTCCTTAGTCTGTAGGCTCATGTCCCATCCCCAAACACGAGTAAACAGAAATGAATTCCCAGTTTTTAGAGCAGGAGACACGGATATTGCTCATTCCTTGGACTGGTGTCCCAGCTCCCACCAGTGCAGCCACGTTCCCTAACTCAGGAATGCATAAAAATGAATTAAAAGCAAAGAGAAATTCAACTGATGGATATTCTGACCACAAACATTTGCTGAATGTTTGGAATATAATGGGAAGGGAGGGGAGGGGAGAGCTGCTCCATGGGAAATGTGGATCAGGAACTGCAGATAAGATTAGGCTGGAATGTCCAAAGCAATTCAGTGGCAGGAAGATGAATTGGTCAACAGGGAAAATGAAACTCTTCCAAGTGAGGTTGGTACTGATTTATTCCTTGGAAGGGTTGGGAAAGGTGGAGTGGAATTGCAGTGAGGTTGTGCCCAGTCTGTGCCCAAGGATGGGGACACGGGATGGAGGGGGACAGCAGGGGGATTCCATGGCCTTCATGGGGGATTCCATGTGTCCATAACCTGCTTCCATAGGTGGATCTACAACTGATTCCATACCTGGTTCCATACCTGGTTCCATCCCTGATTCCATCTCTGATTCCACACTTGGTTCCATCCCTCATTCCATCCCTGGTTCCATCCCCAATTCCACACCTGATTCCATCCCTGGTTCCATCCCCAATTCCATCCCTGGTTCCATGACTCCACAGGTTGTGCTCTCCCCCTGCAGAGGGTTACAGGGACAAGCAGCACTAACCCCCCTTGGTGTCCCTGCACCTCTGTCCCTCCTTCCCCAGAGCAGCATTCCCAGTTCTCCCAGCTGGGCAGGAGAGCAGGAAAACCTTCTGAGCACTTCCCTGGGATTTCCCACTGGGAACAGAAAGAGGATGCAGGGCAGGCACCTGTCCCAGGAGTGTCCAGGTGTGATGGATGGGATATTCCTGGTGTTTTCTCTTTACAGAATTCCCTGTGCAGGGACAGTCCAGGTGGGAGGGAGGGAGGGATGGATGGATGGATGGATGGATGGATGGATGGATGGATGGATGGATGGATGGATGGATGGATGGATGGGATATTCCTGGTGCTTCTCTTTGCAGAATTCCCTGCTGCAGGGACAGTGTCCAGGTGTGAAGGGTGGCTCATTCCTACTGTTTCTCTTTACAGAATTCCCTGTGGAGGAACAGTCCAGGTGTGATGGATGGGATGGATGGATATTCCCAGTGTTTCTCTTTACAGAATTCCCTGTGCAGGGACAGTTTCCATGTGTCACAGACGACTCATTCCCGCTGTTTCCCTTTCCAGAATTCCCTGCTGCAGGACACGGTGCGCCGGGAGTGCGAGGAGCGTTTCGAGCTGACGGCGGCGCTGGGCCGGGCCCGGGAACAGGTGCTGGAGCTGCGGAGGCTCAGCGGGACCCTCCCGGCCCCTCACCCCGCCGGGGATGTCCGTCTGTCCGGGCCCCTGGGCACGGCCAGGGCTGCGCGGGGCCCCGGCTCGGGCCGGCACGGCGCCACCGGGGCTCCGGACACCAAGGGAAGGGGCCGCCTCCTGCCCGGGGTGAGGAAACCATTCCTGCCTCCCAAGGAACACCTGCCTGCCGCCCCCAGCTCATCCCTTCCTACTGTTTAAACTCCAGTGCAATCTTTATTTATTTAATTTATTTATTTTTTATCCATCCGGTAATTTATTCATGGTGTAATTAAATGCTGGGTGGGTTTTGAGATAAAAAGTCTCTCCAAGAGGAGCACAAAGAGCAGCACAATATTCAATGGGTGGGATTGGAGTCAGAGAATCCCTGGATCCCAGCAGGTTTGGGTGGGAAGGGACATTAAAGTTCATCCTGTTGCAATGTTTCACAGGATCCAGGGTGGATGGTGGGGCTTGGAGCAGCCCGGGACAGGGAAGGTGGAACTGGATGAGCTTTGAGGTCCCTTCCAACCCAAACCAGTCTGTGATTCCATCATTTCAAATCTGGGCTCTTCTCCCCTTGTTTGTGTCCTGGAGCAGCAGCTGGAGGAAAGGGGGAGTGTGGCCAGGGAGGAACAACATGTAAAATAACAGGAGTAGGAACAGGATCATGGCTCTGGCATGAGGGAGTGGCCAGGTCCTGGATCCAAACCAAGTCCAGAACAAATATTTCCCTTCTCCCCCTCCCTCCCAGAGCACGGAGCTCCTGCTGCTAAGCAATAAACAAAATATGGAAATGTCAGGGACCCTTTTTTTGCTGGCCTTTGAAAACAATTTCATGAATCTCACCATGTCAAGGAAAGTTTACCGAGTGTTTTCCATGGTGGGATGAAAGGCAGCAGCACAAAGTGCCACGGGGGACGTGGACACCTCATTACAGCCCTGGAATTTTAGGAAATCAAACTTCCTGCAGGAAGTTCTTGTAGGGCCTTGCACTTGTGGCACGAGGCAAAGCCAAACAAAGCTCCAGGCTTGGAACAAACCTGGCCCTGGGGGTGATGCTTGTGGGCAGCATTCCAGCCCTTCCCATGGAGAAAACATCCCAGGGCATTTGGGCTTTGTCCTTCCCTGCTGGAAAGGCTGCAGATTTTCCTGGGCAGAGCTGGGGGTGGTGCCTGCTCTGGAGGGAGCTCCTGCAGCCCTGAGCCTTCCCAAAAGGATCAATCCCTGGGGCAGGCAGGGAAATGGGACAGGATCAATCCCTGGGGCAGGCAGGGAAATGGGACAGGATCAATCCCTGGGGCAGGCAGGGAAATGGGAAAGGATCAATCCCTGGGGCAGGCAGGGAAATGGGACAGGATCAATCCCTGGGGCAGGCAGGGAAATGGGACAAATGGGACACCATTCCTGGTGTGGCCAAACCCCTCCTTGGGGGATCCATCCCTGCTCCGGGTGACAAGGGACAGCACAAGAGGAATCTCAGTCAGTGCCTCAGTGTGGCTCATCCTTTTCCCACTGAAGTTGCCCAAAATGTCATGTTCTCCATGGATAACATGATGGAGAGTCCAGCCCCTGTGTGGTCCTGCTGCTCCTCCTGCTCCAGCACAGCTTGCCATGGATGTCACTTCATTCCCACTGGGATATCACAAACCAAAGCTGGGGTGATCACTAGACCTTGCTCTGAGGTGTGTGTAGGATCTGGGATCCCGACTGTGCCTTGTAAGATGGAGTTTTTCTACAAAAGAAGAAATTGGACTGCAGGAAAAAAGCATCTTAGTTCCTAAGCAGTGTTAAAAATGCATGGAAATTAAAACTGATGCCACAGATCATTAAAAAGTATTAATCAGAATAAATGTCTTTCTTTGTACTGTGCATTTTCAATACCAAAATAAGAGCAGGATAATGGAAATGGGGAAATTTCCTTTCACAGATAACCCCCCACAGATGCATTTTTAGTTATTTAAAACAGGCCCTTATTTCCATCATGGAAATTCGATGTTGGATTTTGTCCTTGGCGGTTACAGGTGTTTGAGAGTGTCCTGCTGAAGGAAGAACAAACCCCAAACAGCTGGGATGGTGTTTGGGGACACAAATCCAGGCCTTTCACCCTCACAGAACAGGACAGAATTCATTTGGGTGGGATAATAAAAAAGGGCACTGCCTGAGATTAATGTCAAAAGGATTTTAATATAATTTAATAATCTTAACAAATTATAATTAATATAATTTTAATATAAAGTAATATAATTTGTGTGGAGGATCTGGCAGTGCCCTGGGAGCTGTTCCAGGCCATGGATTGTTCTCCTTGGCCCTCCAGGCTCGGGGTCAGCTGTGCCAGGGTGGGGACAGGGCTCGGGGTGGGATCTGCTCCTTCCCAGGGGACCAAGGAGGTGCCACCAGACAATTCCACTGAGGGGACACTGCCCAGGGGGGCTCTGAGGCCACTTCCCCACTTTTCCAGGCCCCTCCCTTCAGTGGGATGTGGCTGGGACCAGCAGGACTCAGACACTGCTGCCAGGCATGGAATGGGTGGGAAATGTCAGGGAAAAAGGGGAATAACCCAGGGGGTCCAGATGGGAGGGAAGGGCTGGGAAAAGACATCTGGGAAAGGAAAATCCCAGTGTGAGAGAGAGGAAAATGCCCTCCCCTGGAGCTGTGCAGCCAGGGAGGATCCCTGGGCAGTGCTGCAGCCCCTGTGCTTGAGTCATTTAAAGTGGGTGGGAAAAAATCCATGGAAAATGTCCTGTGAGGAGCAGCCCTGCACTGCAGGAGCAGCTGAACCGAGTGCTCCAAAGGGGATTTTCCATCTCCTGATTTATGGGACGTGGAAAGTGGTTTGGTTTGGCCTGGCACCACTCCAGGGAGTGATGCCCAGCTGGCAGTACCTGCTTTGGACTCCAGAGGAAAGAATCCTGGAAGAAATCAGGTGTGCACTGAGGAAAGAGCCTGGAGAGCCACGGAATGGAGCAGGTTCCTCTTCCTGCTGGAGGGTCACAAATGTCCTTCAGCATCACCATCACCATCATCATCACAGGATGGGTTGAGTTGGAAGGATTTTAAAGCCCATCCAGTGCCACCCCAGCCATGGCAGGGACACCTCCCACTGTCCCAGGAGCTCCAAGCCCAATGTCCAGCCTGGCTTGGGCACTGCCAGGGATCCAGGGACACCCACAGCTGCTCTGGGCACCCTGTGCCAGGTCCTCAACACCCTCACAGGGAACAATTCCTGCCCAAAATCCCATCCATCCATCCATCCATCCATCCATCCATCCATCCATCCATCCATCCATCCATCCATCCCCTCTGTCCATGTGAAGCCATTCCCTGTGTCCTGTCCCTCCTGCCATCCCTTCCCCACTCCCTTTCAGCCTTTCACTGGCAGCAGCAGAATTGGAGATGCAGCAGCAGCAGAATTGGGGATGCAGCAGCAGAATTGGGGATGCATCCTCCCCTCCCCAGGCTGGATTTTGGGAGTTCCCTCTGCCCTGCCCTGGCTGGTGCTGGGACAGGCACCAGGAATCTCCTTGGTTGGAAACAGCTCCTCAGGAGCTCCTCAGCCTGACCCCTTTCACTGAACATTTCCATGAATCGTTGGCTTTTATGGAAATCCCTCCCAGCGTCCTCTCCCCAGCTGTTTCCTGTGCACTGTGCTGGCTGCAGGGCTTGTTTTAACTTACCGGGACTCGTGTGGTCATTTTAATCACCACAAAGTTCTGAACAAAGAACCACATGTGCCTTTGGGGAAAAGAACTCAAAAAAAGGATCCTCAGGAACAGCTGGAAGGTGTCCGGGAAGGCTCAGGAGTGGAGTAGGATTTTACAGGGCTGTGGGTGTAAACAAGAAGCAGCGTGGCCTCGGGGGCTGCCAGCTCTGTGCTGTTTGCTGCTGTCCTGTTTGGGGGGTTGTTTTTGTAGATTCCTTCTAAAAATAATCCCAGCAGCTCCTTGGAGGGCGATGGAAGCAGCAGCTGGAGTTGGATGAGGCACAAATTCACCTGCTCAAGCTGGACACAAGGGAGAGTTTGGATTTCTGATCTCTGGGTGAAAGGCTGGTTCTGGAGATCAGGATTTTCTGTGGATTTTCTGGGTTTTTCAGGATTTTCTGTGTTCATAGAAATCCACAGAAATCCTCTCCTCTGGCTGGCTCTGGGTAAGGATGTTCCAAACCTGCTGAAGATCCATCTGACAGGGGAACAGCCCCTTGTCCATTGGGGATCTGTGTGTGTCTCACCTCAGCAGCAACAGAGACCTGGGGAATCAATCCACAGCTGGGCAGGGCCATGGAATATCTTCTCCTCTGGATCTATAGAACATCCTCTCCTCAAGATCACAGCACAACTCAGGGTTCATAAAATGAGAATTTAATCCAAAGCCATTGCCTGAAATAACAGGAGAGCAAAAAAAAAACAGGCACAGAGCTGGGTGTGTGGAGATCACAGACCACAGAAGGCAAAACTCTCCAGGGATTCCTCTTAGCCACTGTAAAATGGGACCTCAGGCTTTTTTGAATCTCAGCTCCTGATTGCTCCATACACACCTGGGGTCTCCAGTGAGGGGATTTTGGGAAGCTGCACCACTCCCTGAACAGGGATAAATTAAATCTCTGAGGGCCTTCAGGAGATTCACTTGGTTTAAGATCATTTTGCTGTGGATTTCCCCTCTTGGCTCCTGGGGCTGCCCTGCAGGGCCTCAGTGGGATCAGCCTGGGCTGGAACTTTCCTGGGATGGAGCAGCCACAGCTCCTCTGGGACACCTGGGCCAGGTGAGGAACCCCCTTTTCCCTCCCCTTTAGGGCTGTCCCTGGAGCTGTCCCAGTCCCTGATCCATCCCCAGCTGGAATTGGGCAGGACATTTGTCCCCTCCTCACCCCGGTGGCGTTTGGGGCGAGCCGGGGAGGCTCCGCTGGGCTCGGCAACACCTCCACCTACAGAGGGAACACAGAACCGCAGCGGGAATAGGGGAGGGAATCCCGGGAATGAGGGAGGGAATCCATGGGAATGATGGGGAGAGAATCCATGGGAATGATGGGGATGGAATCCATGGGGATGGTGGATGGGGAGGGCTCAGAATCTGTGGGAGTGATGGAAGCACAACATCCCAGGAATGATGGGGGCACAGAATCCATGGGAATTATGGAGGATGGAATCCCAGGAATGAGGGAGCAAAGAATCCATGGGAATGATGGAGAGGGAACCCTGGGAATGAGGGGAGCACAGCACTCCTGGGAATGATAGGGACACAGAATCCTGGCAATGGTGGGGACACAAAATACCCAGGAATGAAGGATGGATGCACAGCATCCCTGGAATGAGAGTGCCACAGGATCCATGGGAGTGAAGGGGACACAAAACCCGTGAACAACAGGGACACAAAATCCATGGGAATGAAGGGGCATAGAACCCCTAGGAATAAGAGGGAATCCCAGAATTCCCCAGAAATCCACAGAATCCTTGGGAATGATGAGGGCACAGCAGCCCTGGAGCCCCAGGGGATGGGGAAGCTGGAATGTCTCTGCAGGATGGGGGCAGGAGTCTCTCCCTTGCTCTCCCCAGCAAACCCATCCAGAGGGATTCTCCAACCTGGGACAGAAATGGACACTTTTTGCCAAGTTTTTTTCCTTCCACTGGAATATAAAAGACTTTTTCTTCAAGCCAGCTTTACCAAATTTAACTTTTTTTGTTTTAATGGCCCTGCTGGGCTGTGGCCAGGCAGGAGGAGGGATGGAAAGCTGTTTCCTTTGCAGAAGTGCTTTTTCCAAAGGGGGATGTGATTGCCAGCCTGGCCAGGAGGGTTTGTTTCCTGCCCCAAGGAGCGTGGACAGGAGAGTCACAGACTTTGGCCTGATGTCAATTCCTGGATTTCATGAGCATTCCCTGGCAGGAGCAGCAACCAGGGAAAGATTTCCTGGAAAAGGGCCCTTATCTCCTCACCTGCTGCCACTCACCTGTGGGTTTGGGTTTGGGGGAGACTGAAGCCTTCAGAGGGACCTGTTGGGCCAATTTCCATCCAAAATATTCTCTGATTGTTCATCTTTTCCTAAACCATCCAAAGCTCGTGGTCCACGCTCATCCTTCCAGAACCTGTAACAAACCTGAAAGTGAAGGACAGGCAGAACAGTTTGTATGAAATGCTCTAAAACCTTTGCTTTTTTTTTTTTTTTTTTTTGTTGAACTCAGTCAAAAATTTTTAACAAAACCCTTTTTTTTTTTTTTTTTTTTTCTCAGAGGAAAAGCAACTCTAAGGGTGAGACCAACCCAGGCAAAGCCCAGGGAGAAGGGGCTGGGACATTTCCCTGTCCCTGTGGGACTCAGATGTTCAGAGCCCATTGGCAGCTCCTGATTTCCAGAGGCTGCAGCACCACCCAGAGCAGGAATCCTGCAGATTTCCCAGGAAAATTGTCTCAGAATGACTTCTGGAGGTCAACACAGGGGTTTGAGGGCCCTCAGCCTTGTCCAACACTTCATTCCTGTGACTCAGAGCTCCGGGAAATAACAAGGGAACTGCAAAATTCAGGGACACTGGAAAATTCAGGGATACCTCAAAGTCTCAGAGAGACAGGAATTGTGGTGCAGGGACATTCCAGCTGCTGTGCCCTGCAGGGAATGGGGAATTCAGGAGCCTCAGGACTGGCACCTGTCCCATGTCCCCCTGCTGAACCCACACAGATCTGAGGGCCAGGCTGTGACTCCCATCTGGAATTTGCTGTTTTCCCTCAGGAATCTCCTCCTGCCCGTCCCAGAGCTGGCACAGCCCTGCTGGGGCCAGGCCACTGCCCCTCCCTGGCTGGGGAGGAGTTTTCTCCATGAGGAACAAACTCTGGGCTGCCTGGGGGAGCAGGAGCTGGCCAGGTGCTCTGGAAGCACAGGGGGGTTTGTCAGTGCTCACACAAACCCAGGGCTGAGCCCTCCAAGGGTCACCCCAACACAAATCCCAAACCCAGGAATGTCCCTCTGCTCTGCACCATCCCAGCCTTTGTATCTGGGGGAAAAAGCTCCTTCAATTTCCATAGCAACAAACATTTTCCTGAGCACAACACACACAGAGCAGTTGTTCCAGACTGAAAAACAGTGGTAACCAAGAAACAGAGAGAGACATTTTCTCTTTTCCTCCCTGAAAATACACATTCACTTTCTGTATTTCCACAGCAGCAGCTGAGGGGGCCCAGCAGGACAGAGGGGGATTTTCTGCTCAGGTTTCCTCTCCTCTCTGAGATCTGTAGAACATCTCCCAAGAGCCTGGCACTGCCCCTGTGCCACCTGGGCCCTGCAGGGGAAAATTCCAGAAATGAGAGGCATTTTGGGAGAGCCCAGGGGCTCCAGGTGGGCAGGACAGCAAACTCCTCTCACCTGGAGGCTCCAGGTTTGGTACTACCTGAGCAGCAGCTGAAGAATCAGATCCAATTCCTCCTCTCCCCCTTCCAGCTCCAGGAATGTCCCAACAGCTCATCCCTCTGGACTTCAGAGAGGTCCATGAGGATTTTATTCCAACTGCTGCACCTCCAGGAGGACACAAACATCCAAAGCTTTCCCAGTTTTCCCCTCCCAACAGCAGCACATCCACACCCCCGTGTCCCACTCAGGCACAAGGGTCAGAGCCGTGGTGTGTAAGAAAACCAAGTTTAGTTTGCACACATTTGGCATCCAACAGGCAGTAAAAAAAAAGAAAAAAAAAAAGAAAAAAAAAAAAAAAAAGCTTTATATTTTATTTCTTGTAAAAATCTTTGAACACATGCAGACTAAAACCAGTGTAAGAAAGTCTCCACCATGTTTAAACAAATAACTATACTTAAATATAAGCGTCTGCAATTGACTGGTATAAAAATAAGGTACGTTTTGCTTTTTGTACAGAAATCCTTTCTCCAGTTCTCAGCTCAATAAACAATACACAACTCTAATACATACAATTGAAACCTGATCGTTTTTGCCACACCTCTCTGGGATACTGCTAAGGTATTATGTGCAAAAGTTGGTAACAGTTCATTTTTCCCCCAAAGAAAAAAAAAAAACAACAAAAAAAAAAGAGTTCTACACCTTTTAGAAAAGGAGCTGTGGGGGGATCAAAGCTGCAGTCAGTCAGTCTGTGGGGCTGGGAGCAGTCTGTGGTGGCTCAGAGGAGCTAAGCTCGGCTCAGTTGAGCCTGGCTCAGTCAGGCCTGGCTCAGTCAAGCTCAGCCCAGCTCAGTGGAGCCCGGCTCAGCGGCGGTGGCGGCCGTGCCCCGAGCGGCTGCTCCCGTGGTGTTTGCCGCCCTTGTGGGAGCGCTCGAAGGAACGCGAACGCTCGCGCCGCTCCCGGTGGTGGCCGCGCTCGTGCCGGTGCTTCTTGGCCGCCTCCGAGTGCTCCCGGGACTTGCTCTGCGAGCGGGAACGGGATTTTTTCCTCTTGTGGCCGTGCCTGCCCGAGCCCTTGAGCTCCTCGCGGCCGTGCTTGGCCTTGGCGTGCGGGGAGCCGTGGTTGTGGTGCCGCCGGGGGCTGCCGCTGTGGCTGCGCGAGCGGCTGCGCGAGCGGGAGCTGTACGTGCCCGACAGGCTGCGACGGTTGTTGTAGCTGAACGAGAGGCAAAGCAAATAAGTTAGTGCTTAGAGATCCAAATTGCTGGAGGAAATCAGGTTTTGGGCCTTGGGGGTAAGTGAGGGAGGACAGCGAGTGTCTCAGAAGCTGCTCCGTGGAAAGCTGGGGTTGGTGATGTGGGATTTAAGGGCGTTCCAACCCCAACCGCTCTTGTGGGTCTTTTAGTTGAGCTCGTTTGAAAATAAACAGCTCAAACTAAAAACAGAATGCAGCATCTTTTGACCACTCTGTCAACGCTGCCTTTTTCCTTCAGTGACTTCACTGAGATCCAAGTTGGCAACTTAGATGTGAGCCTGAAGATTCTTAGAATAGTCTTATCTAAAAAGCCAGCAGCTCTCACTGCATCCCTCTCCTCCCATGGCATGAGAGGGGCAGAGCCCTCAAGAGCCAGGCACTGCACCAGGGAACACTGTCACAAGGAGGCTGCACACCTGGGACACTCCTCTCCCCTTCCAAGGGCACTGTGCTCCCACAGATTGCTCTCACTTGTAATGGAATCGTTGGGAAGACGAACAAGGGAGGACTAACGCGAGCCCAGCACAGATTACGCAGGTACAGCGCAGTTAGCACAGGCTGATTTTACAGCCTGAACTCTGCAGAGCAGCTCCACAGCCAGCACTGAGTGCCCAAGTGAAGCCCACCTCCCCCTTTTGCTGTCCCTGGGCAGTGCCCAGCCCTGCTGAGCCCCCCTGCAGCCCCAGCCCCACTCACTGCCTGCGGGGGCTGTGGGAGCGCGAGCGCGACTTTGTCCGGGAACGGGAGCGGGAGGCGCTTCTGCTGCTGCGGCTCCTCTTGCTCTCCTTCCTCAGCCTGTGAGGACACAAACAAAACACTCTGCTCAGACACTGCCACGCCACACCAGTGCAGGAGGAGCTCCTGCTCTTCAGCTGAAAGCATTTCTGCTCAAGTACAGATCAGGAGGGTTTTACTTACCCGTTGTAAGGGCTCTTTGAGGTTTGCTGCCTCTCTTCTGGCTCTTTTTTAATGGTTTTGGTATTCATGGACACTGGAGATTTCTCTTCAGCTTTTACTTCTCTTGGGGAAGCTAAAAATTAAATTTAAATTCAAAATCAGTTCTTCTTTCATCCTTTGTCATAAACACAGTGTACATCCCTCACTCAGGTACCTTCACTGGGATTTGCACTAAGTGTAGACATGAACTCTAAATCTATTATTTCATCCCATCTCTCCATTTGTATTCACTCCTGGAATGGGATATTGGTGGGGAAATCCTCTGCCTGTGAAGGAGAACAGCACTGGGACCTTCAGAGCACACAGCCATGCTCACCTGGGGCCAAAAGGTACAAACCAGCAGCTGCCCCTGTGCCCCACAATAGAGAACTTGTTACCTTGGCATTTATTTCCAATGCTATAGAAAGGATTAAACCTGCCCAGTAAAATGACAGATTTCATCTTTATAACAATGGCACAAATATAAATGAGTAACAAATAAAATTATTGAGGTTAATATGTCAGTCTGTCCAGAGATGGATTCACCTTTCATGGAAGGGCTGTTAAGCCCACCAGAGCTCCTGCTTTCAAACTTTTCCAACCTGGGTTAATCACAGAAAACACTTCCCTTGTTCTGTGAGAAATTCACACTGCCCAGCCCAAAGACCTCTGAAAAGCCAGGACTCCTCAGCAGAAATTAAGAGTTCAGACAGCCTGGCCAGTTGAAAATCCATGTTCCATCTAATCCCCTCTGATGCCAAGGCAGTGCTGGGCCTCTCCCTCCTCCATTTCCTGCTCACCAGCTGTCAGCCCTCACTGCAACAAACAGTTGCCAAGTACATTAAAAACAATCAAGGGAAGGAATTTTAACAGATATCTGCTGCAAAAGGGGCCATGAAGGCTATTGCAGCACCCCCAAATTAAATCAAAAAAGCCTCCCTTCACATCACAGAACACACAGCAACTGCTGCTTCATTATCTCACTCTCTTAAGGGTGCATATTATTAATATATCACTCTCTTATCTGGGGAAATATAAATAAAACATCTTTCTTTCTAATATGGTTGCAAAGTTTTGAGACTGGTTTAAAAAAAAAAAAAAAAAGTTTTTCTGTTTACAAAACAAACTTACATGGTTTGGATGCAGGAGAAAAGCCACCCAGTGTTGAGAGTGCTGGAGTTCCATCTGGATTTAAACCTTTTGCTTTCAGTTTTGCCTCCTGTAGTGCCATTTTTCTCTTTTCTACTTCTTTATCCAAAAATTCATAATTGGGCTGTGGAAGTAAGAACCAGGTAAGAAGCTGAACTAATGTAAATTCATATTTCATCCCATTTCTGAAAAATACTGAGTTGGCTTTTAATGATCTGCCCAGTAATTTAACTTCCAGAATTTGTTCTCTCCTTAGAGAAGCCCTTCCCCATTAGTACTAAAGGGAATTAATTCTTCTGTATTAGGCATTCCCAAACTTTTCTGGACACCCATAACTCAGCTCAAGCTGCACTGAGCATCAAGCAGCAACACCCAAGATGTGAAACTCACCTTCTTTCTGGTATAAAGTTTTAGGGTTGTTAAGCAAATCTCCTGAATCTCCTCTTCCGTGGTGCCAAAGAGCAGGAACCAGTGGGGACGGGTAGGCAGCGGGATCTGAAAATCAAACAGGGAGAAGCTTAATGGAGATTCCAGCTCGGGTTCTGTTGAAATATCTCCATGAATTCCCTGGAAAGCAGAGCAGCAGCACTGGAGGGCAGAGCTCAGGGCAGCCAGGGCTCACCTGCAGGGCTCTAGCAGCGAGGTAAATGCACGCACACGCGATGGTCTCCGGCTGGAAGCGAACAAACACGTTCGTCCGGAGGCTGTCGTTCATGTAATTCCTAAAAACACAAAGCAGCACAGGTTGGAACTCCAGTCTGCTTCTCTTTTAGAGGATAACAATACTGGAGACTCAATTGACTTTATTATTTTTTCTGTTGTTACATTAAAAGTGTGATTTCTTTTGGGTTGTGCTGGATGTTTACGTGTGTCACTCTGGGACAAGTCTGCAGCACTGCCAGTGTTTTAAACCCCAAGGCAATAATGTGCAGCACTAAATCCAAATAGTGTGGTAGGGCCACTTCCCAGGTTAAATTACACTGAGAAGTGTCCACTGAGTTACAATTTAACAAGTACTTTGCATCTGTCCAGCTGATTGCCTTAAAAAAATCAATGGGTTTGTATTTAAAAAAATCAATGTAGAACTCAAGAGCCATCAGGAGAGCAAGGTGTATTTTCAACCTACCATTATCCAGAGGCTACATGCAACCTGCAGAGTTCATACAACTCTGGCTGCATTTCAGTTTTGTGTGCTTTGAGTCACTTTAACTCCATCCAGGGAGATGCACCCCATTTGCCCGCTGAGTGTTGGCAAAGATGTGTGAGATAGAACTGGGCCCTGAGCTCCTGTGGTTACACAGGGCTGGCACTGTTAATAACACAAGCCCAGAGATGCAGAGAACAGCAGAGCTCCTTGGATTTCTCAATTCCCAACACGGGAGAGAGCCCAGCAGTCAGTGAGTGAGGACTCTACACCCCCACGCCCAGCCTGGCTGCTAAGTGAACATGCTGCATGCACTGTCACCCTCTGTTAAACTCCAGTTTAAATGTTAAACCAACTCCAAAGAAACGCTGGCAGAATGGTTCCCCCACGTGTCCTTTTTAACATACAGCAGGTAGGCAACAAAGACATCGAGAAACAGTTGTAACAGTTACTTCTAGAACCAAATATACAAATCCTGGCGCCAGGACAGAACTAGGAGGTGCTGCCCGATGGCTTTGGGTGACGGCAGTGAACTCGCTGAGGCTTGCACTGGCTTGGCTGGAGAGAAGGGCAGCCAAAGCAGCCATCCCCAGGTCATGGGCTGAGGTGCAGAGGGCAGAGCTCTATGACTTACCAGCAGGGACTACCCTTCAATCAAAGAGTAGAAAAAAGAACAAAGTTAAATTGAGTTCTCCATCGCCCCGGTGGAATCAAGCCATGAAAATAGTAAGCAGAAACAAGCACCACGAGATTTGTCCAAATGTGTTTTGGGTGGTAACTTACATCTCATTGCTTTGTTCATAGGGATCAGCAGGCTTGTTATTTCTGTTACTATTTTCCTGGCTAGGAAAAGAATGGAAAATAGCAACTTACCAGGCTGTCTGTACCAGGGTTTGATTACGTTCACATTCTAGGACTTGTAAATACATAACAATGATCTGAGGAATAAGGAGGGGGGGAAAGAGAAAAAAGACTCAGTTTCAACACATAAAGCAGGAGTAAGGAAGTAAATATATACATATGTAGAAATAAAATTAAACAGTATGCCCAAGCAATACTTCTCTCCAAGCACACACTCTAAGCTCCCCCATCACCCCATCACATTCAGACAATTCTTTATTTCACTACTTCTCCACTATTTTAAACCCAGCCAGCTTTACCCTTTCCCAGGGCAGTGACTTTTATCAATACAGCTGTTTGCCCAAGTACTCTGGCAAAAGCATTAATAACCACAGGAGAATAAAGAGAAGAATTCAGGTCATTCTGACACCTGTGTTTCTTGTTCCACAGCTCCCAGTGATGCCACCAAGGCAGAGCAAGAATTACAATTACATTATCGTTGAGAACTCACCTTATGAGGATGCTTGACATGAACACAAAATCCCAACTCCTTCAGTACCCTCCTTTCTGCTTTGATTACTTGATTTTTGGTGTTTATGTAGTTCTGATCAAGTATCAGGGGGCTTGGAGTCCTATAGTTTGCAAGAAATAAAATCAAAACTGTTTTGCATATCCAAAAACAACGGCAACTCTGTTTTCCCTTCCAACCAACTAATGGCAACAGAAACCGGTTTTCAACTCCTGCAAGCAAGTTTAAGCATTAATCTTGTGCTGTCCAAGTTTAGATAAACTAGTTTAGTTGCTGCTTTTGGCTAGCTACAGATTAGATGGGCTGAGATTAAAAAAAAAAAAATAATAAAAATAACCTTCTGCTCCTGTGTATGCAAACTGCACTGCTCCAGCTGCTGGAAGGAGTTGGCTCCATGGGGACACTCCCAAGAACTTTTCCTCTCCGTGGCAGAGGTGGCAGAAGGAATCCTTTGCCAGGCAGGATTTCAAAGCAGAAGGAAGCCAGAACAGGGTTCTCATTGGTATTAAAGTAGCAACTTGTGCTTTAGAAATTGCAGTTTCCTACACTCTGCAGAGCAGCTGACTGACCCTTCAGAGAAGCCAGCCCTGCCCTGAGATGTGTGAGAAGTGAGTGAAGCACAGAATTAACCTGGGACCAGCAGGGATCTGCCTGGACTCTGGGCCTGCTCCCCTGTGCAGTGGTACCAGGGATGATCCTGCTGCTGTTTGCATTTGTAAAATAACAGCTCACTCCAGAGAGAGATTTCAAACTCCAGCACTGTCAACCCTAATTCCTTCCAAATCCAACCCCTGAACTGTCCAGAGCATGTTTAACCACAATAACCTTCTGATGCACAAGTGTCACACTCCATATTCTTTGTTTTGTCTGTGCTCAGACTTGACCTTTCAACATTCCACACGGGATATTTTAATCCACTTCCTCCTGAAGACAGACCAGCTTTTTTTCCCTCTAATATGCCTCACACATTCCATGTGCTTTCCAAAGCAGAATAATGTTTTTGCAGCTCTTTATGCTCTAATAAACCAGTCTGTGTACATGATACACCCCAAGCACTGGTGACAAATTTATTTTACATTACCTTCAAAAGAAAAAAAAAAAAAAGAAGTAATGCAACGTGGATTCAAAATACAGCTTTTTGTTGTGTCAGACAAAATATTTCACTGCCAACCTGCAAATTCCATGAGTGGATCTCACTTCTCTTTCCTGACAGGTCACAGAACAGAAAAAACACTCAAAAAGCAAGGTTCTCACCCCAGGGAGAAAGAGTTAATTTAATGACAAGGCTGGAATAATCCAGTTTGTGACACAACCTCTGCAGTCACCTGGACAGGCACTGATGGCTGTGGGCAAAGGACACAACAAACTCCTCTAATAAAATAATTTTGTTTTATCACCATTCTCCTGAAGCATGAGCTGTCCCTGCTCTTCCCAAGGGGTTGAGATGCAGCTCCCAGCTCTGGAATGAACAACTGCAGCTCCCTGGTGCCAGGATGGACCTGCAATTCCAGCACTGTCTCATTATAGAAAATGCCAGGCTTTCCATATTCCAGCAGAGTAACTTCTCTAGTTAAGTGTTACTCTTACTCATCAGGGCAAGTTTACCAAGTTTTTAATTTCAGCTCCTCTAAATAAAAACAAAATCAGATTTTTTTTTCTTTTGTTTGTGTTGGTTGTTTTTCTTTTCTCCCCATAAATTAACCGAAAGAGAAAAGTTTGAGAAGCTTTTCTTTAGGGTAAGGAATACTTTACTTGAGTGAGGAGCTGATTTTGTCTGAACACTCCAGCACTACAGAGACAGACTGAACACAGAGCTCTGGAGTGGGAGAGAGGAACAACCAGGCTGAGTTCTTCCCATCAGTGAAGCTGATTCACTCCCAGCTCATTCCCCATCAATTTTACTGGTGTTGATAACACTTCCTTCAGTACTGCTCTCCACGATTTCATCTGGAGATCACTGGCATGAACAGGATCTGCAGAGCAGAGTTCAGGAGTCCAGGCTGTCTGTCAGCAGAAAGCTTCATCACAGGTGGGAGATGTGGGTTAAACATTTAGGACAGCCATGATTTTATCTATTAAAACAATCTCCAGTGCAGTCAGGATCACCCACCACCTTGCTCATGTCCCTGCATTCCCTGAGAGCTCTGGGGGGAAGTTAAGGTGGCTCCAAGTGCAGCAGGACAGAGAGGAGCCTTTGCTTTATTTTAAGTTTTCTCTGTCCTTGCACAGGGCCAGGAAACCCAACGTGCCAAGTGTGCTTTGCTTTACTCTGCTGTCCCACATCCCTCTGGTCACAAAGTCCTACAGCCCTAAAAACCAGCAGTTTGTCCAGACAGACACAGCCTCTTATCCACTCATGGAAAAATAAAAATCTGCAGGAAGATTTAAGTGTTTTACTGCACCTTATTACTGGCACAAGTCAGGTTCTCCACTGCATCGATTCACCAATTTAATACTTTTGCCATTAACTCTGCAGTGTTGGTAAACAACTATTTACAAGTTTAGAAACTTCAGAAATTCTCCTTTGAAAAACTTCTTTGTTTTCTACTAAGAAAAAAAGAGGAACTTTGCCAGTGCATTTGCTGCACTTAATTCTCAGTTCAGTAATTATCTCAGGGCCATAAACAAACCAGAGAAAAAGAATTTATAAGCTTATATATGAAATATAAGCTCCAAGCCCTGTGTAGCCAAGGAGTGTTGCAAGTTCCTACTTGGAATCAGCTCCTACAGATCAGCACTAGAGCTCCAGACAATTTTTTTATCTTTAAGAACAGAGCACACAGTGGCCCCTCTGGGAAGTCAATCCAACACTCAGGATGCAAAACTTGATTGGGATTTAGACTGTGTAACAACCCAGAAGATTTAACACACATTGTAGCGTGTTTGTAACAATAAATAAATTACAAATACCTTTTTTTTAAATCACTCTGAGAAATGAGACCTAAGTTCTCCACAGAGCTGCAGCTTTGTTTGGTGCAATATTAAACTCTGATGTCTTTGGCATGACTAATACCTGGAGGAGCAGTGCCCTGCGTGGAGTTTTGTTCCTAATGAGCAAAGCACTTGTGACAGGTACAGCAGAGCACCAGCACCTGGTTCCAAGGAGCAGAGATCTGTTGTGCTGGCCAGTAAAAGAACACCAGTTCTCTGTTTGTCTCCAGGATCACAAGCACAAGCAGCAGGGCTTTGCAGGCAGTCTGAAGGCACTAAGGATGTGTGGCCCCCGAGTGAGGAAGAGCTGACTGAGCACCTCTCAAAGCACCGTGTGAGATTACAGCACCACACCAGTCACATTTCCAGTCTCGGGACCTTCTGCGGCTTTCAGGCACAGTTAAAAGAAATAAAAATCAACTTAAAACTACATTCTATATGTTAAACAACAGTTGCACTTTGCTCAGAACAGAGAGGTTTTGGCACACAGTTATTTCAAAAGCAGTTTTTCCATAGTACGAGCTTTTCTCCATGCACACAAACATTTTTTACATGCAGTTCTACATCACATATGCTCGTCAAAGATCCCAAAGAAAATATGCTTGTCCAAAACACTTATTTAGCTTTTTCTTACTTCTCAGCATTAGAAATACCACCTCAGTTGGCTACATGTCTCATGAAAAGAAAATTCCAATGCAATTCCCAGTTCTGCAAACAGGTACATAGAAGGGACTGCTTACATCATAATTGATAAAAATGTACAAATTCAAGACTTCTGTACCCTTGTTTTACTGTGAATTCAAACTGCAGTTATACAGAGCCAGAAAGTGGAACTAAGAACCCAAAAACTGGTTAAGAAAGAAAGCAAAGCCTACCCAAACTACCCCAAAATTCGTGTGCAGGTTAAGAGCTTCAGTTAACAGAAAATGCTAAGACTAAAAAAAAGAAAAGTACAGCAGCCTTTTTCAGTTCTGGGTTGTGTGTGAGAGACTAACTACAGCCTAAGTGTTAGCTTCAGTAAAAAAATTATTAAAAAAAAAAAACAACAAAAAAAGAAAAAACAACAACAAAAAAAAGGTCAAGCTAGTATTCTAAAAACCTGGACAGCAAAGAAAAAAGCTTATAACAAGATACAGGAGTTCTTCCAAATGGTTCACCAGCGGCCAACCTGTTAGTCCCCCGATTCCAGTGACCTATGCTCAGAGCACTGGCTTCTCCTTGGGGATTTTCGATACTTCACTCACTGTTGCCATGACGACAGCTTCATCTTTATGTACCACTCCACATCACCCAGGCTTTGGTAAATGTAGCTGGTCGCTGTATAGTCGGTTGCAAGGGAAAAAAGAGTTGAAGTTAATAACGTGTACAGGTGATGGAATTGTCAGCTTGTAAAAAGTACAGAAAAACGTTTACATCCTGCTTGCTACAAAAAAAAAAAGGGGGGGAGTTGTGCGAGTCTGAATGAATGTCAGACTGCAGCGTTTTTTAAGGTTAATTTCATGCAGATTCACTCAGAATCGCAGAGCAACAATACCCATTTCTCCCGAAAATAACGGGTAGCAGTGCACGATTTCTCTGGCCGTGATGCACTTTAGGCACCACGTAACATGCACAAGTTGGGATTTGGAACAGGCTAGCTGGAAAGATTTAAATTCACAGGTTAAGTTCAGTTCCTCTGATCCTGCACGATAGCACAAAGAAACGGCTAATTTGTATTCTCGTTGCAAAGAAAAGCAAAGGCATATGATTAATTAACCTTCACTGCCTGGACAGAGGCCAGAACATTACTAATCACTGAGCCTGCTCCAGTAATTCCAATATCCAGACTCCCTTAATAACTGGAGGACAATCCCACTGAATTCACACCTGGCATAACTTCACAGAGCTCTCTCAGGGCCGTCGGCTTTAAAGGCCAGACAGAACAAAGCTGAATTCCAAAGTGTAACAACAACTCTTCCTTCTTGGATCTACAACTAACTAGGACAACACCATCAGGAAGGTGGCCAAAGCTTTTTCAACAGAAGCACGACCAGGATAAAGACACCAACAAACAGCTGGCTGCCCTAAGGGATTTCTACTCTGTTTCTCAGAAAAGCTTGCACAAACACGAGTTTAAATTCCTGCCGTCACTTGGTGACACGGGGCGGGAAATAAAGTGTGAATTTAACATTGTAGCTGAGAAAAAAATCCTTTTGTAACTACGGAGTACCTGAAACTTTCAGCAATCAGGCACCAGAAGCAAAGCTGAAGCCTCCAACCCCAGACTGTGACACAAAATGAAGATTTTGCTGTTTAAACAGCAACCTAGAGAATTCTCTCCCTTCAACCACGCCTTCCCTCCTTTCAATGTTATTTGCTTTACACACAAAGAGCAGCATTAGGCACTGAGAACTGGGACAGCTCTACCCCACCTGCAGGGCCAGGGGAGCCCCCACTGCACCAGGACAAGGCAACTCTCACTTTCTGCACCCAAAAACGCCTTTCAGCCTCCCAGACTCAGCTACAGCTCCTCACCGGTAAAGCTGCAAACGCTGCCGGCCACACCAGGCCTTTCTTCACTTTATAAAATGGCTTTTTCTAGAAGGCAACATTGTCACCGCTCAAAATTCAGCTTCTTAACAGGTACTTTTTTAGCACCACAAAGACACCTGGGCAGCCACAGACTAACGAGAGAAAAGCATCAGGACTGCTGGTTAAAAAACTGGAGAATACACAGCAACTCACCGGCTACTCACACCTAAAGCTACCTTACAACAGCTACGAGACATCAAAAAGATCAACAAACGTACCTAAAACTACAACCGTGGTCCTAAAACTAGAACCAATACTTGCCAATCATAACTCGTAGCTAAATCAACAAGGAAAACGGGTCTACACCAAGTGAACCAAAGCAGAAGCAGCCGAGATTGCACTGTACTGCCTACACAGCAGCCAACGGGCACTCCCTTCTCAATTTTAGGTCGTTGAACTTAGCCTGGAAAAATACTGTGAATTGAAAAAACTGCAGCGTAGATTAGTGGTTAACAGGTGCTTATGCTCATAACGAAGCTGATCTTACCTTTTTGCTCTTAACTGCCGCAAATGATGGAACACGTTGATCACGTCCCTTATCCGACGAGGCGCCTCTTCGATTTTGGACGCGAGATTGATGCAAGCCATAGCAACAATCTGAAAAGAAGCCCCGTTTCCGTTAAGCAAACAAATTTCAGCCCAGATTAAAAAAAAAAAAAAAAAAAACAACAGAGAATTACGCAACTAAGAAGCAAATCCGCCAGGCTCCGCCCGCGTGGCCGCCCCGGCCGCCCTCTCCCGGTGCCGCGCTCACCTCGAAACTGTGCTTGACGAAGGACTTGGAGTAGAAGAACCGATGGAACAGCACCTGCCCCGTCGCCATGGCCACCTGTGAGGGGAGAGCAGGAGGAGGAGAAGGAGCGGAGTCAGTGCCCGGGCCCAGGCGCCGCCATTTTGTGTGAGGCGCCGCCGCCCCCCCCGCGCCGCCTCACGCCCTTCCCGCCGCCACAATGGCGGCGCCCGCCCTTCCCTTCTTTTCCTTTCCCTTCTTCCCCTGCCCCCCTGGAAGCCCCGGCGAGGGCCCACCTGCGGCAGCCGCAGCAGGATGCCGGCCGCCTGGATGAGCTCGCAGCCCAGGATGCGCAGGTCGGTCTCGCACTGCAGGTCCAGCCCGTCCTGCATGGAAGGGGTGGGCGAGAGCCGCTCCTCCGGGATCAGCGAGTGGTCGATGGTCAGAGACACCTCGGAGTAGAGCCGGTCGCCGATGAGGATGCCCGGCGGGGCGGGAGGCGGCGGAGCGGGGGCGGTGGGCGCGGCGGGGCCCGGGTGCGCGGCGGCCATGGCGGCGGAACAGAACGGAACGGAACGGAACGGGGGAAAGGCTGGAGTCCCGCTCCGGGTCCGGCTCCGCTCCCGGCGGCGGCCGCGCGCCGACTGCGCGGGCCCGCCGCCTGACGCACGCGCCAGCGCCGCGAGAGCGCGCGGGGGGCGGCGGGAAAAAAGAGTCCGCGGGGACACGCCCCGGGAGCCGGGAATGGGGCGGGGAACCGGGAACGGGACAGGGAACCGGGAATAGGGCAGGGAACCGGGAACGGGACAGGGAACCGGGAATGGGATAGGGAATGGGAACGGGACAGGGTACTGAGAATGGGACAGGGAACTGGGAATCGAATAGGGAATGGGAACGGGACAAGGAACCGGGAACGGGACAGGGAACCAGGAATAGAGCAGGGAACCGGGAACGGGACAGGGTACTGGGAATGGGGACAGGGAACCGGGAATAGGACCAAGACCGGGAATGGGAACGGGACCGGGACAGGGAACCAGGAATGGGACCAAGAACTGGAAATAGAACCGGAACCGGGACTGGGACAGGGAATGGGAACAGGACAGGGAACCGGGAACGGAACTGGGACAGGGAAGCGGGAATAGGACCGGGAGCGGTACCGGGACAAGGAATTGGGAACGGGACAGGGATCGGGAACGGGACCGGGTATAAACCAGTGCAGAATAACACCGGGAGTGGGAATGGCGCTGGATCAAGGGCGGTTTAACCCCAAAATCACCGCAGTCGCTGGGGCTGGACAGGATCTGTCAGGGTCAGTCCAGTCCAGCCCTGCCATGGGCAGACACCGTACCGAACAGATGTATAAAATACAGGAATATCACATTGTGGTTAACTGGGGGTCCTGGATCCAGGCCCTGTCTTACAGTTTTTAGTACTTGGAATATGTCATATGGGAAAAAAAACCCCAAAACCCCACATAAATTTGAATAAAAATAAGGTGATTGTGGGTTATTATTGGCCAAAGGTGGGCTGCGCCTTTCCAGACTGGAAACGTCCAGCGGAAAGTTACCTCCGACTTCGTTGATTAAAGAAAAACAAAAAAAAAAAAACCAGCTCCCGCCGTTTCAACCGTTGTAGGTAATAAATTCCCAATAAATGAGGAAACATTCCCACATGGCGAGACGCGCGGAAGAACACAGCGGCCGAGCCGAGCACGCCGCATCCCCGGCACACCGCGGGGCGGCGGCACTGGCAGTGTCCCGGCGCCAGCAGTGTCCCAGCGGTGTCCCGGGGCTCCCGGCCAAGCCAGGATGTCGCGACATGTCCCTTTTGTCACGACCGGGCGGGACTAGGACACCGGGGCCAGGCCGGGCGGTTGCGTCACTTCTGGGAAGGGCCGCAGCACAGCCGCGCGCCCCGGATCCCTCCGCCGCCCTGACCGCACGCGCGCCAACCGGGAAACTCCCGCCTCCTCAGCGGAACTGCGGCTTCTGATTGGCTCGCCGGGTTTGAGTGGCAGCGGCGCCTGAGGGGCCGTGCCCGCCATGTTGTGTGGGGAGGAGGCGGCGGTGACCCCGCGTTGCCCGTGCCCACGGGGGTCACCCGAGAACAGGCACAGAATGGCAGAGGTTGGAAAAAACCTCCAGCGTCGAGTCCAAGCTGTGACGGATCCACACCTTGTCACCCAGCCCAGAGCACTGAGTCACATTCAGCCCTTCCTTGGACACCTCCAGGGATGGGCACTCCAAACCTCCCTGGGCAGCTCCTGCCAAGGCCTGAGCTCCCTTTCCATGGGGAAATTCCTGCTGCTGTCCAAGCTGAGCCTCCCCTGAGGCCGTTCCCTCTCCTCCTGGGATAAGATCCCAAATCCCCCTCCAGCTGTCCCCTCCTGTCAGGGACTTGTGCACAGCCACAAAAGTCTCCCCTGAGCCTCCTTTTCTCCCGGCTGAGCCCCTTCCCAGCTCCCTCAGCCCCTCCTGGGGCTCCATTCCCTTCCAAAGCTCCTTCAGGATCCCCAGGATCAGCCATGAGGAGGAGGCTGAGGTGCTCATGGTCTGCTCGTCCTCTTCAAGGAGTGTGGAGCCTTATTTATCACAATCACAGTCATTAATAAACTTCCCCAGTTTTACAAATACATCTTTTAGAAAGGTCTCCGCAGTACGTTTGGTTTTTACCTTCCTTTTCCTGTTATAGTTTGGGGGTTCAGAGTCTGTAACAATCACCAAAATAGTGGGGGTTTTTTTTTAATGGAAATAAAGCATTTAATTGGGAGCTGTTTTATGTGCAGGTTCATGACTCAGCAGGGATCCTGCCTATTTGGAAAGGACATCATTTATTATTCAGTTATTTGGAATAGTTCACCCTATTTTCCTGGCCCTTTGACAACCTTCCCCTCTTATAGCCATGTGCTGTACAATCCCTGACATTTTAAAAACCAACTTTACATGGAACAAAAAAAATCTCACCGCCAACCTGCAATAGCACTGGCCTTTTAGAAACCTGGAACGGTTTTTGGAGTTGTGAGAGCAGAGCCAAAAAAAAGTCCTACGCACCCACAACGCTGGTGCTAAAACACCTCTGCAATGGCAAAGGCAATTTACAGCCCACGGAATGCGCTGGAGATTAAAGAAATAGCAATAAAAGGAGAGCTGGCAAAAGTTGTCTCAGTTCTCTGACTCTCAGATTAACCTGGAGTGAAAATCCTGGGTTTATGTGGTGTTTGCAAAAGACAAACAGCACTTTCCATTTCCCTCCGTGTGCCAAAGGGGCTGGAAAGGAGGAAAAACGAGTCATGAAAGCAGCAGGTGTCAGCGCAGTGGAATTTGCCCTTTTTTTTTTTTTTTTTTTTCATTCACACACCCATCATTTATTGCTTTTAACGCAATAAAATTAGTTTTCCAGGTTACACTTCAATATTTCAAAAAGCTGCAGAGATCTGTCCTTGTTCTTACTCAGCTCAACCCTCCTGACCATTCCCATTCTTAGCAACCCTTGATGTTTTAATGTGAGTTATTTTTGAGCTCCAGAAGGATGAGCAGCGCCTTGTCCCCTCGGCAGCAGGAGCAGCGCTTTGTTGCCAGGACACTGCTGGAAAATAGCATCAATCGATGAATTGCTGCTTGAGTCATGATGAGACATTAATGAGTCCAGTTCTCCTGGAGCCCTTTGGCCTGCAACTCTGCAGGCCATGGAAGCTCCTCTTTGCATCAGTTGCACACAAATGTAAAACTGATTTTGTTCTTCCATGTGTTTGATTGCAGTGAGAGGCACCAAAGCTGAGCGATAAAAAAAAGGAAACACCTCGTGGAAAGGGAGTTTTGAATATCCCAAGCTCTCTCTTCTGGTGGGGAGTGACATCAGCTCAGCTCCTAAATCCCCTCAGGATTTACAGGCTTGGCAGTAAATGTTTCCCAGAACAAAATACAAAAAAACTTTCTTAGCAAAATGCTACAAATTGCAGTGTGCAATTACCTTAACAGAAAATAAAGGATTATTTTGGGAAAATAAGAATCTATGGTGACAGAAAAATCTGATTTCCTTGAAGAATGATGGCTGTAAGAGAATGTGACAGGAATTTAGGCAGCAAAATATTTTGACATGAGCTGATATCTAAAAGTTTCTACTGTCACATCAAATAGACAAGACTAAGACAATGCAGAATATGCTTAGATCAACTTATTGATCAATCTATTCATTAAATTCTAAAATCTCCAAAGTAAATCATTAGTTGAAAGTTGTCTGTTTCTTATTTTTTTTTCCTATCAAGTAATTTAGGAGATTCACTTTCATTCTTCATGCTGAACGTGATAAATTAACTGAGAATGTGGATTTCCCTTCCATCTCAGTGATAAAAATCTGAATTATCAGCTGGGACAGGACTTCTGATGGCCCCTGTACGTGTCGACTGCTGGGTTTGCATTGATATAAAAATTTGGTGTCAAAAAACCTTGACAATGGGATTTATTCCAGCTGGATAAACAGCATTTTGCTCTGCCAAATTATAACTTGAAGAGAAATTCGTTAGATACCTTCATGAAAGATTTATAGAGACTCCAATTTCGGGCTCTGAATTAACAGCTCAGAGGAACAAGGATTATTTGAAATCGTTCCCAGAGGGCGAGTTCTTTAAGCTCTTACTCACTGGTTTTGAAAGAGAAAAGGGGAATTGAGCAGTTGGAGTCACACCCTGCAGTTTGTGCCGTGAATAACCGGGTGTGAAACCGGGGCAGTCGGGATAAACTGGGCTGTAAATGTTTCTCTGTTTCAGGTTAACTGAGCCTTCACCTTCCACTCCCCGGATCCCTCCCTGCCTTGGTTTCAGCGGAATTCCTCTCATTCATTTCTTATTTGCTGCAGTGGAGGCACAGCTGGCGACTGGCTTAAAGTATCGAGAAACGATTTTAACATTGTTCATGTGTGAAAGCAGATTTTTTTTAAAATTATTCTGTCACCTAGAATGTAAAATTCACTGCAGAACTGGAAAATTTGTGCTCTTCAGACCTCATACTCAAGGCACAACACTTGTTGCCTTTTGACTTCTCAGTAAATCTGCATTTCTGTGAGTGTTACGCAGATTTTTCAGAAGATTTAGTGCCTAAATGAAGCCCGTTTCTCTCAGATCATGAGTTTATGGACTCGAGGCTTCAAGTTTCCTGTAACAACAAATTGCTCGAACTTCCATCAAAGGTAGTGGGAAAACGAGGAACTAAGGAACACTCACCATGTATAAAAATCAGTTTTTCCTACAGACTGATGTTCAGCAGCTCACCTAAGTGCAACAGTAGTATTAATAGGAATAAATATACAAATATAGCATTTACAAATTGAACAAATTGAACTCCCTTGAAGTTCAAACCTCTTTTCCTGCATATTTACAACACCACCCCGCTTTTCTCCTTGAGACACGCTGGTGCTGCAGGAAAAACACGTGGAATTTGATTTATTAGCTCTTATCAGGTCCCACTGACGTGAAGATCAGCAGCAATAACGACTTTCCAGGCTGGATTTCTGTCTGGAGAGGTTGAGTGTGAGCACATCAGCTCTCCCACAGGGCGTGTTTGTGCATGGCCCAGCCACGAGCAGCTGGAATTTTGTGTGGGCAGCACCGGAGGGAGGAAGGAGAGCTTTGCTCCAGAGCAGGTGATTGCCTCAAAGTGTGACAGAGATGCGGTGACATCTCTGCTGTTGTCACACAGGTGGCTCCGAGGGAGGGAGGACGCGTGGTTTCTGCTGTGCCCCGGGTTTGACTCAGCACTGCCGGTGACACCCGAAACCGTGAAGGTGTGACAGGAACCAACAGGCTGCTTCATGTCCCTGCGGTGGCACAGCTCCAGCCCTGGGCACAGCCAGGCCTGGGTGTGTGGGGGTGTGATAAACCCTTCTGGTCACCTTTGGGAACAGGGAGAAACAGGTCTGGGTGACATCCCCATCACTGTGTCACCCGAAATCCCATCTGCCCCAGTGAAATGCTGAGGGTCTGCTGATATTCCCAGCTGGGCTAAGAAAACTGGGAAAACAGCACCTGGGAGAGGATGATTGGTGAGCATAGATCAGGTTCCCAAACCCACTCGGCTTCAGCAAGAGGCTCTTGCACGCTGGATCCTCCTGAGCAGGGAACATGCCTGGGTTTGTCCTTGGGGTGCAGTCCCCTCCTTTGTCCTTGTGTGCAGGGGTGGGTTGTGTCCCCAGGCTGTCCCAGCTGAGCGGGCTGGCGGTGCAGGAGGGAGCAGGGAAGTGCAGGTCAGGCTGTTCAGCTGGAGCAGGTCACAGCAGAGCCTCTCAGAGGGGACAGATGAGAACAGGCTGTATCCTGCACGGCTCATGTCAGGGACAGATATAGCTCCTGCTCCGGCAGAAGGACATTTGTCAATGTGACGAGAGGCCCAAAGTATTTTTAGAGCTTTCCTCATGAGTCTGCAGCTTTGAAGGACAAAAAAAGAAAGATGAGGCTGGCTTGGCTGGGCAGCCTTACCCAGCTCTTCTGGGGCAGGAGCTGAGGAGCGTGTGCCAGCAGGGATGAGGCACTTCCAGGAGTGGGGAACACATGGACATGGCACCTCCAGGAGCTGGAGAACATGTGGACATGGAGAAGCCACCTCCAGGAGCTGGGGAACACGTGGACATGGAGAAGCCACCTCCAGGAGCTGGGGAACATGGGGACATGGAGAAGCCACCTCCAGGAGCTGGGGAACACGTGGACATGGAGAAGCCACCTCCAGGAGCTGGGGAACACGTGGACATGGAGAAGCCACCTCCAGGAGCTGGGGAACATGGGAACATGGAGAAGCCACCTCCAGGAGCTGGGGAACATGGGAACATGGACAAGCCACCAAGTGCAGTGTCTGGCTCTGTCATGACTGTGACATTCAGCCTGTAAAGCCCAGCATCACCTGTGCTCACCTGGACCAGCAAGGCTGAGCCCAAGTGAGCATTCCTGAGTTAAATCTGTTTAACATGGAATAGCTTTACCCAGGAATTGCCTCCGCTGTTCAGGCTCAGGGCTTTGGGAGCCTTGGGGTGTTTCCTGCCCACCCAGACTGTGTTAACAACATGGCCCAGAGGGACACCCCAATCCCAGAGCCACCTTGCTGTGCAGCAGGAGCCACAGGTGCCTGTCCCAGCCAGGCTCTGGGGACACAAAGTGGCTCTGGAGCATTTGTGAGCCACGAGAGGCCCCGTGTGAGCACACCCTGGCCACATCCTGCCACCGGGGCCAGGACTGTCACCAAACCCCTCTTATCTGATCACGGGGGAAGGAAACGTGGAGCTGCAAGCAGCCCACGGTGCCAGCAGGTGCTTCCCCTGCACAGACACAGCTGCTGCTGCAGAGGTGCCTCACCTCATGAAAATACCTAGCAAATCTTTCACCACAACCCCATGTGTAAATTTGCATTTACCGAGCTGTGGCCAGCGTGGGGTGAGGGTCAGGCGAGGTCAGGGACAGCAGCACTGTCTGTGTGCACTGTCAGAGGAACCAGAGAGGCTCTGAGCTGTTCAGATCTGCTCTGGAAGGGCTCAGTGGGGCTGACACCCTCTCCTGCTCTGCTGCTGGGTTTTTGTGACCACAACTCACTGCTCTGCTCGTGAGGAGGAGCTCTTTCTGTGTATAAATGAGAAAAGCTGCTTTAATATTAAACAAGTTGTTACTTCTGTCATCCAAGTGTTAAAAAACCAGTTGGCAAAGCAAAGAGGGCACAGAGCAGAGCGAGGGTAGAGCTGGGGGTGGGTGATGTCAGTTGGCCCCTTCTCTCCCTTCAGGAATGAATTCCTGTCATGGTCTGTGAGCTCTTCAAGCATTTCTCCGTGGCTTTGCAAGTTTGTTCTGCTTTTAAAGCACTTTCAAGTGTCTCCTTAACCTCGAGAGGTCTTTTGTGTTATTTTTTGCTCCTCAGAGAATGATTCACAGCAGAAAGATCAGGGCCATCAGGTCCTCGCCTCTTCATCTGCTGCTCTGTCAGGGACTTAACTTCTCCTGCAGCATCTGAGTGAAATATCCACTGAACTCTGAGTCAGTGGCAAATCCCCCACTGATTGCAATAAAACATGAAATTCTGTCTTTATGGGCGGAGTGGGGCCGTGCAGAAAACCAGCACAACCTGCTTCCATCGACAGGAGTGAGAGGGTGAGCTCAGCCAGGATATTGGGAAGGAATTCCAGCCTTGGAGGGTGGGGAGAGCCTGGCACAGGGTGCCCAGAGAAGCTGTGGAAAGTGTCCCTTTAAACATCCCTAACCCAAACCATTCCTTGTAAAAGCTCATATTGTACCTCAACATTCTAAAGTATGAAACAGCTTTTACTTTCATATCTTACTAATAGTTTTTTTTTTTTTTTTTTTTTTTTTTTTTTTTTTACAGACTTGTCTGTAGTCTGGGGTTCACTAAAAACCACAATATAATCCCGTTAATGATTTGCCAGGGGTGAATTTCACTGGCTTTGTTTAAATAAGGCAGCAGTGTTTATGGGCTTTTTCAAGGGGTGGTTTGCCATCTAGTGGGTTGTTGGGATTTTGCAGAAAAGCCTCACGATGGTTATTTTTGTGTCACCCTCTCCATCACCATGGATGGGCAAAAGGGGCATAAACAGCAAGAGCCTCTCCAGGAAAGGGAGGGGAAATCAAAGTTACTGACATAACAGCAATATTGAACACACCCAGATATTGCCACTGACAGCTCACTAGCCATTTGTAAATAGAATAAATTGGTTATTTGAAGTAATTAGTTATGGGTGTCATCAGTAACCTCTTCCTCCCCAGAGCACCAAGAGAAAATTGGCATTTAAGCATATAAAAGTTGTGTACACTGCCAGGGTTTACTGGTGTATGAATTTAATCTGGGATATCCATATCTCAGAATATTTCCAGTTCCTGTTAGTTAAGGGAATTACACAAAGGAATAAAATTAACTTTTAAAAATAGTGTTAATAAGTCATTTATGGGGATGTGGGAAGACATTTTGTTCAAGGATTGTCAGAAATAGGAATTTCTGCCTTTATGAGCAAAGTTGCCCCACAGTGTACAGCATTATATATTAGAGTAAGGCTTGTCTTTAATATAAATCTCCTTTTAGTCAACATTATTGAGAAATTCTGTCACCCACTTTTGGAACAGATCAGAGTCTGAACTAGGAGATCCTTAAAGATGCTTTGAACCTTCTGTAGTTCCTGGAAAGACTGACAATAGAATTTTCTAGTATTTCCCTAATTTTTTTTTTTTTAATGGGATTTGTCAAGTGTATGTAATAATAATGCTCAGCAATCTCTGCAAAGCTTTTTCCAAAGTGAAATAAATGCTGTGTAATAAATTCCTGAGGAATCTCTTTTAGAGGGCCCTGCACCCAGCAGGAGGCAGCACTTTACTGCAAAACAACCCAAAACTTCAGGTAAAACTCAATTTTGAGGTCAATTAAACTGGGGAAAAAATATCAAAATAACACCCACGGTCTGGTGGGTGTCTGCAGCAGCTTTGACAGAGGCTGTGCAGGAATTAGGAGTGGCTCCTGCAATTCTGATCCTCCCCAGGCAGGGACAGGGTGGGAAGCTCAGGGGTCTTTAAAAAGGAAATTCCACATTTCTCCTGCACTAGTTGCAAATAGGACTGTACTAGTAAAGGACTGTGTCAGGTTCAAAATGCGTTAATTCTGATTTTGTGGCCCTTTTGTGCCCGCAGGTATTGCCAGGAGGGCTGGAAGAAGGGAAGACCTCCTGACCCTGTTGTGCAGCAGAACAAGAGTTGTGGTGGTTCCACCCTCAAACCGTGCCAGACGTCTGCTCTGGTGTGACAGTGAGGCCCCAGAAGGGATCAGCAGAATTCAATTGTTCCCTTAAAGCCCATTTGCATACATCATCATCAAGAGAAAAGTCACAATTTACTATAATTACCATTTTTACTGCACTGGAGCTTAATAGAAAAAGCTGGATGAGTCAGGCAGCTGAAAGCAGCAGGATCTCAGCCGTGCATGGAGCAGTTCTGGCTCTCCCATGCCCACATCTCGCCAAAATAACCAATTTAGGATTTCAAACTGGTGGATTTCACAGGCTGGGGTCCCCCAATTATTGATTACCCTTCGCTCTGTGTCTGGAGCAGAGAAAAGCTGTCCCTAAAGCTCTTGGCTCTTGGGATAACACCAAAGCCCAGGTGCTGGACACTCACCTGCTTCCCTTGGCAGCCAGAGCAGCACCTGCAGGGAGGTGGGACCAGCTGGGACCTCCTGAATCCCAAAATATCTGGGTGTCAGCAGACATCCTGCTCCTGGGACTCTCCTCAAGGAGTCCAAGACCAAGCAGGCCACACCACGGCTCTTCTCCAGGTCAGCACATCCAGGAGCTCCATGGATCACAGCCAAGCATGTTGGTGTTGTTATTCCTTAAGGTGGATTTTTCCTGCTCCGCATTTTTGGCCCATGAGCCAAAAATCTCCCCACCCAGCAGTCCTGAGCCACAATCCTCTCCTTCCATCAGCAAATCCTGCTCATCCTCTCCGTGCCCACCTTATCCCTCTGCCAGCTGCACATTAGTGCCCAAACCCCTGCAGCTGTGCCTCTGACAGGCACTCTCCTCCCTGTGCCCACCTCCCCAGGAGTTCAGAAAACCTCGTTTGCTCAATGATTAATGGGAATATTCCAGGCATTTCTGGCAAAGTCCAGCTGACCACTGTGCAGGGCTGTTTCTCCCAAGCCACATTTTGGGATGCAGCGATGGCTGAGGGAGTGAGAGCTGTGTAACCTCACACATCAGCCCAAATAAAGGAGAGATGTCTCCATCACAGGCCTGTCATGGTTTAGGCTGCCCAAACAATCTGTGAGTGTTTAACAAGCTGCTGAAAACCACTGGTGGACAAAAGGCATTCCTGGCATTTTTGGGTTTCATGTCAAGCTGTGTTCCCTAACCCAAAATGTGATGATCAAAACAAGACGCTCCTCTCTGGACTTCTCCCACAATGACCAGGCCTGGTGGGAGCTGTGGCTCTACAACATCAGCAGCAGCCCAAAGGTGTTAGAGGACACTCTGCTTCCAGAATTTCCCTGCTGCTGACATTGTCCTGCTCCCTGCTGGCTGGGCAGGGGACACAGAGGGACTTCATGGAACCATCAGCCACCCCTGGAGGTGTCCAAGGCCAGGCTGGATGGGGCTTGGAGCCACCCTGGGACAGTGGAAGGTGTGGGATGGGGTGGCACAAGGTGGTCTCTAAGGTCCCCTCCAACCCAAACCATTCCAGGATTCCGTGATTCCCTGATCTGAGGCACAGCCATGGACAGCTGGAAAAACAGACTCTGCTGCTGCCTAAACACCACCTGCACTGGAGCAAAGGATCCTCACACTCGCGTCCTTCAAAGCAAAAACAACACCCCTGGCCACGAATGTTTTCCCTTGTGCTGAGGCCCCCCAGCACAGACAGGCTGAGCCCTCTGGGGCCAGATCTGTGCTGTGACACACGTGGCCTTCTCCTGTTGTTTATCCATCCCCAAGGAAAGGCTGCTCCCACCACGGGCAGCCCTGCAGCCTTTGACGGGACCGTCTGTGGTGACGCAGAATTATCCTTTACAAAAATCCCCACAAACAAAACCCTCTCACAGACGCTTCTTTTCCATGAAGAGCTGCCAGTGAAAACCAGATTTGTTTTTTTATTTTGCTCCTAACCTGAAGGCATTGGCGTTGCCTCTGTGATCCTGGATTGTCAGTGACCTTTACCCACGCTCTGGGTGGTGAAACCACATCCAAGGCAGTGGCTGAGCAATGCCAGGGGTGTCACAGAGCCCAAAGAGCCACCTGCTCTGGCACTGCCAGCAAAGACATGGCCTGGCTGGGAAGGATCCCAGCCCCAGGGATTCCAGTGTCCCCATCTGTCCCCTCTAGGACACACAGCCACCACAGGTCCACGTTGATTTTCCTGCTGAGGAGGAGCCAGAAGGGAAGGGCAGGGGTAGACATCAGGAGGCAAATCTTGGCTCTCAAACAATAGCTATTGTGTAAATGTATTTTTTACTTCTGTCATAAAAAAAAAAAAACCTGAGTGATTTCGGCGTGTCCTAAAAAGGATTAAATGCCAGGATTTTCATGGGATCATAGAAGGGTTTGGGTTGGAAGGGACCCAAAAGACCATCCTGTTCCATGGGCAGGGCCATCTCTCACTGTGCCAGGTTTGTGCAAGCCCCATCCAGGCTGGCCTTGAGCACTTCCAGAGCCGGGGAGTCGATATCCAGAGGAGATGGACACAACATTTATATTTACAGTGTCCACATCTGTAGAAGCAAATAAATGGAAAATCTTGTGATGTCCTGAGGCAGTGTGAGAGCTGTCAGGGCTGCCTGGGGCCGGGGGGATCCCCTGGAGGGGCTGGGACTGGGATCACTGGGGTGGGACAGAGACCCTGGGCTGGGGCTCTGGGGTCCCAGGTGGGGGTCTCAGGTGGGGCCAGCCAGGGACATCCATGTCCTGGCAAAACCAACTCCAGCACAAACTGCCTGGAGAGCTCCAGTTCATTTCACTGAAGCAGTCAAATGAATCAAGTCTGATTTTGCCTCTTTCTTCACCTAATTAGACAACGGGGAGATTTATGGAATAATTGAGCCAACTCAATGTAGCTGTAACTTGACATCTAATTAATCAATGTCTTGCTCCTTCACAGGTGCAGTGAAAACCCTTCCTAACTGCTGCAGGCATGTCTCTATTGTTCCTATGGAAAAAAAAGCCCAACCAAACCCCATTTCTTGTTTCCTGGAGCATGAGAAGCTTCAAGAATTCTGTTGTTGCCCCCAAACAGCAGAAGGGATGTTGCAGGGTGGTCACATCCCTTGGGATGGCCTCAGTGCAGGCTGCTGGAGGCACAGCTGGTTCCTAATGCAGCTAAAAGTTGGGGAAGCAGCTTTTCTCACCAAAATACTCCTGGCTGCCAAACTAGGTGCTGGAGGTCTGTCAGAGGGGAGGGAAGGGATTGTGTTCCTGCAGCTGGCCCAGCCTGGGGAGTGCAGGGAGCTGTAAAGGTACCACCAGGACACGCAGGGATCCAAGGAAAATCCTGGCCCCATTAGAGTTAATAGGAGTTTTGCATTTGACCTCAGCAAGGTCAAGGATTTTACCCAAGGAATATTAGTCATCAGCATCAGGATGAATTAGAGGACTTGTCAACAAGAAGCAGGCAAGGTTAGTCCCGTGGGTGGCTGAGCTTGGAGCTGGAATGGCTGGAAAAAGCATGTCCAGCTTATTCCATTTATCCCCGTGCTGCATGCGAGGCCTGTGTGCAATAGCTCAGCATTTCTCGCCTGCTCTGTTCCATTCCTGTCAGACACTTTGTTTGGGATGGAGGGGGAACTGTAGGGTAAAATTTCCTTGGAAAGCTTCCCGGAGCTGGGGTTCAGCTCTCCCAAACCAGCCCTGGGCAGGCAGTGCTGGTGCACAGTTCCGGTTTCTAGGAAATCCCAACTCCCAGTGGCAGCAGGGATCCAGCCCGGCAGGTTCCCTGTGGATTGCAGGGATTGCACACAGCTGGAAGGCAGGGCTGCTGCCACCCTGCCAGGGGACAGCTCTGCCACCCTGCCAGGGGACAGCTGATCCCACCCTGCCAGGGGACATCTGCCCCCACCCTGCCAGGGGACAGCTCTGCCACCCTGCCAGGGGACAGCTCTGCCATCCTGCCAGGGGACAGCTGCCCCCACCCTGCCAGGGGACAGCTGATCCCACCCTGCCAGGGGACAGCTCTGCCACCCTGCCAGGGGACAGCTCTGCCACCCTGCCAGGGGACATCTGCCCCCACCCTGCCAGGGGACAGCTCTGCCACTCTGCCAGGGGACAGCTCTGCCACCCTGCCAGGGGACATCTGCCCCCACCCTGCCAGGGGACAGCTCTGCCACCCTGCCAGGGGACATCTGCCCCCACCCTGCCAGGGGACAGCTGCTCCCATCCTGCCAGGGGACATCTGCTGCCACCCTGCCAGGGGACAGCTCTGCCACCCTACTAGGGGACAATGCCCCCACCCTGCCAGGGGACAGCTACTCCCATGCTCTGTCCCCTCTGCAGGAGTGGGAGGTGACAAAGCCCCGAGGTGTGAGCCAGCCCTTCCCTGCCAGAGCCCTGGGATGGTTCCCAGTTGTTCTTGGGTGTTCCTGAGGCCACACACTCACCCAGGCTTGGATCCCTGAAGGATACACGGGATGTGGCACTGGAGTCACAGGAGAAATCAGCTCTTTCAGGAAAACAGGGATTATTGTCCTTGCAGAAGCCCCTTCATGGAAGTGGGAGCCAGTATTTTGAAGGATTTGTTTCCTAGAGGAGCGATGCTGATCTGTGAAACTTGGAGGGTTTGGGAATTGCTCACATTCAGGAATGATCAGGGCTGGATTTTGGGTTGGTTTAGGTCAAACCCTAAAGCTGGGTGTGTGCCCCCAGTTATGGGAGGGACTGGGGGTGCTGGTTTGGACTGGGAGCTCTTCTCTGCAGAGTCCTGGAGCTGTGGGCTCTGAGGAGGTTTTTGCATCCAGCCTTTTTTCCAGGATGTGCCCAAAGACCCTCAGTGAATTCTCAATGCTCTCACTGCAAAAGACCAGGATGGTTCCTGCAAGGATGAGCAAACCAACAGGGAAAGTACTGCACACTCAGAGCTACCAACATGTGGATATGTAAATCCAAATGTTTTGGATATTTAAATCCAAAGTGGTTCAGATATTTAAATCCAAAACGTTTTGGATATTTAAATCCAAAACATTTTGGATGTTTAAATCCAAACCGTTCTGATACGTGTTGTTTGGAAAAGAACCAACAAAAGCTATTTATACATTTGCTTGAGAAGTTCCCTGCACTCATTCTACACTGAATTGATGCTCTCTGTGTTTCTCCTTTTCGGAGGGTGACTGGAAGAAGTTGCCAGCTGAATTTCTGTTTCATTTTCCTCCAAGTTTTAATTGAAGTCAGGAGAAGTGTGGCTGGGCTCCCTATTTTGGGGAATTCTTTCCTGGCACGGCACCCGGGGTGTCTCTGACTCCAGAGTGATGCATTCCACATTGTTCCCATCACCCTGAGGGTCAAAGGAAAGCTGTGAGTGCCTTGTGGTGGCAGCCAAGGCTGGGGACAAGGCTGGGGGCAGCAGGTGACACAGAGCTGTGCTTGTCCCACACACACATTGGTGACATCAGTGACATCTCTCAGAGGTGGCAGGACAAGCTTGGCTCCAAGGGTAGGAAACACAGAATATTTGGTCTGTCAAAGTTGTTTCTGGTGGCCAACCCACTTTTATCACTGAGCTCATCCCAGGGTGAGTGAAGTCAGCGTGAATTCCAGGAATGCAATTGGAATTACAGAATATTTGGTCAGTCAAAGTTGTTTCTGGTGGCCACCTCACTTTTATCACTGAGCTCATCCCAGGGTGGGTGAGCTCAGCGTGAATTCCAGGATGTAATTCTGGAACTCAAGGTGATAAATTCAAAGTTTTCACCTATAAATTGACTTCATTCCCCACAGACTCCCGAGGGCCTATTGAAAATTAAATGGATTTCCTCCTTTCCTCATCTCCCAGACCTCCAGTGGAAATCTCCCCTGGTGTGTCTGTCCTCAGCCTTGCCCTGCTGCAGTTCCATGGTGGGTTTCCACGTCCTCTGTGACTAAATTTACCTTTAACAAGGTTCTTCTGATCACTTTGCCACATTCCAGGACCTGACACTCATCCCCATGTTTTAGTTGATAGAAGGATTTTCAGGAATTTGAACATTTCACGTCTTTCCCAAGAGCTTTGGGAAGTCTGGAGCCAGTTTTGAGTTTTTTGGGGTTTTACTCCCCACCCTTCCCACCTGTGGCCTCACCATCTTCCTGCAAAGTCCCCAGGAGCATCACTGTCCCCTGGGGCCACCAGCATGGGAAGGGATTCAAAATTGTGGCAATGTGTGTGTTTCCACATTTCTGGCAACATTTTTTTTTTTTCCAAAGATATTTTTTGCTAGGTTGGAAAATTTCAAATTTTATTTTTACTCAGCTTTGAATGATCTCTGAGCTCATTTCTTCACTTGCAGACTCCTCATTCCTTTTTTTTTTTTTTTTTTTTTTTTTTTTACTCCTTTTCCTTTCTGTCTCTTCTACAGCATTTCCTCCACTTTGGAATAGTTTGAAAGTAACAAAGAAAAATCAAACAAACTGGGAATTTTCCAGATTTGCAGAAAGTTTGAAAAGTTACAGAATGGAGAAGAGAATAATAATAATAAAAAAATTTACATTCAATTACAAAGTAGAGCAAAAGCAGGAAAAAGAGGGAAAAATCAAACCAGTTAAATATTTAAAATTATTTTCCCGCTGTACAAAATCTTTCAAATCTCCCAATTTAAACCTGAAAGCAGCAGCACAGACACACATGAACAAAAGGAGAAAGTCCAAAGGATATCTGTATCCAAAAGGATAAAGGGTTTGTAGAGAATTCTTAAGGATAAAGCCCACCAGGATTAAATAAGGAAAATTAACTTTTTTACATCAAGTTGAGCGAGGAAAGCAGAAAGTCCTGGAATTCTCTTGGCAGTGTCAGAGACCTGGTGCCCCTCAGGCCAAGGAGTTGGGTTTCCAATCTCATTCCTTGGCTTTCAGGACATCAGGCTGAGGAAAAAAAACCTGGATTTCCCCAGGGAACGTGGCAGCTGCTGCTGCACCGGGCAGTGTCCCCATTGCTCCCACGGTGGCACCTGGAGGTGTCATTGTCCCACAGGCTCTGGGGGTGGCCTTGTGCTTGTCCCCTGGTGCCACATGGGTGTGGTTTGGTGGCCCCAGGGTCACAGGCAGGTGGTGTCCCCAGGTCTACAGGTAACTGGTGACATCAGGGTCACAGGTAGGTGGTGGCCCCAGATTTAGGTGGTGACACCAGTGTCACAGGTAGGTGGTGTCCCCAGGGTCACAGGTGCTGTCTCGAGGGTCAGGTGGTGTCCCCAGTGTCATAGGTATGTGGGTGGTGTCCCCAGTGTCGTATCCCCAATGTCACAGGTAACTGGTGTCCCCAGTGTCACAGGTATGTGCTGTCCCCAGTGTCCCAGGTATGTGGTGGCCCCAGGATCACAGGTGCTGTCCCCAGTGTCACAGGTAGGTGGGTGGTGTCCCCACTGTCGTGTCCCCAATGTCACAGGTAACTGGTGTCCCCAGTGTCCCAGGTATGTGGTGGCCCCAGGATCACAGGTGCTGTCCCCAGGGTCACAGGTAACTGGTGTCCCCAGGTTTAGCTGGTGTCCCCATGGTCACAGGTATGTGCTGTCCCCAGTGTCCCAGGTATGTGGTGGCCCCAGGATCACAGGTGCTGTCCCCAGTGTCACAGGTAGATGTCCCCAGGTTTAGGTGCTGTCCCCAGTGTCACAGGTAACTGGTGTCCCCAGTGTCACAGGTATGTGCTGTCCCCAGGGTCACAGTTAGATGTCCCCAGTGTCACAGGCAGTTGATGTCCCCTGTGTCACAGGTAACTGGTGTCCCCAGTGTCACAGTTAGATGTCCCCAGGGTCAGAGGTAGGTGGTGGCCTCGCGGCTCTGGCGCTCGCGGGCCTGGGCCACGGCCACGTTGAGGCACTGCAGCCACTCCTCGGCGTTCCTCTCGTCCTTGGCCTTGAACACGTAGCTCCTGCTCTCCGTGAAGATCTCGAAGGCCCGGGGGAGGCTCCGGTCCCGCCGCTTCTTCCCCACCACCTTCACACTCTGCACCTTGCTCAGCTCGATGGGACACTCGTCGGGGTCGTCCTTCTGGGACACAGGGGACACAGCAGAGGTCACCTCACACACACCTCAGGTGTCCCAGGCCAGCTTGGAGCAGCCTGGGGATGGTGGAAATGGGGTTGTGGGAAATGGATTTGTTCTTAAATTCTTAAAAGTTTGGTAGGAGGTTTATATGGTGTGTAAAATTTGAGATTAAAAAAAAATGGTTAGATAAAAAAACGACTCAGAAATTTTATGGAATGGGAGAGGTATTGTTGAGAGAGGAATGGAATTAGGAACAAGTTTTTTTAAATGATGGGATTGTAAATAAGACTATTTTGGACAAATAGAACTATGGGAGATGTAGTATAGTAGGATTTATGAGGGGCAATTTTATATGATTGGTTTTAAGGCATTAACAGTATTGTGGTAAAAGTTGATAAGGTCAAGAAACGTTTATAATTAGGAAATTGCTGGGTTTTGATAGTGATGGTGTGAATTATAATATTTGTAATTTTTTTACTTTTTATATGAGACTGAAAAGAGAATAAAAGTACAAATCCATTTCCCACAGAAGGTGTCCCTGCCTAGGTCTAGGTCTAGGTCTAGGTCTAGGTCTAGGTCTAGGTCTAGGTCTTGGTCTAGGTCTAGGTCTAGGTCTAGGTCTAGGTCTGTGTCTAGGTCTGTGTCTAGGTCTAGTTCTAGTCTATGTCTATGTCTTCTCTTTTAGATGATGCTTGCTGACTCACTCTGGGCCAGGTTTGTTGTTCTGCAGGGCAGAGCAGAGGGGTGGGATCCGTGGGAGTGTTTTTGGGGCCAGGGGAAGGGGGCACTCACGGATTTGCCTTTTCGGAACAGCAGCTGGTTCCCAGCCAGGGTGAAGTAACGCGTCTTCCACCTCTTGATGAACTTCCAGCGGACCTGCTTCTCCTTCAGCTTGCCCTCCATCAGGGGCTGCCCGTCCTGGTTCACGCCTGGGGAGGGCAACAGGCAGCCAGGGTCACTCCTGCCCTCCCTTTCCCCCTTTTTGTGCTGCAGGAGGGTGGTTCTGCCTTCCCCATGTTTCCAGCACTCAGCTCTCAGCTCCCACAGACAGCTCAGCCCTCAGCCATTCCTTCCTGCTGGGGAGGCCGAGCAGATGGAGCAGCTCAGACCCCTCTTCCATCTCTTTCCCTGCTCCCTCAGCCATCCCAAACTTCTCTCCACCACCACATCTCCCAGTTGTTCCTCAGCCCATCCAAATGCAATCACCATTTCTGGCCTTGGATGCTTCAGGGATCCAGGGGCAGCCACAGCTTCTCTGGCCCCTGTGCCAGGGCCTCCCCACCATCCCAGGGTGGAATTCCTTCCCTGTATCCCACCCAGCCCTGCTCTCTGGCACTTTAAAGCCCTGATATCTCCTCGGGGTTTAATTTTCCTTTCTCTTCTATCTTTACATCAATGGCTGGGACAAAAAGGACCAGATAGACCAGAGGGCAGAGTGAGGCACAGGCAGCCTGAGAAGGGACGTTTTTGGATGGGATGTTTTCCTTGGAGCCCATCCCAGCATCTGTCAGAGGGGCAGTGATCCCTGCCTGGCCCAGCCTCCAGCTCCATCCTGCACTGCTTTTCCTTCAGAGCCTTTGCTGCATCTGCAGCCCGTGAGCCCACAGGCTGCTGGGGATGGAGGTGAGCAGGGTGCCCAAGGGAGTGCCAAAGGCTTTTTGGGCACCCACCCCGTGTCTGGAAAAGGGAAAACCAGCACCAGGACGAGGCATCAGCTGGAGATAAAGGACGTGTCCTTCCCCTGGTGTTGTTTTCCTTGGCAGTGAGGCTGGCTCAGGGGGACTCCAGCAATTTCCTCAGGAAAGCCCATAAATATTCCTGTCTGTGCAAGACAGGGAGAGCTTGGAAGGAGGTGGATGAATGAAAAGGGGCTTGGCAAAGCCTCAGTGCCTGCCTGGGGGGAGCTGCAGCTGGGATTTCCATGGCAGGAGTGAGCTGTGCTCTGCAGCCCCTGCAGCCCCAATCCCACAACTTCTCTGGATGTTTTAGTGCCAGAACTGACCACAGCACCCAGCCTGGCATGGGACAGGGTGAAACTGAGGGTTCCTTTCTCCCTGGAGAAATGTTGGCACTGCAAAAAGGGGATGCATTTCCCAGGAGGCTGATTTGGGGCTCTTTAGTGGGACAGAACCACATTTTAGTATCCCCCTTACTGAAAACTCATCAATTTTGTTAAATATTATTCCCTGCCCAGCCCCTGGTTCCACAAGAACATCTTCAATCCCATTCCAGAGCAGAAGGAACATGCTCCAACCAAACCAAGAGGGGTAAAGCCCAAAAGGCTCAGGGGACCAGACGATACTGAGATGGTTCGTGGTCAGGAGCACAACACGAGAAGGGAAGTGAATGTGCAATTTTGGCCTGAAGTGATTTTTTATGGCCAAAACCTTTCAAACCCTAAGAAATGCTGATCTCTCTTTAAGGAGCCAGTGGTTTTAGGCAATGCTACCAGAGGATTTCTCCTGTGGATCCACAAAGAATCCCACGGGGAGTTCTGGTGGCAGCTGCCGGAGTGGCCGTAATGAATCCGATGCCAGCATGTCTGAGGGGCTGATTGGGAGGGAGAGATTCATGCAAGATAAGAATAAAACTCTTGCCCAATATTTTTCTAAGCCCTTCTGCTTATTTTCCTTGCGGTTGGCTTCACAGAATCCCAGAATAACTCAGCTGGAGGGGTCTCTGCTCCCACCTCCTGCTCCAAGCAGGGTCACCCGGGGGGTCACACCGGGTTCTTCATGGATTTATCCACCTGGGACTTGAAAAATCTCCACAACATCTCTGGGCAACTTGTTCCAGTGCTTGATTTCCTCAAGCTTTCACTCACAGGGAACAATTCCTGTCCAATATCCCATCTAAATCTCTCCTCTTTTCAGTTTGAAAAGGTCATAAAATATCCAGAGGTCTTGAAATATCTATCTTTCCTTAAATCATCTTAATATGGACACACTGACTCCGATTTAACCCTGAGCAGTTTTTGTTGATGTGTCTGTTGGAATTTTCTATTTCCCATCTTGCTTTTTTTGCAGAACTACAACACATCCAGCTCTGAGCAGTTTGGGCACTGAATAAAAAGTTAAAAACTCCCCCCCAAACTCTTCCAAGATGAACTCGAGACAGATAAAACCCAAAGCTTTAAATCTCGAATTTGCTGAAAACACAAAATCCTCCGCAAGAATTCATGAATGATCTCAGTGATAATAAACCCCTGTGAACTTGAAAGAATGGAATGTGTGGCAGATAAATGCAATTAGCCTCGGGGAATATGGATTCACTCTCTCCCATTAATCACCACGTTGGGTTTTGCTGAAAACCTGGAAAGGACAAATCTCTGGATGCCACTCCTTATGATACTCCTGTGAGCATTAGAGCTGAGCTCCTTCATTTCTCTGGGCAAGTTGGAACTGCAGGAAGGGGATAAATATATTCCCAAATTAATGTTGTGTAGATTTTCCCAAGGAATTGCAGTTTTCCAGAGGAATTCCTAAAGTCCCTCAGTTTTTCCTGAATCCCAAATCCTTACCCAGAGCCCCCAGGGATCCCTGCCATGGTTTTGAGAGGAATTCCCTGGTGGATCTCCAGTGGATTTGAGGAATGTTTTGTGCAAGAGCTGGTGAAGCCAAACTCTCCGTGCAGGGATGAGGCTCCCAACAGCCAGCCTGCCCTGACAGGAGGAATTTTCCCATTTTTCCAGCATTCCAGGAGTCTGGTGGCTGTGCTGGAATGGCCAAGGTTGGAACACACCATGGCAGGAGCTGCTGCTCCTCCCTCTGAGCCCTCCCTGCCTGGGAGAACACCAGCAGGATTTATGGGAATGCAGGAAAAGCCAATCCAGGATGATTTTACGGCACTTCTGGAAAAGTGTGGTTGTGCAAGACATGCTTTGGAAGCAGGAGAATTTGTGAGAAGGAGTCAAACTTTCTCTAATTGTCACCGTGGGTGCATCAACCCCTTTGCTTCAGCTTTGCTGCCTCTTTCCACACAGGATCAGCTTCCAGCTCCAAAAATCCCTCCCAGCTACAGCCAAACAGGAGTCACTGATCACAGAAACATGGAATGGTTTGGGCTGGGAAGGAATAAATGTCATCTCATCCCACCCCCTGCCATGGCAGGGACATTTTCCACCATCCCAGGCTGCTCCAAGCCCTGTCCAGGACATTTTCCACCATCCCAGGCTGCTCCAAGCCCTGTCCAGGGCATTTTCCACCATCCCAGGCTGCTCCAAGCCCTGTCCAGGGCATTTTCCACCATCCCAGGCTGCTCCAAGCCCTGTCCAGGACATTTTCCACCATCCCAGGCTGCTCCAAGCCCTGTCCAGGACATTTTCCACCATCCCAGGCTGCTCCAAGCCCTGTCCAGGACATTTTCCACCATCCCAGGCTGCTCCAAGCCCTGTCCAGGACATTTTCCACCATCCCAGGCTGCTCCAAGCCCTGTCCAGGACATTTTTCACCATCCCAGGCTGCTCCAACCTGGCCTTGGACACTTCCAGGGATCCAGGGGCAGCCACAGCTCCCCTGGGAATTCTATCCTGATTCAAGGCCAGGGTTTTAAGGCAGTGTTTGCCCAAGTCTGGAGGATAAATGGCATCTTGCAACACGGCATCCAAAAAATGCAACAAAAACCCCACATGAATCAAACCCAGCAGACAATAATAGGAAAAAAAAAAAATTTGTCTCTGAATTCCTCCTTCGACAGGAGCTCTGTTGCTAAACAGCATTGCTGAGAGGAAGGAATTGCGTTCTTGCCTCTCAAAAGCATTTCACATTTCAAAGGGTCTTTCCCTACTCTGGAATGAAAATAAAAGATGTTTCACAGCCTTTAAATTCCTTCCCAATGCGAGGAGACCTCCAAATCCTTTTTTGTGTTGGATTTTACAAACCCAGAGAGACCCTGCAGCTTCTCCCACTCTGCCACGAGCCTTCCCTGCTGCACCAACACAAAGGTGGAGTTGTCCCTCCCTGCAGATTTTTATTCCACTGAGCTCCCACTTCCACGTTCCTCTCTTCAGCTTTCACAGGACCCATTCAAGGAATTTATTTTCTTGGTTTTCTAAAGGTTTTTAGAGCTCAGAAGCAAATCACGATACTCACAAAGAGCCTCTCTCACAAAAAATTCTTTTAAACTGAGACAAAGAGAGCAATTGCTCATGAAAAGGACAATTTCAGCCAGGAGAGCAGGAGTGAGGCAAGGCTGTGCTGGTTAAATGTCTTTGGAAATTCAGACCAAAGTTACTTCATTCAGCTCTTTGACATTTTAAGCGAGAGGCTCAATTTCCTCAGCTTGACATCCCTGATGTGATGGGGAAACCACGCTGGGAGCACAGTGGAGATGAAGTTTTAACTCAGAGCAGGATTTATTTCTGGTCCTGTTGTCCCCTGGAGCTGGGGAGGGAGAGGAAGCTCAAACACCCCTGGAATGAGCAGGGGCAGCTCAGCCACTCCTGCAAGGCTTCCTAAACTGGGGCTTGGTGCAGCCTGAAGAGACACTCACTGTTAAAATAAATCTCTGAAACAGCCAATTATTCAAACATTTGGCCAAAATATTCAGAATTCCTGGCCAGGATTGGTCAGAGTTTAATGGAGTGGCAGAAAGCCTGTGAGAACAAGACATTCCTCTGCCTGTCAGGGCACTGATGGGGCCAGAAAACTCCAAAAGCAGGAAAACAAGAGATTTTACCTGGGAAAAGGCACCAGGAGATGAAACCTGGGAAAAAGGCTGGGCTTTCCTATTTTCCAATCACCCTCTTTTCCAATAAGCTGAAGTATTTACAAGACTTTGCTTTTATAAGATTTAATTACCACGTCCCTAAGGAGATGTGCACAGTGGAGTCGATGACATTAAAGCAAATAATTGTGAGAGTGAAGAAATCAGGAACCAGGTGTTGTTCCTTGTGGCACCTGGGCAGGCTCCAGAGGAGCTGGGATGTGGCCCAGGAGATGCAAAACTTTATCTGGACCTGCAGAATGTCTGCAGAGCCCTCCCACCTCCCCCAGGGCTCAGTGATGCTGCAGATTTGGGGTTTATGTCCCTCTGAGCACACACCAAATCAGCTTTGGGCTTGACTCTCTTACCACAGAGGAGTTTAATGGAGAATTTTAATTAAAATAGCCATTGGGAAGTTTGTTTTGCCCTTTCCCCACCTGCAGGGACAGGGGCAGGGCCCTGGTACCTGTTGCCCTCTCGGGGTTGTTGCACATGAAGCACTGCCAGGCTGCTGCCTCCTCACTGTAGCCAAACAAATCAAAGAATCTCACTTCCTCCAGCTGCATCTGAATGTTCTCCAGGTCCTGGGACAGGAGGAGAGAAACCAAACTCAGGAGGTGAAGGAGCCCTGATGGCTCAGGAAAGCTGAGCTGGAACAGAGACTGGACAGAGCTGGAGAATAAAGTAGAGATTTATTGAAAGGTCTTTAGGACACACCTTGGGCAGGGCAAGAGCCTGGCCAGGGCTGCACCCAAGGTGGACCCAAAATGGGCACAAAATGGACACAAAATGGACCCAAAATGGACACAAAAAGGACACAAAATGGTCACAAAATGGACAGAAAATGGACATAAAATGGTCCCAAAATAGTCACAAAATGGATCAAAATGGACACAAAATGGACACAAAATGGACACAAAATGGTCCAAAAATGATCACAAAATGGTCCCAAAATGGTCCCAAAATGGTCCCCAAGTGGTCACAAAATGGTCCCAAAATAGACCCAAAATGGTCACAAAATGGACCCAAAATGGTCACAAAATGGACCCAAAATGGTCCCAAAAAGGACACAAAATGGACATAAAATGGACACAAAATGGTCACAAAATGGACCCAAAATGGGCACAAAATGGACACAAAATGGTCACAAAATGGACCCAAAATGGGCACAAAATGGGCACAAAATGGACACAAAATGGACACAAAGTGACCGACCAGTCACAAAGTCTCACACTTTTATAAGTTTTGGTCCATTTGCATTTTGGGGTTTAATTGTCCAATCCCAGCTCCAGGCTGGGAGGTCCCATCCTTCTTGTTCCTCCCTCCAGCCCCCCTTGTTTGTGCTTTTGGGGCTGAGAGTTGTCCTTGGTGTGCAGCAGGAAAAGGGTTTGTTTTGTGTCCCTGCTGTGTGCAGAGCTGAGTGACACTGACTGTGAGCTCAGAGCTGCCCCCCTGAGCACCACAGAACCTGAAACACATCCAAGCTCAAACTTAAGGCATCACTTTTTCTGTGTGAGGAAAGGAGCCCCTTTACCTTCTGCTGAGGGAAGGTGGAGTGGATCATGGCAGTCTCAAAGCTGTGCATCCCCTTGAGCTGGGTCTTCTCCCACAGGGCCTTGAGGACCTGCACTGAGCTGCTTTGTGTGGACAGGGGTTCTGCAAACAGGCTCTGAAGAAAAACAAAGAAAATTCTCTCAGGTGGTTTTTTTTTCATCAAAAAACACCTTGTCCTCACAGTGGGGCAGCCATGAGGATAAACAGGGCTTGGTCCAGCTCCTCTGGGGGTGTTCTGATGGATCAATAGGTTCACAATTGGATACAACATCAAATATCTCATTTTCCTTTGGGGTTTGTGATGTTTATTGCACATCCCACGTCTCTGAGGTCTGTGGCTCACTAGGGATTGCCCTTCAGTGGGCAGTACATTGGTCAGTTCATTATATTTCTCTACTGAAATGTTCATTTATCACCATTTATCAGCACTGGCCTTTGTGAACCACACAGAGCCCTGGGTGAGGTGCATCCCCCTGGAAAAACCTGACATTTCCAGCCTGAGGGAGGAGATGCTTCCCACCTTGCAGGGTTTGTGTGGAGCTCCTTCAGTCCTTGAGCAGCAAGAGCAGAGTTTGTGAGAGCACTGGGACAGAGAGTGGGATGAAATAAAGGAGAGAAAACTCCCCAGGGCATTCCCAACGCAGAGTGCAGGAGTTTTCAGCACTCAACACTCCCAGGACAGGATGACACTTTGCTCTGCTGTCACCTCCAGAGCTCCCTGAGCCAAAGGACACTGAGGATCCAACCTCCCACCACCCTCAATGGTCCTGGAATTTCATCAGCACCAAGTTCTTTATTGCATCAAAATCAGTGGCACAGGAACTCTGTGGCTGAGAGAACATTTGTGCCCCTCCTGCATCTCCTCTGTGATCTCTGAATTAAAGAATGCATTTACACACAGGGGCCAAGATAAAGTGCACAAACAAATCTGAATTTTCCATACTATAACTATTTGATTTCACAATATGGGCAATGTCCTTCAAATGTGGGATTCCTGGATGGACTTTCTGTCTCCTCTCTCCGAGCAAACTCATCCAGCCTAATCCTGCTCTCCTGCACGAATAATTTCCCAATTCCTGTCCAAGAGTTTTGAAACACAGTAGAACTCTCCATTAGTATTTTTTTTTTTTTTTTAATTAACTGACCAGTGTTCTTGAAAAGGATTTATTTCTAGGAAAACACTCAGGGCAGAGCAATTCAGGCTGTTCCATCCCCAGCATCCCTCAGTGTGTCACATTTTGGATAAATCCTGGCTGTTCCCAAGGCTGCCTTAGGGTGGGATGGGCTGCAGTGAAAGGCTCTGTGGGTGTCAACAAACTGAATGTTGTATTTTACCTCAAACCCCACCTGTTTCATCTCCAAGTGTGAATGGAGGGTTTTTTCTCTTAGTTTTACACTATTTGTAACCTGTTAGGAAATTCCATAGGTGTCCAGATGCTGGGTTGTGCTTGGAAACAGCACTGAGCACAGAAAAATCACAAATTATTTACAAATTCTGCTCAGTCTGCAATAAAAACCCCAGTGGGTTCTGCCCCTCCAACCTCCTCCTGCAGCCCTGGGGTTGGTGCTGCTCCCCTAAAATCCACTGTCAACCCTTCCAAGGCACCTGGGACTTGCTGGGAGTTAAGAACAACATGGTTTGGCCCCACTTTTTTATTTTATTTTATTTTATTTTATTTTATTTTATTTTATTTATTTTTTTTTATCCCCAGGCTTTGTAATCTCCCCACCCACTTTTGAATTTGAGGTATTTAACAGAAATATAAAAAACTTACAAAGCACAAAATAACTCCAGCCCAGTCAAACGAGTTTCTGGGGGATCACAAAGGCCATAAATAAATATGAGTTAGAAACGTGTTTAATGAGTTTAAAGATGGAATATTCCTGTCCAAGTGTGGTTTGTGTGGCCCTCACCTGCTGGAACAGGAACATGATGTGGATCCAGAGGGGAGGCTGCTGGCTCAGCAGGGTGAAGCTGGATTTGCTGTACAGGCAGTAGTGACCCTTCAGGGCACAGCTGAAGGACAGCCTGGCCACACAGCTCTGACCAGTGTCTGCAGGGAGAAACAGGGAATATTCACATCAGCCACAAAGCAGGGAGAAAAGTCAGCTTTCAGAAAACTCAGGGGTTTTTTTCAGAAAACTCCCTGGGGTCCCACTCAGGATTTGGGGCACTGCTGCAGGCAGCAGGGCACTGATGTGTCTGCACCCTTAAAGAAGGAGAGAAATTCAGTATTTAGTGATTCAAATCCTGCCCTGTAACTCTTTAATGCCAAATGCAGGAGGGGCAGCCCAGCCCAGCCAGGCTCTTCATGGTCTTTGTGTTTTCTCATGAGATACCAGACCATCAGAGCCACCAAAACTGGGTATCCCTTATCCTGATTTTAAAAGTTTATTGGAAAACCCCTGCCCTGTGAGGCCCCAGCCATGTGTGGCTGACACCTGTGGGATCCCTGATGAGGGGATGGTTTTAACTGGAAATGGAGCCCTTGAGAGGCACAAATCTGCTTTTGCTGAATATTACAGACCATGGAATGGACCTTAAATCCCACCCAGTGCCACCCCAGCCATGGCAGGGACACCTCCCACTGTCCCAGGCTGCTCCAACCTGGCCTTGGGCACTGTCAGGGATCCAGGGGCAGCCACAGCAAATCTGGGAATTCCTTCCAGCTCCTCCCCATCCTCCCAGCCAGGAATTCCTTCCCAAAATCCCATCTGACCCAGGAATCCCTTCCCAAATCCCATCTGACCCAGGAATTCCTTCCCAAATCCCATCTGACCCAAGAATCCTTTCCCATTATCCCATCTGACCCAGGAATTCCCAGGAATAATATAAATATAAATATAAATATAAATATAAATATAAATATAAATATAAATAATATAATATAAATATAATCTGACCCAGGAATTCCCAGGAATTTTATCATCCCACCCATCCCTGCCCTGTGTCCATGTGAAGCCATTTCCTCAGCAAACCCAGTTTTGCCAAAGGATGATAAAATAATTTCGCCTTGCAGCCTCTGGAGGGTTTGTCCCCAGCCTCACCCACCTGGCCACTCTGCAGCATTTCTGGCAGATTCCCCCACCCCACTTTTAGATTTTCTGCCTTTTCAGTGACAATCTGACCACTGACATTAACATATCCTTTTGTGCCTCTGGTAAACTCATTCCTCACCTGTCACACTTTTACATGAAATACTGAATTTATTCAATTTCCCTCCTGTGCACTCACATCTTGGTTAGATGGAAAATGTTAATCCCAAGCATTTCAAGCCTGTCTGGTGCTGGACACACTCTGCTCTCAGCCTCTCCTGGTGAGGAGATCCACAAACCATCTCCTCTTAGTCACGTTTTCTCAGCAGTCACAACTCATTTTTCCAGTTAGGAGATTTTTCTTTGAGCTTTTGATTCTTTCCCCCTTGTCTCCCCACGGAGGCTGAGTCACATCCCTGCATGGCTGGCCCGTGAGCAACACACCCCAGCAGGGAAAGATGGGCCATAAAATCCACTTCTCTTGGATCAGTGGCGTAAAATCCACACGCTGGGATTGGTGGCTATGGGGAAAACTTGAGTTTAATGAATTAATTTAATTAATTAACCTACTAGTTCTTACCCAAACCTGCCAGTGCTCACGTTGACTCTAACAGGGGAGTTTGGGAAGCCAAAGGGGTTGATTAGAGCCCTCCTGAGTCCTGGGGCACAGGAAAGCACAGAGGACATTTCCAAGGAAGCTGCTGACAGATGCTCCTCCAACCTGCAGACCCCTCACAGATGTTAAAAAACCCTTCAGTGATGCACTCAAGCAGAAATGGGGCTTGGCCTCGGGCCACGAGTGTGAAAAATTGATGTTTCAGGATGGGAAATGACTCTTAGCTAACTAAAAATGACCCTGAACCACGGTGAGGAGGAGCAGGCAGTTTGTCCTTCCTTTTCCCTGGAGCATTACAGCTGTGCCTCTTCCAGTTATAAAAACTGGAATGACAAAAAAAAAAACCCTGGGGGCAGGAGGGGCAGGGCTGCAGACCCTGGTGAGAGCTGAGAAAAGGCCCCAGGTCTGTCTGGGAGGGACATCCCTGAGTGCTGCAGGCTGAAAAAAATGTCAAAGGATCTATGGAGGAACAGGAGCTCCAGGGAAATGCTCAGCAAGGTTTTGTTGGTGACACTGAGGGAGGTTGGGGACACCTGCCAAAATCAGCTCCAGCTCCAGAGCAGAGCATTGCTGGCTGAGCACAAAATTCCTGGAAAACTGCAGCATTCATTTGTCACTTCTCACTGCAAAAAGCTCCTTCCCAGACAATCTCCCAGCCCCTGGAATAGCTGAGCTCTTACTCAGGGCTGCTCTGCTCCGTTTGATGTGCTGAGTTTGGCTCTGCCTGACCAGCAGCCCACGTTTGCTGGGACCATCTTTCAGCAGCTTGTGATGAATTCCCAGGATCCAGCCAGGACAGGGAATAGCTGTTATTCCATTGTCAGCAGGATCAGGGAATTGTGGAGTGCCTTGGGTTGGAAAGTCTTTAAATATCATCTCATTTCACCCCCTGCATGGGCAGGGACACCTTCCACTGTCCCAGGGGCTCCAACCTGGCCTTGGGCACTTCCAGGGATCCAGGAACAGCCACAGAAAATCTGGGAATTCCATCCCATCCTTTCTCCACCCTCTCAGTCAGGAATTCCTTCCCAAAATCCCACCTGACCCTGCCCTCTGCCAGTTTAAGACCATTTTCTCCTGTTCTTTCATTATCAGCCAGGTCTGGCTTGGCAGGAGAGTCCAAGCACCACAAGAAAAGGGTTTAAAACACGAGAACAAGTGAAGAGCACCACAAGACACAAACCCCACCCCACACAGTCACCAAATGCCCCAAAAGACTGATGGAGACCCCAAAGAAATGCTCCTCCAGCCAAGGAATATTTTTTCAGCCCAGCTCCTGTTGAGTCTCTGCCTTCCAGCAAGGGAATAACCCACAGCTTGTTTCTCCTGCAGGAAACAAGGGGATGGATGTTGCAATTTTAAAGTTCACAACCGACTGGTTGTGCCTGGGGAAAAGGAACAAAATATAAGCAGAGGAATGTCAGTGGAGCTGTTAATTGTTACCTATTCCAGCCTCACTTGCTGGGCTGAACGGGGAGGGTGCAGAGTCCCTGGCTCTGGGAACAATTAATGAGTTATTTGATTTACATCAGTAATCCTTTACTATTAAATGAAATCTGTTAATAGGAGTAGAAGTATGCTCATAAATTTCCTAAATAGAGTCAAACCCACACATAAACGTGGAGCCAATGAGAAATGGATGTGACTGTTTAAATTCGGGGTTTAAGCCTTTTTCAGCTCCCTCAGTTTCCTCTGCCTGACCTCTCCAGTTTGGGTTACGAGAAGTGTGCAAACAGTAAATGCATTTATGGGAGGAGAGGGCAATTTTAAAAGCAAGCAGCTTCAAGAAACGCTGCTTTATGTTGTTTTGAACACTGCTGGCTCTGTGTGCAGGGCATAACTCAGTGCCAAGGGTTCACCTGCACTGGCAGGGCTGTGATGGGGCTGGACACCAACCGCGAGACACCCAGCACAGACTCCACATCCAAGGGGCCAATCCAGGAGCTCATAAAATCATCACAGAATCACAGACTGGGTTGGAAGGGCCTTGAAACTCATCCTGTTCTACCCCACCTTCCTTCCTCTAGACCAGGCTGCTCCAAGCTCCATCCAAAACTCTTCTGGTTGATGTCAGCACATCAGGAGTGTCCCAGCTGCCAGGTAAAGCCCAGCCTGTCTCCAGGGCTGCTCCAAACCCCATCAAAAGTCCTGTGGTTGATGCCAGCACACCCAGAAGGGTCCCAGCTGCTCCCAGGGCAGGGGTGAAGCTCCCAGGACCTGTCACAGGTGTGTGAGAGCAGCCAGGGAAGAGCATTCCCAACACTCTGCCTGTGGCTCTGGGAATTTCTCCAGCAGGAGCAGCACCATGAGCCATCCTGGGTGGTGGCACTGCTGTCCCCACTGTCCCCCTCACCTTTGGGAATCCAGCTCCTGTTTGCTGCTCCCTGGGAAGGCTCTCCTGAGCCCCCCCAGCCCTGATCCCACTGCAGGACCCGAGGCCCATCTGTTCCCAATCAGGCTCTGGCTGATGGAATGCTGGAATTTATCAGGCCAGAGCAGGGGTGAGCACTGCAGGGGAGCAATGAGCTTTTCCATCCACGCCGTCATCTGGTCCCCATTAGCCCTGAGTTCCACATAAAACATAATAACAACCACATTGGGAATGCCAGCACGCTGCAACCTGCTCCCCCTGCTGCCTCCTGCCCTGCCAGCAATCCCAGGGAATGTTCTCTGCATGGATTTCCTCCTGCATGGCACCCAGGAGCCAGCAGTGACTGCTGCAAAATGAGATTTTTTCATTGGAAGTCACTGGATGTGGAGGGGGAAATGACTCCGTGGTCTCCCAGGGCTCTGTCCTTCCCAAAATGAGGCTGGAGATGGCAAATCCTTCAGCATCCTTGGCACACAGATATTACCAAATGCTTTCTTTCCAGCAGCTCACTTGACATTCAAAGCTCTGAGCTCTGGGCATTCACAGTGGCTTTTTAATCCAAATTACCAGAAAAATTTTGAGAACTACAGCAGGAAACAAGGGCCTGTTCTTGTTATAACCAAACCCAGCAGCTTTGCTGGCTGCTAATAACTGCACCCAGGCACTCCCAAAATCAGGATTCCCATGGCCATGGGTCTGAGGCACACGTCTGGCAGGGGTGGGGAACAAGGAGAGCAGATCACAAATCCTGCAGCGTGCAGGGCTCAGGGTGGGGGGTCTGCAGGGGCTCCAGAGCTTCTTTCTGTGCAGGAAAAACTGAGGGGGCTGTGCCAGGAGGAACTGAGTGGACTCGACCCCAGCTGGATGGTGTGACTGTCCCCAAACCAGTAACACAATGAAACCAACAACCTCAGAGTCACCCTGGGCTGCACAGCTGGATGGTGTGGCTGTCCCCAAACCAATGACACCAATAACCACAGAGTCACCCTGAGCTGCACAGCTGGATGGTGTGACTGTCCCCAAACCAATGACACTAATAACTACAGAATTACCCTGAACTGCACATCTGGATGGTGTGGCTGTCCCCAAACCAATGACACAACGACACCATCAACCCCAAAGTCACTCTGAGCTGCACAGCTGGATGGTTTGGTGTCCCTAAACCCATGACACAATGACACCAATAACCACAGAATCACCCTGAGCAGCACAGCTGGATGATGTGGCTGTCCCCAAAGCAGCCACAAAGACACCAATAACCACAAAGTCACCCCAGATCCTGCAGTGGGCTGGGTTGGAAGGGCCTGGGCAGCTGCCCTCAGCAACATCCTGGAGGTACCAGGAGAATTCAGGGTCCCAGCCCATCCCATAAAATATGAGCTGAGGAAAAAACTCTGCTGAAGTCCATGGAAACTGAAGAGCCTGACAAATATGACAGCTTGTTGTTTTTCTCGTTTTGAGGAAAAGATCCCCAGGATAAAGAGGCTTTAAGTGATGAACATGACATTAAAAAATGCCTCAAATTGCTTCAGGTATGTCAGGGATGTGGGTCAGGGCACAAGGCTTCAAACTAAGCAGGAATTGAGGCAATAAATGGATTTTTTTGTGGGTTTGAGTTCCTTCTTTCTGCTCCACCTCAAATCTCCTGCCTGACTGCAGTGTTATTCCAAAAAATAAAAATTCCCTCATGCACATGAGTCTGGTGTTGCAGCTTGTCTGCTCTGTGCAACACCCCCAGCTTAGCCTTTTCCTTTAGGATAAAACCTTCTGGCCAAGAGCCCAGTGCTCACACTGCTCCTGCTGCAGGATCATCACCCAATTCTCAGCTCTCCCCTGCCCAAAGCACAGCCACAGCCAAAAACAGTAAATATGAAACAACAGGCCTGACATGGCGATTTTTCAAGGCATCTTCAAAATGTCACAGACAGTTCATGGGTCCACCCTGACACTTCTTAACCTGCAGCCCTTCCCAGCTGTAAAATCTGACACTCCAGTTAATATTGCATCCATTTGGACACAGAATATAAATTGAATGAGCTTAGAAGTCAACAAGGAGCCTGCAAATCACACCCTGTAAAGCAAAAATACTCTGTGAGGGGTAAGACCTACACAGCAAACATCTGACTGGAGAGCAAAAAAAAAGCCAATTTGCAAATCACAGACGATTTAACAGAGCAGAAGTGCCAATTTTGTGTGTTTTGAACTTGCCTCTGACAACTTCATTGCGTGTTCTCCAGCACCTGGATCAGGGCAGACACTCAGTTAATCCTCCCAGTCACTCCTGATATTGCAAATCTCTTTTCCAGGTTGCAGAGTCCATTTATCTCCATGTGGAGTTCTCTGATATTTTCCTCACACTCCTGCAGCCACTCTTAGCCTTAAAATTGAGGCTCTAATCAATGCAGGAAATCTCAGAATGGCTTGGGTTGGAAGGGACCTTACAGCACCTCCAGTTCCTGGGCAGAAACACCTTCCCCTGTGTGTCATTAGTGTCCAGATCTGAGGGGTCCTACAGGAAATTTGGGATGTTCCCAAGGTTCTGTCCCCACCAGCACATTCCCTATTGGAGCAGGGCAGACACTCAGTTAATCCTCCCAGTCACTCCTGATATTGCAAATCTCTTTTCCAGGCTGCAGAGTCCATTTATCTCCACATTTATCTCTGATTTTCCTCACACTCCTGCAGCCACTCTTAGCCTTAAAATTGAGGCTCTAATCAATGCAGGAAATCCCAGAGTGGCTTGGGTTGGAAGGGACCTTACAGCACCTCCAGTTCCTGGGCAGGGACACCTTCCCCTGTGTGTCATTATTGTCCAGATCTGAAAGGTCCTACAGAATATTGGGATGTTCCCAAGGTTTTGTCCTCACCAGCAAATTCCCTGTTGGAATCCCCAGAGTGGGGCTGAGCAATGAGGAATTGACCCCATTCCCAGACAGGCTGCCCCAGGTCAGACACCACCAGCAGCAGCAGAAATACAAGCAGGGCTGGAATTCTGGTCAAGAGAGCAGAATTTGGCCCATCACCCCATGGAAATTCTTCTGAGTGTCATCAACACCCTGCTGACCCTCCCCAGAGCTGCCACTTGAAATCCCAGGAAAAGCCTGAGCAAGGAAAGGAGAGGGAAATTTGCACTCTTGCAACACATTTTGCCACCATTTCCTTCAAATACTCCCTGTCATGAGGGGTTCCTCTGGAGTTCTTATCTTTTCACATCTCCCACATTAAATTTCCAGTTCGAGCCAACATAAAACCAGCCAGCTATGTTTATTAATGTTTTCTAATCTCCATTTTTTTTTCTGCTTAAACACGTTGGTGAAATGTAAAACACGCCTTTGAGTGGGCCCTGTTAGAGTTTGGGGATCCCTGAAGTGCAATAACTGCAGGTTTTTGGAGAGGTTTATGCAATATCTGGAATATTAACAGAGCTGTCCCCTGTGGAATGAGCTGGAGCTGCGTTTCTTCAAGAGATTTAGAAGTTGTCCCATAAATCTCTGCTCTGCACATGTGTCCTTGCTCAAGGAATTTCCCCAGGAATGCCTAGCTGAGGATTTTCAGGAAATTACAATAGTTTGAATGAATTCAGAAACAGTCACGGGCCTAGGATGTATCATGAGAGGTATTGCAGAAAGGAAACTGAGCATCGCATTAAAAAATATTCAATATATGGGAGTTCATTAAATGCAGGGTCAGAGCACTCAGCACTTCAAAAGCCACGTTGTTCACTCTCGTGTTTTCACTGGAATTTTATGGAACACAAGTCTTATCCTTAATTCTACCAAATAACTGTTTCGACTACTCAACCTGGAATTTAAGGTATGGAGGAAATTCTTCAGAAGCATAAGCTTTTAAAAATATATATAGAGAAAGAATTCTATCCTTTTGTGAGTGGAAACTGCTTTTTCCCTTCTTGACCACTGAGAAAGGAAAGAAATAATTCTTTTATCAATTTCATTTATGCTCGTTGGAGTCGAAGCGATGCTGGATTAGAAGGTGATGTTTAAAGTGACTGGAAATTGAATTTATTAAATTAAATTACATTTAATTTATTGAGGCAGCCGCTCTTTGGGATCAACGTGGCCCAGGGAAAGGGTGGGCTGTGAACAGCTCGAGGCCACCAGGGAAGGGTTGGATGGACCCAAATTCACCTTAAGGGGAGTAAAAGAAGGAGGTTCCCAACACAACCCAACCCAACCCAAATCAACCCAAATCAACCCAACCCAAATCAATCAAACCCAACCCAACCCAGCCCAACCCAACCCATTCACTTCAAAGAGGAGCAGATCACAGACCCACCAGGGATGAAAGCATCAAACATTAAAGCACCCCAGGGATTGGGGAGATGGGATCCAACCCAACCCCTCAGGGAGTTTTGGGGTTGGAATTTGCTGCCCTGAGGGTCCTGACCTGCTCTGTCTCAATCCAGCTGATTTAATAACTTGATGATGAGGGAGGAGCCCCAGATCTGCCCCAAATCCACCCAGCAGGAGCTCCATATAGGCTGGATATCAGGAAAAAGATTTTTACAGAAAGAATAATAAAGTATTTTAATGGTCTGCCCGGGGAGGTGGTGGATTCACCATCCCTGGATGTGTTTAAGGAAAGACTGGATGTGGCACTGGGTGCCAGGGTTTAGTTGAGTTTAGGGTTGGGATTTGATGATCTCAGAGGTCTCTTCCAACCTGATGATTCTGATTCTGATTTGAGCCATCATGGGAGTCTGGGAGAGGCCAGGGATGTGCTGTGCCCCTGAAGGAAATGAATCCTGAAAGGTTTCAAAGGATTCCATTTGGGAAAGATGTTGTTTCCCAAAGTTGATGTTCCTCCCTGCCTGTGCTGGGGGGTCTTTGCTCCCCTTTTCCTGAGCCCTGAGGGGAGCCTGGGTGGGTGTTAAACTTCTTGAGAACTTTGGAGCTCCTTCAAGGAGCAGAGTCTGTGAGAGCACTGGGACAGAGAATGGGATGAAATAAAGGAGGGAAAACTCCCCAGGGCATTCCCAACGCAGAGTGCAGGAGTTTTCAGCGCTGAACACCCCCAGGACAGGATGACACTTTGCTCTGCTGTCACCTCCAGAGCTCCCTGAGCCAAAGGACACTGAGGATCCAACCTCCCACCACCCTCAATGGTCCTGGAATTTCATCAGCACCAAGTTCTTTGTTGTTCAGCTGCTCACACAGTCAGTGGCACAGGAACTCTGTGGCTGAGAGAACATTTGTGCCCCTCCTGCATCTCCTCTGTGATCTTTGAACTAAAGAATGCATTTACACAAAACGAGAGTGCACAAACAAATCTGAATTTTCCGTACTGTAACCATTTGATTTCACTCTTTGAAGGCTCATCCCTCTTACCTTCGATCACACACTGCTCAGGGATGGGAATCCTCCTCCCCATCTCCAGCACAAACTCTTTTACTTTGCCCAGGTTTTCCTTCAGGTGCAGGTACAGCTTGTCCTGGCATTCCTCAGGGTCTGTGGCAGCCTCTGCCCTTTCCTCCACAGCCTTTTCCAGGCTCAGAGGGGCTGCCTGGGGGCCATCAGCACTTTGGGGTGAAACCAGGGAGTTCCCCACATCCACTGCCTCAGGGTGGACCCCAAAAGGGACCTTCTCGTGCTCCTGGCTGAGGTAGATGTCAGAGAAGGAGATGCCAGCAGGGATCTCCCCGTTTTCACCTCCCTCTGAGCTCAGCCCCTTCATCCTGAGCGTGTGCAGGGCCAGGCTCTTGGACCTGCAGGGGAGAAAGGAAGGGAAAAAAGGGTTTGGAATAGAGGCAGGGCACAAAAATCCCCCCAAAATGTGCCCTGTGCAGCTGCCTCAGGCAGCCCAGTGTGGGGCAAAGCCAGCCAGGGGCAAGAACCTTTCAGGAAAATCTGCATTTCAAAAGCCAAGCTCAAGGCACAGCTTTAATAAGCAAATGAAATGAAATAATATCCAAATGATATCCACATATCCCAACATCTGCCACGGGGGGAGTGAGGCAGCCCCTCTGCAAGGATCTTATAACCCCAGGGGTGGTGTGGCTGCTTTAGCAATCACATCATAAAAAGGTGATAAAAAACCAGCAGCATTTCACTGAACCAGGAGCCAACCTCCAGCTCCTCCTGCCCTGAATTCCTGCTGGGGATGGGGGGAAAAATGAGGCAGGAGTGGCTGAAAGGGCAAATCCTGGAGCAGGAAGAGCAGAGCTCTGCGTGGAGCTGTGGGGCAGGGACAGCCTGATAAATAAATGTGATAAATTTTGTTTATTGATAGATATTGTTAGTGATAAATATTGTCATTGATAAATATTGTTAATGATAAGTATTGTCATTGATAAATATTGTTAGTGGTGACATCCCAGAAAAGCTCTCAAGATTTTCCTTTCTGTGATATCTCAATGCAGATATTTTCCTGCCCCTTTTTTTGCTGCTTTAGGGCACAGAAAAAATGAATTTATCTCCCCAGAGCAGCTGTGGCTGCCCCTGGATCCCTGGAAATACCCAAAGCCAGGCTGGACAGGGCTTGGATCAACCTGGGACAGTGGGAGGTGTCCCTGCCATGGCAGGGGTGACACTGGATGGGCATTGAGGTCCTTCCAACCCAAACCATTCTGAGATTTACAAAGATTTCATCCAGCCCTTAATTTCATGGATGCAAAAAATGGTTAAAAATAGTTTTTTGCTTCCTGTGGGTGTTACATGAGCAGACTAACCCTCCATGTTTGGATAAAATTTCATGACAAAACTGATCTCCCTGAACCCCTCACACATTTTCCAGAGCCCCACCTGTTAAACCTCATATCCTTCCTCTCTTCTTTAGAAACCTGGCCCAGGCTGTATCTCCTCACTGAGCCAGGGGTGCTGCTGTCCACGTTTATTTTCTCTTCAAAAGCCTGGATTTTAACTTGCAGCTTTTCATCTTCTTCGCTGCCATTCACGACGGATTTAAAATCCTCCAGTGGTGCAGGACATTCAGCCTCAGGGTGGTTTTCCATCCTGAGGGAGCAGAAAGCAGAGGTTTAAAATTGTGCTCATTGTGGCTCTGCCTGGGACTGGTGGTTTGAATCTGGTAAAATAATTTTTTAATTTATTTTATATATTTTATAATGTTTAAACAGAGGTTATTTTCAGGAACATCCTCCAGATCAACACCTCAGATGGATCAGAAACATCAAAATCTCTGACAACCCTGGATTAGAAACTGCCAAGTGCCAGCAAATCCCAACTCTGTCCCTGATGGTCCAATTTTTTTCATCTGAACTCAAACCATTCTCTGAGAATTCCTGAACACTGACTTGTTTCATGATTTTCTCACAAGGCAAAAGTCAAGCTATTTGCAGACTTGATAGAATTCTGTGGTTTTAAAGCTTTGACCAAAGTACATGCAGTTCTTACTGAATTACTGCACTCTGAGGAGGAAAAATACCTTTTAAAACTCAGAAAAAGTTCTGAGCAATGTGACTCCAGCTCAGCAAAGAGAAAATGAAGAGTTAAAATGAATTTGTAGGACTGCAGGGGAAGTAGTTTTGGTTTTGATTTGTTATTAGTTTGTCTTAAAATCACAGAATCAGAGAATCATGGAACTGATTGAGTTGGAAGGGACCTTAAATATGGAACATTTTAATGCAAAATTCAAAGGTAACTCTCAAAAAAAATTAAAATAAAATAAAAAAAAATTGAAGGGAAGCTGTTGATCTTACAGGACAAAAAAAAAATCTGCTGGAAAAGACACTGCTGGTAAAAATGTGCTGGGTTCCCTCACAACAGCTTTGAAAATGGCTTTTTCTGGGTTCTTTCATCCCTCAGAGCCTGCAGAGAGACTCAGCTCCTCCAAATATTTGGCCACGTGCTGGAAATCTGAATTTTGAGTATCTTTACTCTGCCTTGGAGATGCTGCAGCAGCAGCAGGACTGGATTTCCCAGGGACCAACAGCAAGAGCATCATTTCTCCTTCCCCTCTCCCTCTCCTGCTGGGATGATGTGAATGTTCCCATCCCACTCCTGCAAACAGAGAGGAGCTGGCACAAAAAAATCACAGAGGCAGCACAAAGCAAACAGGAATCTCTTGGAGAATCAAGAGGGATTGGACAGTATTTACTTTTTAAACTCTCCCCACAGCTCTAAAATAAGGTTTTTTTACGCTTCTGGCTATTTCTTTGTTTGGTTTTCTTTTTTTTTTTCCTCCCCTGATGAACAAACATCTGAATAGTTAAATCTGTAAAACATGGATATATAAAACCACAAATGAGGGGTTGAACACAGCCCTTCCAAAGCAGCAGAGTCTCACAGTGGGGAAGCCCATTAAAAACTCCCCAAACTGCAAATTACCAATTGTAAAAAGCCAGTTTTTAAAGAAAAAAAAACAACCAGAGATGCAGCATCACAAAATGCACTTTTTGTCTTGTTTTGATAAAGGCAGCTCAGGGTATTCCTCAGGGGAGCTGGCGAGTTCTGCCTTGCTTTGTTTTTAATTTAAGCAACATCTCGTAATATATCAACACCGAGGAGCACTTGAAAAATATTCTTGTGTAATAAAGACCCTTGATGTGACCTTTCCTAACAAATCTTCCCGGGGATGTAGGACAAGATTTAATTTATTGGGAAGCAGTGACTCCACCAGAGCTCCCAACACTGCTCCCTTTGTGGGAGCTGAGCTGGAAGGGAAACTGCTGGTCCCTGTGTAAATATGGGCAAAGCCCCAGGACACAGAGAGGGGATTGATGGACTGATGGGCTTTGGGGGTGACAGACCCCAACCAGGGAGCTTTGGTGATGTTTGGAATTAAAAGTGGTGTTTCAGACAGCACCTCTTTGTCCAGCATTCTCCTGCTCAGCTCCCGTGGCTTTGTGAAGGGAAAGCAAGGAAATTATTCTCCTAAAGAATCATTAAATCGTTATGGTTGGAAAAGAAACCTGGATGAATCCTATTTTCCTTATGTAGGGCAGAAAAAAGTCACTCTTAGGGTGTGGAGGGTGGGCTCCTCAAGCCACCATCTCCTTTTTGCCCCTGTTGGTGCCAGGATTCCCAAGTGGGAAGCAGAGGAGCTCTGAGTGCCCAGGAGTGTCCTGTGCACCAACATCAGCTCCTTGGGAAGCCAAAATTCCCCAGGAGACCCTCAGGGAGGGCTCCATCCCACCCCTGACAGCCCTTCCTGCTGGGCTCCCCTTCAGCTCCACTCAAAGTCATTGTTTGCAGCCTTGGCAAGAGGCTCTGGTGCCTTGCTGAGCTTGTTGGGGCAGGATCAGGGGTTTCACACCAAAGCTGGGAGGAGGAGGAGGAGGAAGGAGAAGAAGAAGCAGAAGAAGCAGAAGAAGAAGCAGAAAAAGAAGCAGAAGCAGAAGAAGGAGAAGGAGAAGGAGAAGGAGAAGGAGAAGGAGAAGGAGAAGGAGAAGGAGAAGAAGAAGAAGAAGAAGAAGGAGAAGAAGGAGAAGAATCATCATGCCAAAAATAGTGCCAGGCTGCTGCTGGCTTCATTCTCTCAAATCCTCTGGACAATGCACCTCAATGTCCAGGTGATGCTTTGAGCAGAAAGGACATTTCTCCAGACCAGCAGCACCACAGTCACACTCCCAGCAGGAAAAAAGAGCATCCCAAAGGGAGATTAATAAAAATACCCCTGAGATTGTGGCCAGGGCTTCACCTCTGTGCAGGTGGAGGCCACAAGGATGGATCAGGAGCTTGTGGTTTGTTAAGGGAGAGAAAATCAGCTCCTCTAATAGGATGGACAGGAAGGTTTGAAGAAGGCAAGTTGGGGAGAAAAGATCATGGAATTGTCAGCAGAATCTCAGACTGGTTTGGTTTGGACCTTAAAGATCATCTTATTCCACCTCTTTCATGGGCAGGGACACCCTCCACTGTCCCAGACTGCTCCAAGCCCTGTCCAACCTGCCCTTGGACACTTCCAGAGATCCAGTGGCTTCTCTGGGCACCCTGTGCCAGCTCCTCTCCACCCTCTGAGCAAAGAACTTCCTCATATTTAACCTAAATCTCTCCTCTCCCAGTGTAAAACAATTCCAAGCAGCCACAAAGCCTGGGAGGAGCAGCACTGGTGCAGCCTCTCGTGCTCAGTGCTCACCCAGAACGAGGGCTTTGAACCTTTCTTCCCCTTTAATTGACTGCACTGCCCCTCTAGGTTGGATAAGTCCATTAAAACCCTGTATATGTTCTGTAAAAGCCCCTCTGGGACTGAATAACTGGCAATTTTGGGACAGTAAGGAGCAGCAGAGCATGGCCTGGTTTTAATTACAGCCCCCAGTCCCTGCATGTGAAATTCCCTGCGTCAAACAACGCTGGGCTTGGAGAAATCAGCTTTTCCTGTGTAAACACAGGAGTTTCGGAAGGAATAATCCAGACACACAGTTTAAAATCCTGCTTTCCTCTCAATCACTCTGGATTGCTGCTCTCCAGCTCAGTGACTGCAGCAGCTCCAGGGCTGGGAGGGCACTCCCACCTTCACATCTGGACTGGTCCCACTTCCCAAAAGTCCAAATCAACTCTGCTTAAATCAGCAGAGACTTCTCATTGAGCCTTGTCTGATTTAACTGATGCTCTGCTTGATACAGGCCTGAAATGTAAAACCAAATAGCTAAAAAATGTAAAACCAAATAGCTAAAAAACAGCCGTGAAAAAACAGCTTTTTGCTGTGATCTCTCACAGCCACGTTGAGATAACGAGGGCACAGAGGGTTGGGGAGGGAATTAAATTTAAAAATAAATAAAGAAATAAATAAAATCAAGGAGCAGAGAAAGAAAATCATCTGTAACCACATTCACACAGACAATGAAGCTTCTACTCTTCAGCCAGTCCTCAACAAAGAGAATTTTAGTGAGAAACAGACAGATTTTTATGAAAACCTTGGTTTTAGGTTTTTTTTTTAGCAGCTCTAGAGATAAATGTTAAGAACAGAATATAATAAAGAATAGGAATATCACAGTATTTTAACAAATAAAGTAAATTTTCAGCCATGAATGAAGGACCATGATGTGCTGTGAATGCTGAGGGCAGGTTTCTGCTGAGGTTCTGCCACCAGGTGAAGCTTGGACATTTCTCACAGCCTCGTGGTCAGATGAGGGGCTCTATCTGGGTTTTCCTTTTTCATTTTTACCTCTCTCCAGGACACCAATAATTTGTTTCTCCACTGACCTCAGTGTTTTGGCTCCAGTGCTGCCAGTCTGGCTCCACCGTTAGGAGTTTTCTGACATCTGTGTTCCATTTTTTCCAAAGAATCCCTGCTCCTCTGTGCCCCCCTGACCCACTGCACTATACACAACTCTAATTACGAGTCTCTCACTAATTAGAAGTGACTGCCACCCTGTATTTAAATAACATTCCTCTCCTGACTGTGATGAACATCACAAGGCTTTAACCTCAGCACGCCCAGCCAGAAGGAGCTGAGTGAGCAGAAAATCTCACTGTGGATGCTCCAGAAAGTATTTTTTCCAACTTTTTTTTTTTTGGACATATCTTCACCAGGGAGCTATGCCAGCCATTGTTCCCATCACCCTCAAGTGGGCATTTACTAGAGTAAACCCGATGATAATTGTGACTTCACTGATTTATTTTTAAATAAATCAAAGCTTTTTTCGCGTGCCATGAGTCGACTTATCTGGGGCACGGCTTTCCTCGTGGCAATGGGAGAGTGTTTAACAGAGTTAAAAACAGAGTTAGAAACAGAGTTAGAAACAGAGTGTAAAACAGAGTTTAAAACAGAGTTTGAAACAGAGTTTGAAACAGAGTTTGAAGCAGAGTTTTGTGGGGATATCCACGGACAGCAGGGAGAGGGAACTCTGCAGACTCTGTTTTGAGAGAACAAGTGATTTTATTGCAAGGGTTGTGGGTAAAAAGGGCTTTGCCTTCAGCCACCAGCCTGGGCTGAAGGGAAGTCCCAAAAAGAGGGAGAGAGAGAGAGGATAAGAGGCAAGAGAGGTGGCAGAGGTAAGTGAGGTAAGGAAAGAGAGGTAAGGTAAGAGAGATGGGGCAGGTAAGAGACAGAACACTTTGTTACAATCCATTTTATCTCCTTTTGTGTTGAATATTCTAATTTACAGTGACCAACTTGCAACCTACAAACTTTGCATGCAGCCCATGAGAACTGCTCTATCACCACATCATCCTGTATTCTAAACTCTAAAGAGACTTTTCTTATCCACCTTTTCCCTGATGCCTTGGCAGGGTGGAGAGGGGCTGCACCCTTGGGTCCTTTTGTTTCCTGTCCTTCCACCCATCTCCAGCTCATCCCCATCTTCCTCCCTGCCATGATCACATCTCAACCCTGCCCTTCATTTCTATTCCACTCACAGGTTTTATATCTTTAATATTTCTTGCCAAGCTATCCTATTAATAAGCTTTTCCTGTCTCATCTTTCCCAACAGAGTTTAAGAGGAGTTTTGGTGCCTCCCAGAGCCCTGGAGGGGGTTTAGGTTTGGGTTTGGTCAGTACCTGGCGGCTGTTGCGGCGCCGTCGGCGTCGAGCTGCCGCACCAGGAGCTTGGCGATGGCAGAGAAGCTGTTGCTCATGCGATAAATGTCCCTGCTCTGGGAGCCCAGGATGCTGGAGAAGGTGTCCGTGAGGCTCTTGATCTCCAGCAGCAGGATGTGGTGAAAGGAGTGCTCCATGCTGGCCAGCTGGTTCACCAGATACAGCAGGGACGTTCTGGCTCGCTCCTGGGCAGTGTGAGGAGATAAGAACAGCAGGGAACACATGGATTCATTGTTTGCTGCTGGAGGGGGGTTTGTGTGCTGGGGATGAGTCACTGTCCCTGGGGAAGGGTGGTTGTGCCCCACCATGACACAGCCAGCTGCCTCAAACACAGTTTATTTGTGGTTACACTGAAGTGGCTTTTGTTCCTCTTGGTGTTACCTCACCCAGCCACACTCAGGACATCTTGTCTCCTCCTCAGAGCTAGAGCCAGACCCCTGAAGGCTCTTTGAGGGCCCTGCGTGGTTCTGGGTTGGGGTATCAGCCTGGCTCAGTGATCAGGGCCCCAGCATCACCAAGCTGTCCTTTCACCTCTGATGAGTCTGGCTCAGCTACTCCATAAAACCAGAGAATGGTTTGGAAGGGACCTTAGAGACCTCCAGTCCCTCCTCTGGCATGAGACTCCTTCCACAGGGTGCTCCAAGCCCCACCAACACCTCCTGGCTGGATCTGAACATCTCCAGATTAGGGCTCTTTTATTATAGTTGTCCTAATTAGACTGGGTTCCATAGTCCCACCCAAGTGGAAAAAGCATTGGAAAAACCAGCAATTAACTCAGGAACTCCCACCAGACCCTTCACTGGGGGAATCCTTTCACTCAGGGAAGCCCACTTGGTCCTCAGGAGGTTGATAGAGAAACTGGGAGATGTTTGGCTTGCAGCCTGTGCTGAAACACAAACAAAGGCAAAACCAAACAGGTTTTTTCCTCTTCCCAAGGGCCGGCAGGGAGCTCGTGTGCCACACACGTGCCCTGGGCTCTGCAGGGTCCCAGCCCGATTTCCTCCTCTCTTCTGGACCTCGTAACTGAGAGCAAAAACTGCTGAAAGTTTGATTCCAAACCCAGCTGGGCTATAAAAACACCCGTGAGGCTTTGGCAGGATGTGGCCCGAGCACCACGGGTGAGACTTTTTTGGAAGAGCGAGTCAACGTCATTGAAGGAAAAGCAGCTTTTCTGCATCGTGCCATGGCAGAGAGAAATGGGAAGAGTGGATCACACAAGCTGCATCCCTTCAGCCATGTGGGGGAAAGCTCCAGCTGCACCCAAAGCTGAGCTGATGTGATGAAGGAGCTTTTTCCTCAATGGCTTGGATGAGGTTTGACTTTTTTGGTGCACAGTCACTCATTTATTTGAAAGCCGATCCTTCCTCCAAGAGATAAACAGAGGCTCAATTAACATTTAAAACACATTTTTTGTTTTCTAAACAAACTGTGCAGCAGACTAAATGGAGGAGCAGTTTTGACCATTTTCCTGTCACTTTGATCCAGCTGGAGAGTCTCCAGCCATGCTGAAATGCTGCTACTCGCCTGGAGTGAGGTAAAAGAACAATAAACTTGCCTGAGTAATATAATATGTAACTGCTATACAAAACAAAATTAAAGCAAAATAGCTCGACATGAAAGCAGCCGTTATCCCTGCCACAATCCTTATCCAAGATGTTTCACAAAGCCTGTTTGGATGCACACAACCCCCCTGTTATTCCAGCAATGCCTGTTTGATGTATTCGTGTATTTTCTCATAAGCAGCACTTACATTTTATGGAGTTACATCTGCCAGAAGGTGAAGAGCTAAAGCACAGGCAATGAGGTGTGGCAAAGTGTTGTGCTTTTTTTTTTTTCCCTTAAAAACAGGTTCAGGAGACTACAAAAAAGATCACAGGGCTTTCAGAAATAACTCCAACTCCCAGGTGGTTTAAAACATAGGGGAGAAAAGAAAGTGTGCCATTGCCCTGAGCCCCAAGATGGTTTTTCATTTGCACAAATTTATGGTTAAGGGACAAGTTCTGCTTTCAGCTTGCCCCCTGAAAGTGTTGCTGACACCAACAGAAGTGGTGTATGTAAAGTGTGAGTAAACAAGGGGCAGCCTTTCAAATCCAGAGCTCTCCTCTCTCCCGGGGTCCCTGGAAGCACAAGAGGTTTTTTCTAGGAGCCAGCAAGGATTTGCTGCTCAGACTCACAGCCTCGACCATCAAGGGCCAAGCCTCAATCTTTGCCACCTCTTTTCCCCAGGCAAGGCTTCCAGTGAAATAAAACATCAACAAATAAAATTCCAGCCCTGCCATTGATGTCTCCTTGCCTGCTTGTTTGGCTTGGCCGGGCAGGGGACGCCGACTCCTGTCTGAGAAGTGGCAGAATATCCATGGCAGGGCTCGGTGACAGGGAAAAGGGGGAGAAGGGATGAGGGAGGGTTTTGGGAAGGCCCTGGCACAGGGGGCTGTGAGATGAGACCATCACACGTGGGTGTGCACACATTGGACTCGATGGGCCTGGAGGTCTTTTCCCATCTGGGAGGTTTTATGATTCCATGACTTCACCTATGCTGAGGAATCAGCCATGGAGGCATTTCCTTCTCCTCCCAGGTGAGGTGATTCTTTTTGTAAGACCAACTTAGGGCTTGGAGCAACCTGAGGTAGTGGAAATGTCCCTGCCCATGGCAGGGGAATGAGATGAGCTTCAAGGTCCCTTCCCACCCAAACCACTCTGTCATTTTAAGACCTCCCATAACTCAAAATTATTCACACTTCCTAACTTTATACAGATCAAAACAAGAGAGGAGCCATTGATCTCCTGGTGGAACATTCACCCTTGCCACCCTTTGTGTGTTGTTTTTAATCCTTTTTTTTTGAGTCTGGAGCGCAGGGTCCCAGGATCTCAGTGACAAACACAGCAAACAAATGACAAATGTGTCCTCCCCAGGGGCTGGGATGCTGCTGAGTCAGCAGCTTCCCAAAAAATCAGACTGGGACATGGTGAGAGGTTACTCAACACTTACTTTTACCATTTATATTAATTTTTCAGTGCAGGCTGTGTGTGCCCTACTCAATAGGTTGGTGCAACCACACAAAACCAACAGGTTAAAAATACGAAGGGAAAATATTCTTTGAATCACGTCTCAGTAAACTTTACTCCAGTGTGGGATTTCCAGCACTACGTGAAATCCAACGGGGCCAGTTGGTTCCTCGTTTATTCTTGGTTTGGTAGAAAACAATCACAGCAACAAAAAGGCAAAATAAATAAATTCATTCCCTTTGAAGCAGCAGAAACTCAGTGGAAACAGAGCCTCGGAAACACCCAGATGGGGAGAGCTGGTTCAACACCCCAAAGCAGAATCTGAATGAAATCCTTCAGCTCTGAGCCCAGCTGGGCTCAGCTGAGGATTGCCTGGTTAGCAACTGTAAAGCTTCTAGAAAATGCTGACTCTCAAATACTAAAATACAGAATTAAATGTGGTCACCTGCAGATCTCATAAAAGTAAAACTTGCTGGGGGATGGAAGTAAACAAGGAGAGAACAACAAACTTCATTTGGCTCCCAGGCCTCGATGGGATTTTGGCTCCTCTTTCCACACAACAGAAATAAGTTTTACGAAGCCAAACTAAATCTGGTTTTGATTCTTCGGAGATAAATTTAATTTTATGTGAACATAAAGCTCCGGATTGGTAGAAACAGCAAGGATGGTGTCTTCCTGTGCTGCTCAACCACAAAAGGCCCAGCCAATACACACCCAAATTAATTCCCAAAGGGGAGAGGACTGGAATGAGATCACCTTTAAGGTCCCTCCCAACCCAAACCATTCCACGATTCCATGGCAGGAGAGTCTGGTGAAGAAAGAAATACATGGATACCTTAATTTGTACGAGATTAAAACAACTCCCAACAAACCCCACCCTAAATCCAAGCAAGTCCGTTTGTTTCCCCCCTTTCTTACCTCATCGAGGTGTCCAACAGCTCCAAAGATCTTTGCTGTCTGCCCAATCAAACTGGGAAAACTCTCCCCAATTTCCCTCAGCGTGGGAAGGAAAGGGGCCAAGGCTGCAGGTTCGTAGCTGGATATTTCCAGGAGGATGTTGAGAATCACCTCGCTGTGGTTGGGGTCCCTCAGGTGTCCAAATAAAAACGGCAAACACTCTTTCAGCGCCTGTTTAAAAAAATCAGAAACAAATTGGATCTCTGTTTTGAATTGTGAGCACATAAACCAGAGGAGATACAAACACCAGAGTGATAAAAATAAGCCACCAGACTTTTGAGTTAATAGAAGAGTTTTCCACCCTTGGTGACCTTTGCATGGAGCTGTTGCTGAGGTCAATCCAAGTTCAACTGAACATATGGAATAAGGGTAAGCTCTGCTTTAAAATATGGCAGTTATGCATAAATAAGTAAGGAAATGCCCAATTAAAAAAACAAAAAAAACAACACCGAAAAACTACCTTTACCAAATATTTTCCTTGCTCCAGGCCAGTCGATATTTTATTGATTAAAACATAAGACTCAGCCTTCCTCAACAATGCAATAAATTAAAGTACTTGTAGAAATTTTTGGGTTCCACCAGAAACTAAACAATGTGACAAGGTCAGGAGCTGGAATGGAGGGAAAAACAGGGGGCAAGACCCTCACTGCATAATAAATGTGCTGTAGGTAAGTTGTCATTTCTTGTAAGAACCCAATTTTCAGGAGACTGAGGGTGTAGTCCTGGGAGCCAAACAGGATGCAGTTGTGTACAAGTCCCCACTGAGGGATTAATTCAGGGTACACAGACACACTAATGCACCCTGGATTCGGGGAAACTGCTGCATCTGTGCAAAAGACATTCAGACACAGATAAGGGGCATAAAACAACCCCCTCTTCTGTTCTTTTCTTTTTTTTTTTTTTTTTTTTTTTGAGGATTAACAATTCTCATCAGTTCCTAAATCATTTTAATTGTCCTTGACATGGATTCTAATGCAGCCCATGTACACTGACAGAAACACAGTTATGGGAATTCACACTCAGCTGGCAGAGGAAGAGCCAAAAACACTGGAGACAAATGGCTTAACCCAAACCTTTTGGTCCAGCAGAGTCTTTTCCTTACGACTAGGTGGAGGACTTGGAATGGAATTAGAGAATTCACAGGGAATTAGGGTAGGAAGGCCCTGAATTGTGGGATTTCTCCCTTACCAAACCTGCGAAACACAAACCACTCAAAAGGAGGGGCAGGGACACATCCCAGGTGTGGTTTACCCCCAGTTCTCTGTTCCTGGCCACGGTGTGCAGGAGCCTGAGGAGGTGCAGCTGCTCGGGGGGGTCCAGCTGGGCCATGGGAGCCACCAGGTCGGGCAGGCGCGCGCAGATCGGCCCCGGGCGCTGCTCGTAGAGCGCGGGGAGCACCCGCAGCAGCATCGAGTTCCCTGGGGACACAGTGGGGACACAGCGGGGACACAGGGCTATCAGACACTGCCCAGAGCTGGGGACAGCCCCACAGCACCAGCACCCTCCTGGAGTTTAACAATCACTGAATGGTTTGGGTTGGAGAGACCGAAAAGCTCGTCTCGTTCCACCCCTGCCCTGGGCAGCTTCTGCCTGGGTTGAGTCAGAACCAGAATCAGAATCAGAACCAGAACCAGAACCAGAATCACTGGGTTGGAAGAGGCCTGCAGGATCATCAAGTCCCAACCCCAACCTCAACTAAACCCTGGCACCAAGTGCCACATCCAGTCTTTTCTTAAACACATCCAGGGATGGTGAATCCACCACCTCCCCAGGTTGACCATTCCAATACTTTATTACTCTGCCCAGATTGAGTCAGAATCAGAACCAGAATCAGAACCAGAATCAGAACCAGAATCAGAATCAGAATCACTGGGTTGGAATAGACCTCCAGGATCACCAAGTCCCAACCCCAACCTCAACTAAACCCTGGCACCAAGTGCCACATCCAGTCTTTTCTTAAACATATCCAGAGATGGTGAATCCGCCACCTCCCCAGGTCGACCATTCCAATACTTTATTACTCCGCCCAGATTGAGTCAGAATCAGAATCAGAACCAGAACCAGAATCACTGGGTTGGAATAGACCTCCAGGATCACCAAGTCCCAACCCCAACCTCAACTAAACCCTGGCACCAAGTGCCATGTCCAGTCTTTTCTTAAACACATCCAGACATGGTGAATCCACCACCTCCCCAGGTTGACCATTCCAATATTTTATTACACTTTCTGTAAAAAAGGTAATTTAAAATTTTTAAAAATTAGGATATTTTTCCTAATATCCAGCCTACATTTCCCTTGGCACAGCTTGAGACCTCTCGTTCTGTCAGTTGCTGCCTGGAGAAAAGAGACCAAACTGACCACAGCCACATTTCAGTAGAGAGTTGCTCCAACCTGGCCTTGAAGGATCATCAGTACAAAACCAGGGAGGCATAAAACTGTAGAAAATTATCTATTGGGGCCAAGAAACCAAATAAATTATCAAAATAGAGCAAATCATTGCAGGAGTAACAATGTTGTATAAAAAAAAAATCCCCCACTAATTCCTATTAATAATCATTTTAATTCTGAATATCATGAGAACACTGTTTAATGAGCTTTCAGTTTTGGATGATGCTCTGTTGATTCCTAGGCCAAACTAAGTGTGATTTCAATTAACAAAGAAACAAAAGAAGAAAGAAGGAGAGGAATGACCAAGAAAAAACAAAAAAACAACAAAAGACAGAAAACTACAATTCTCCTTTGCTGAGATTCAGATTTTCAAATTAAATAAGCATCGTATGGAAGGAACAGTTGGTTAACAGAGAACTAAACATGCATTTGAACAGAAATAGTTAAAGATGCCATTTCCAGGAATAGAAAGGAGCCAGAGAGAGCCAACTGCAGACAGACAGAGATATGCTAAACCCTCTCTCACACGTTTTCATAAGATGTCTGTGCATAATTCAATTTGAAGCCCAGGCTCATACCAAAATATATAACTTCACATCCCAGAACATGCCTGCCTCCATGGATTTAAGTTTCACTTGAGCAACATATGGAAAACATCTGCCTATTGCAACCTAGCATGGCTCCTTTTTGTAAACCCTTGGAAGTCCTCACAGCCTCTTTGGGTTTGGTTTCCAAGAGGAATCAGCTCTCTGGCCTGCTGCTTTTCCTCCCATTTACACCTGAGCCTGGATAGCTTTGGGAGATAAGCAGATCTGCCCATGGATGGTCGGAAAAGGATATTTGGGTTCAGCCTGGAGCACATGGGGCTCTTGCCAGATACAGAAAATGCACCCCAGGACACGGTGGGGTCTCACAACCTCCCCCCTGAGCCAAGGAATGAGCACATAACTCAGGGCAGGTTCAGACAGCTCTGAGCCCAGCAGCTCCTAATGAGCCCTGAGGGTCCTGATCCTTGGCAGGAGGGGCTCTCCACTCCAGCCAGCCACACTTCTGCACTAATCCTGCCTGGAGAATCCCTGGCTGCCTCCCCAAGGCTGCTCCGAGCCCCCCGTGCAGCCCCAAACCCAGCTCAGACCTCACTCCCACCCCCAGCAAATTTATCTTGTTCTGTTCTACACAATCACAAAGGCCAGGGCCAAAGGAAAGAGATTTGCTGATGAATCACCCTGAAAAGATGAGGAGACTGCTCCGTTCTGGCCATTTCCTAACCACATTCCCTGGGCTCTTCCTGATGTTCCTGGTGGATTTGGATAAAAAGTGTCACCACTAACATTCCATGGGAGTAATGCCAAGAACTAATTCCTCCAGAAGGAGAACCTGGAGATCAGGAAAAGGTCCTTCTTCCCCCAGAGGGTGCTGGGCACTGCCCAGGCTCCCCAGGGAATAGGCACAGCCCCAGAGCTCCAGGAGAGTTTGAACAACACTCCCAGGGTGGGATTGTTGGGGTGTCTGTGCAGGGCCAGGAGCTGGGCTGGAGGATCCCTGGGGGTCCTTTCCAACTCAGGACACTCAATGATAATAAAAAGGTGTGAGGATGGATTCACTGGAACTTTTCTAGACTCAACGTCATTGTTGGAAATTGAAACATTTTGTCCTCAATACACCAACAATTATTTACTCTCCAGATAACGTCACAATTCCAGCACCAAGTCCTTTCTTTGCTCTTCCCCTTGCTTAAGTTTGGACTGGAAGTTTTCCACCCACATGGAGCAGAGCCCTTAAACTCCAGTCAAATTTCAGCAACGATTGCAAAAGATGAAATTCCCGTATTCCTGGAGAGGCAAATTTCCTCTCAGCTATAGAAATGTGATGGGAAAGGATCCAAGAGGGAGTAACAAAAATAACAGCTTGGAGCAAGGAAAGACACCAACCTGGGCCACATTGTTGCCTAAGCTGGGATGTCAGGGGTAGGAAGGGATCTGGAAAGGAAAACTGATTATTTAGTCTGGCAAAAGGAGCACTTGGAGTGCGGGGTGTATCAGAGGAGTGATGCAATCACAGATGATGGACTGCAGCCACCAAACCTCTCTGAACAAAAAATACTTTGTGCTAGCGCAGCTTTGGGCAGCCTCCTGCAGCAAACACTGCTGGGCTGATAGTCCCTGACCAAGAGAAATGAAAAGCAAAGGCAATCAGAGCAACCCCCTCCCTCTGCAGGGAGATTGAAGTGACCTCACTGACAGGGAATTGCTTTTAAGTGAAGAACCTGTGTGTACACGTGTAAATAATACCAGATATCCCAGTTTGGATATCTCTGCTCAGGGAAGGTCAGCAGGCACACCCCAGTTGGTCATTTTCTGGTCTTTTCATGTTTGAGGTAGCAAGAGATAGTCAGAGGTGTTTGTTTGTCACATCTTTAAGGGCTCTGAGGGGTTTTATGCACACACAGCTCCTCAGCCCCATTCCCAGAGCTGGGACAGTCAGAGGTGATATCGGGAATTCTGAATAATTCACTTCTTCCCAATCTTGCTTCATCTAAACTGAGGGCCTGAAAATGTTTGTTGTTGCATGAAAATGGAAAAAAAATCCCACTCAATTCCCTAAACACCTTCCTTCCCTCTTCCCTGCCACCCTGACCCCCAGTACTTTCAAGATTTGATTTCCTCACCCTTCCCAAGCAGACCACAGGCTGGGAATGACACAATTCCAGCACAATTCCAGCTGGGGACACTCCATGGCTGCACATGAGGCAGGGAGGGACCCCAGGGCTGTGACAGGGGGTGCCAGCCTTGCACCCAATCCTGGGAAAAGCTGCCCCAGCTCCAGCTCTGCCCATCCCTAAAGCACAGAGAAGAACAAGGACCCTGAGGCCCATTGTGGTGTCCCATGAACAGATGGATTTTCACTCCAGAGGGAGTTTCCAAAGATAAAACCCAAGCACCAAGAGTAATTTTCCTCCAGGATGATCCAGGTTTGGCACACACTGACTTGAAAATCATGGAATCATTTAGGCTGGATGGGACCTCCAGGATCAGGGTCCAACCTGTGCCTGGTCCCCACCTTGTCCCCAGGACCCTCCCAGGAGAGAGAAATTCAGATAAATTCCTCCCCAGGATCCAAGGCACAGGTAGTGCAGGTTTGCATAAGCAAAACCAGAGACACAAATGGAAAGGGAGCACAGATTCCAAGTTTGATGTAATTGCAGGAGGGGTTTTTTTTGCTGTTCTCTGGATATTTCATAGCCAATAGATAATTTGTATGAGATCACCCCTAAATCTCACCTAAGCAAAGCATCTCTAACATGATTAATGAATGGCCTGTTAAACCAGTAAGATTACAGAATTTAAACCAGATTAATACCAATAAAACTTGGACTAAATCAATGTTTCATTCAAACCCACCTTGTTTCGCTTTCTCAAAGGTAACAGACACAACCCTGACTGTGCAGCTGCAGATTTTACAGTTCCCAAAACAGGATACAGCACTGACAGATTATCCACGGAGTAACGGTGGTGTAAGTGCTAATTAAGGCTGGAAAAGCAGAACCCTAACAAGCTGTTAGAACTCCTTAAGAGCTCTCCTTTATTGCTTAAAGCAATAAACTGTTGGGATAGAAGGGAATTACTTTACAGCAGCGCCTAACTCTCAAAAAAAAAAAAAAAAAAAAAAAAAAAAAAAAAAAAAAAGCTGCACTATTTAGCTAGTGTAACCAAACCAACTCCAGGTATGTTTATTTTTCTACCAATCCCCTCCAGAGCTCTGGCACACACCGACCACAAACTGAATTTGCAGGGAACGCTTTTTTTTTTTTTTTCCACAAACGACAGGAAACAACAGAAAAAAAAAAATCTGAGCGCTCCAATCCTTGTTATTGCTGCTGCACATCTCAATTCACCCCAGGGCGAGCTTGGCTCTCCCCTTTTTTACCCTTGGCCAGTCAGAGCATCCCTAAGGCAAACCTGGAGGGTTGGATTGTGCAAACTGCCCGCCCCTTTTCCTCCCCATCCCATCCCTTCCCGGCCAAAAGGCTGAGCCGGGAGCGCTCCGGTTACAGCTCTGCCACCGCCGCTCATTCATTTTCGGGCTTTATTAGCGGCTCTCTGCGCCTCTCCCGCTCAGTCCCGGCTCTGCTGCAGCTCCTCACAGCCCCAGGGATTGGCAGGAGGATGCTGGCCCGAGAATTCCTCTCCCTGCTCACGCTGCTCTGCGTTTTCAGGGCGTCCGGCTCTGCTGTGGATGGAGAGGATGACTATGAGCTCATGTATGTGAACCTGGATAATGAAATCGAGGGTCCTGCCACTGAGGAAGGTGAGTAAATTTAAACTGAGTTTGGGTTAAGTGCAGGACTGCCTTTGTTGCTGCCCAGCTCTTTGTAAGAGTTATTGCTGCAAATATAATTTACTTCTTGTTGTTTTTTTTTTTTGTTTTTTTTTTTTCAGAGGGAGAAGCTCGTGCTTATAGCAGTAGGTTATAAAATAATGGGAGGTTTTTATGGGCAGTAATGGGAGGTTATTATGGACAGCAATGGGAGGTTATAATGGGCAATAATAGGAGTTTGTTATGGGCAATAATGGTAAAGCCCCGGGATGGGGTGCCTTGCACTGTGCTTTAGGCTCTTTATGCCTCAGTTTTCCTGCAAAAGGCTGTTGCTGTCCCAGGGGTTCAGGATCTCTGAAATCACATCCCTGCACTGTTCTGTCCTGATGCAGAGGGACAGGCACTGCCCCCAGCCTGGCAGGGGGTTGGAACCACATTGTCTGTAAAGTCCCTTCCAACCCAAACCAGTCTGAGTTCTGTGGCAGCCTGGAGGACTCAAACCTTGCACAGAACCAGATTTTGCCAAACCCTCCCGTTTAAATCTCGGTCCAAAGGAACAGCAACATCTGTACGTTCCCTTCCAGCTGCTTCGTGCGACTGCCAGCGGGAGCACAGCAAGTGGGACAAGCTGTTCATCATGCTGGAGAACTCGCAGATGAAGGAGAACATGATGCTGCAGGCTCTGGATGAGCTCCCCAGGCTGGAGCTGCAGACCCTGAAGGCAGAGCTGAACCAGCTGGCCACCACCCTGGCGGGCACCTTGGCCACTGTCACCTCCCATGTGGTGTCCCAGGTGGAGCAGGTGCTGGTGAGGAGCAGGGAGCAGGCTGAGGAGGCCAGGAGGCTGCAGGAGCTGGAGCAAGGGAAGGTTCTGGAGCACGTCCTGCAGCTGAGCCACAACGTGTCAGCGAGGCTGGGCTGGCTGGAGAGCGCCTGGCGCGGCAGGGATGAGCTGCAGGCACAGGACACAGCTCTGCAGCAGGACAAGCTGGGTGGCAGCACAGGGGACAATCTCATCCTCGACTCGGTGTGGAAGGAGCTGCAGCAGACCCGGGCTGAGCTGAGGGTGGCACAGCAATGGGCAGCTCAGCACCTGCTGCCTGCAGGTAAGGCCATGGGAGAGCTCTGGGGATCCACAGCCACCTCCTTCTCCAACAGCTCCAAAAAAAAAACAAACCCATAGCTTTGACCAGGCTGTGCTTGAAGGGAGGAACCCCTGAAGTTGTGGAAAAAGAGGCAGAGAGGTTTTCAAACCTGGGATCAAAGAAAGGTTTCATCAAAGTCCTCGTGCAGGGCAGAGGCAGCCAGGATCCCACCTCCTCCAGGCTCTCCCAGATCAAAGCCATTGCCAGAGAGCAGCAAATAGATTTTAGACAGCCAGGTGATGTTCTCTCACCTTTTGCCTTCCCAGCTGGTGACTCCTGTGTGTTTGCACCACTCGTGGAGCTCTCCTGTTCTCCTGCATGTTCCCATTCCTCCCTTTTCCTGCATTACCATCTCCTCACAGCTCCAGGAGCTGGGCATGCTGCTGCCAGCCAGCCAGCCAAGCACATTTCCAGGCCAGGGAGGGCACATTCCCTGCATGCCAAAGGGAATATTCTGCCCTCAATATTCCCACTGGCACAGAGAAATCAGTAACCCGTGCTGCTGCTGCTGCTGCTGTTGTTTGGGGAAATTTTCCCCTTCCAAAACACTGGTCAATGAAGTGGCTGTAGAAAGGTGGGGTCATATCTCAAATCCCAACTCAGCTTTTCTGTGCAGTGCAAGGAGAAACCCCAAAAAGCAGCAGCTTGGGTGTGGCAGAGCAGCCCCTCGTTTTTTCAGAGTGTGGGTGCAGAATTACCACGGGCAAGATAAGCTGCACTGAAATCACTCTGCCTTCTAACTGCTGATTAATGGCTCTGCTTTCCACAAATATGAGTTAGTGCTACCTAAACCCCCCCAAAATCTACCCCCGCAGGGTGGGTGTGTAGGAAGGAGGGGGTGCAGCATCCCCAGAGTGAGCTCTCACCCCAGGGAGCAGAAAGGAGCAGTAATTTGCAGTAATTTGCTACAGCAAAGGCAACAACACAGCCACAACATGGTTTTACATCAAAGCTTTTACAGTCTAACCTGAACCCATCCCTTCATGCAGGGCACAGACTCAGCTTTAGAAGTAAAATGTTTTCACTGGGTTATCACAAACAGAAATCTTTGTGTGCTGGGAGGAGGTCTTTGAGCACACTCCTCTTGCCCCCAAACACAAACCTTGTATAGAACAGGATCTCCTTCCTTATCTCCCTGTGCCCCACCACCCTCAGCAGCAACCCTGCACTAGGTGAGAGCAACAAACTGGATCTGCATTGAGGATCATCAGTGGAAATTCACTTTATTTCCACTGGTTCCCACATGATTTGACATAAAACAACCATACTTGTAAATTTAAAGGCTGCATTTTAAGTACTTCCAGAGTATCTCTCTGGATATTTTTTTTTTTTTTCTTTCCAAGGGAATTTTTAGCAACTGACTTTAATTTCTCACATCTTGACTTACTGCCAGCCATACTCTGGAGGGATTTTCTAATCACACTTTTTTTTGTTCTTCACTGAGGCTGGTTTTAATTTTGTTTAAGCTTTGATAATAGAGCCTGAAAGCCTGCTAATTAAAAGCTTTTTCACAATAGTGCTCCTAAGTAGCATTTTAAGGAGAATCCCCAGCAGTTGCTCACTGACCCTGCTCCTCCTCAAAAGGGTCAATGGGAGATGTAAAATCTGCTCAAAGCTGGAAGGAAGCAGCCCATGAAAATACCTCAGCAGCTCAATCCTGGAGGGCACAAAGAGTCCTTCATTCCCCGGAGCAGAAATTTCCACACACGTTTTAGACATTTCAGATCCTCCAGCTTCTTTAAACAGGAAATGAAGCTGCTTAATTGGAGAAGGGGCTGCTTGTTCCCTCCTGTCACCTTGGATATTGACTGAGGTACAAGCAGGGAACAGCACAGACGCCACCAGAAATGTCTTGGCTTCAGTTGCTTTCCCCAAGCTGCATAAATTTCTGTTAGTGGTTTTAATTAATCTAATTTCTGTTATCAGCATTTTGATTAATTGGACGTGAGAGAAGAGCTGGTTTAGAAGTATCAGTTGTCTCATGATTTTCCCTGTTTAACCAGTGCCCATGAAAGCTCCTGACCAAAAAAATCCTAAAGGGAGGGCCAGGAAAGGGAGTCATGTAAATTAAATAAGCAAACCCATCTCAGCATGTTCCTGCCAACATTTTTCTGCTTTTTAGAAGCTCCAGTGCCCTGATGCCCCATAATCCCTGGCACAGCCTCCCAGCAGTTTCCCTCCTCCAGGCACAGCCTCCCCTTTATCCTGGGAATTATCCTGCTGTTTGATGGGATCCCTGACCTCTTATCCTGGGAATTCCATGGTGTCCAAACCTGCTGTTTGAGGGGATCCCTTAATCCTGGGAATTCCAGAGTGTCCAAACCTGCTGTTTGAGAGGATCCCTTAATCCTGGGAATTCCAGTGTCCAAACCTGCTGTTTGAGGATATCCCTGACCCCTTATCCTGGGAATTCCATGGAGTCCAAACCTGCTGTTTGAGGGGATCCCTGACCCCTTATCCTGGGAATTCCATGGAGTCCAAACCTGCTGTTTGAGGGGATCCCTGATCCCTTTCCTCAGCACGACGTTGGGATTTTCACTACTCCACACTTACAGGATAAAACAACACTTCAGTGGCACTGGGGGAGGGTTATCCATTATATTTATAATTACCTGGTTATAATTAGCCAAATTTAAGGGCTGAAAGAGTCCCTCTCCCAGGAGGGAAGCCCAAAGCTCCTTCCCCAAGGAAGCAGCAGGGCAGACAGGCTGCATTAACCCTTTGGATGCCACAGGACTGTGCAGGCAGAGAGGAGCCAAGAGAGATTCCTGCAGGCAGATTATCCCTTGCCATAGTGTCCAGCAATGGACACTCCATCCACTCTGACAGCTCCTTCCAATCCTCCTGGGGCAGGTTCCTGCATCCCACGGGATGAGCTGAGCTCTCAGCTCCCTTTGGGAAGTCAGCACTGGAGCAGGCATTGGCTGCCCCGAGCAGTGATGGAGTCCCCATCCCTGGAAATGCTCAGAAATGGGTGGATGTGGCACCTGAGGACCTGGTTTAGTGTGAACATGGTGCTACTGGGCTGGCAGTTGGACTTCACAGAATCCTGGAATGGTTTGGGCTGAAGGGATCTTAAAGATTATCTAGTTTCAATCCCACCTGCTAGGGGCAGGGACACCTTTCCCTATCCCAGGTTGCTCCAAGCCTCTCCCAGCCTTGCCTTGGACACTGCCAGGGATGGGGCAGCCACAACCACAACATCATAGAAGTCTTTTCCAACCTTAATAATTCCATGCAATGTCAAAGGTCCCAACTGTGCACAGTTAAATAAAATAAACATACAAATAAACCAGTTCTTACTTACCTGACAATCTCCTCCACCTTTCCAGGCTGTGAAACCGCAATCCTGTTCCCCATGCGCTCCAGGAAGATCTTTGGGAGTGTCCACCCGACCTCTGGCATGACCCTGAGCTCCTTCACTGCCTGCATCTGGCTCAAGGTGACCGAGGCCTTGGACAAAACCATTGTCTTCTCCTATGGCACCAAGTTCAACCCCTATGAAATCCAGCTGTACCTGAGCCGGGACTCGGCCGTGCTCGCCGTGGGGGGAGCCCAGCACAAGTTGGCTGCCAGAAATGTGGTTATTCCTGGGAAGTGGCTCCACCTTTGTGGCACCTGGAGCTCAGAGAATGGCTCTGCATCCCTGTGGGCACAGGGGCAGCTGGCAGGGAGTGCCTCAGGCGTGGCTGGAGCTCACACCATCCCCGACGGGGGCATCCTGCAGCTGGGCCAGGAGAAGAACGGCTGCTGCGTGGGAGGGGGGTTTGATGAAGCTCTGGCTTTCTCAGGGAAGCTGACTGGCTTTAACCTGTGGGACAGAGTGCTGAGCCCTGCTGAGGTGACAGCTCAGAGCACAGGGGACTCCTGTGGCACCCGGGGCAACGTGGTGGGCTGGGGGGTCACGGAGGTGCTGCCCTATGGAGGAGCCCAGTACGTGTCCTAAAGGCTGGGCTCTGCACAGGGAGTGCATTTCACAGAGCTGAGGGTCAATATTGCAACAGCCAGAGCTGCAGGAGCCCCTGCCTCTGCAATTCCTGAGGGACATCAGCACTGCAAGGTCACAGAATGAGCCACTGTGGAGATGGCATCGAGCTCTGCCTGCTGTCCTGGCAAAACCCTGAAAACACACCCACAGATCAAGGCAAGGCATTGGAAAAGCTGTTCTGCCTTAGGCAGCTCTGTCTCTCCAGTGCAGGGTTTTCTGATGTCTCAAGTGTCACCATGGACATTCAGGAGCTAAATGGAGCTCCTGACATCCCTGCTGAGGAAAATCTGCCAAACAGAGACGCTGTGGCTGCTCCTGGATCCCTGGAAGTGCCCAAGACCAGGTTGGAAGGGGCTTGGAGCAGCCTGGGACAGTAGAAGATGTCCCTGCCCATGGCTGGGGTGACACTGGATGGGATTTAAGGTCCATCCCAACCCAAACCATTCCAGGCTCCTCCAACCCTTGGGTTCTATAGTGTTAATGTGAATTTTACACAGGAACCACCCAAGTCAAGCAATGTGTTGTCTATTAATCGTTGTTAGGAATGTGTAGACTCTAAGAAAGCTCGTGCCTTGTTTAAAGCATTATTTAATGCCACGAGTTGTTATAAAAATAATATTCCCCATCATAACCTGACCTTACATTGGGAGGAAACTCAGCTGTATTATATTGTACATTGACTTCGTGATAATTTTATTGAAATTATTTTTGTAAAGTTGTTTTGTAAATAAAGATACTTTACTAGACTAAAACTCTCTACTCTTCTCATAAAGCCAAAATTCTGAGCCAAGTCCCAAGTGGGACTTTCTCCACATTTTGAACCATGCAGTTTTAGCTGCTGATAGAGAAAAGATAGAGAGCAACATCATCACCCCATGCACAATCCTGGCCCTCTGGAGCCAGTTTTTAAGGTACTTTTGGACTCATTTGCTGCCCTCAGGAGGTTTATACAAGACAGAATTGCTGCTCGGTGCCAGTGATTCTCTTCTCTCTCTCACACAAACTTATCCCAAATCCCCTAAAAGCCTGGGGCTGGATACAGAGCACAACAGCAGCTGCAGAGAGCCAAGTGACTGCTGGTGATTTTCATGTAGAAAACAGCAGGAGCAGAGAATGATGAATGCCCCACTCCCTGGGAATGTAACCATTTACAACAAGCACCATTACTTGCTACCTGTTGAAGCCTCTGAAGAAGTCATCATGAGGAATGTCTTACTCAAAGCAATTCCTATCTCCCCTGGAAGCAGCCCATCCTTCTTGTCTATTCCCAGCTTTCCCCTGTCTCTCTCATTCTCTACAGATGTAAAAAGAAAACATTTTGACAAATTTCTTTGACATGTTGCTGCTACATTTCCTCCTGGCCATGACAGATCCTTTCTGCCCTGATAAAAAAGTAAGAAAAAAGGTAAATTCCACTTTCCTGTGCCATTCAAGGGGGTTGTTATATGAGCTGCTCCAAAAGTTTTGGCAGTGCTGCTTATTTAAGGGAAAAAGAATTGTTCTGATTGCTGGAATTTCTGCTGTTACCCTGCAATAAAAATGTATCTACGTTGTAAATGCTTGGCAGTAAACTTGACAAAAATCCCTCACTAAGTAATATCTGGAAATAACCTTAGCTAAGGAACAATGAAATATTACCTCTATTCATCTCTGGCAGCCAAACCCCAGATTTTCAGAGTTACAAAAACACTTGGGGTCCCAACATTGTGCAAGGGCAAAACCACTCTGAAATCCTCCCTCTCTTCAGTGCCCTCCATTAAGTGAAAACAAATGTCCCTGAAATGCAGCAGGACAAGGAAAAATCCTCCAAAAGACCTCCAGAAATCCCTCCTGGCTGCTCCTCTCACTGCAGCTCATACCTGAAATGCTTTGTCTTGGAAGGAGCCTCCTCCTATCTCAGCTCAGGTTTGGCAGAGGACCAAAAGCAAAGCCAGGCCTTCCATCCTTCTCTGACTCAGCTGGAAAATTTCCCTTTTCCCAAGAGGAAATTCCCCTTTTCCTCCTTCATCACCTCCCAGGAGCCGCAAAGCCTGTCCTATAGCCCAGCACCACAACTCACCCTCCACTGCACACTCCTCTCTTCCCTTCCTCACCCAGCTACGCTTTCCTTCGTCAACAGTTTGGAAAACATTGAGAAAACAGCATTTTTTGGGGAGAATTTGGGCTCCAGTGATGAAAAAGCCTCTCTGCCAACACAAGCTGAAGGAATGAGGCTGAGGCACAGCCCAGCAGCTCAAAACTGCTCTGGAAGGTGGAGAGCGGAGTCCAGTGGGACTCTCTGATTACAGGGCAGAGTTGTTGCTGTCCTCTGGGATTGAATAAATAAATAAATGGGAATCAATCAGTGCTGATGGAGGGTGTCAGCACAGAGCTCACACTCACTGGGGCACAGCAGCCAAACCCTTTCCAAAGAGCTCTTTTTTTTCGCTAATGAGATAAGGAAACCTGGCTTTGCAGCCCAAGAGTTGCCCCAAGTAATGAAAAACTCCAGTTCCTCTCCAACATTTGCAGGCAAAGGGCCAAAGTTTGCTCAGGCTGGTGCCACGAGGCTGAGCCCCGTCTATGCAGCCCCACAAACGTGGCTTTGTCTCCAAAATCTGCCTTGGAAATCCATCCTGGGCAGCTTCTCCTCCTGCTCCCTTCAGCCAACACTCTCAGGGCAGTTCTCAGTTCTCAGCCTGTTGCAAATCCCACTTCTCATGCCTCAAACACTGATTTTGTGCGATGTAATTAAAGTTACTACTCAAAATAAATCCTTTTGCCTGCTCCTAACGGCCCTTTCCAGGCTGGAATTCCCAAACCTGATACCCACAGCAACATCTGCTGGTGGGAGAACAGAAATACACAACTCGGCTGTGCTGGGTGTGCATCACTTTTCCCAAAATCATGAATAAATTCGCTTTTTCTTTCTGTTACTATCCCCCCAGTTACAAGTGGTAATGCATATTGTTAGCAGATTAATAAGCCTTAAAAGAATAAATTTATAAATTAATTCATAAATTAATTTATAAATTGATAAATATGGGATGCACACATTTAATTTGAGAGCTTAACATCTTCATAATAATATGAATAAACATATTTTTATAATTAAAATAATTTTAATAGTTATTGTAACTTACTGCTCTTATCCCTACTCGAAGGAGAACACTGATTTTACCACTGCAGTAGCACAGTATTGCAACAAACACTGTGAACTTTATTACTCCAATTCCATTAGAGTTCCCTTGATAGAGGAATGAATATTTTTGGCTTTTTTTTTTAAACCACAAAAAAAATATTAAAATGTAAAGAGATTAGCAACATTGTTCTATATAAAGCTAATAACGAAGGCAAAACGAAAGAACCACTACAAAGCTTTTCTATCTTCCATCTGACTGTTCCACCACAGAATGGGATTAATTTCATCCCCATTTCTCTTTTGGAGCTTTGCCAGTGACACTAAGAGGAAGGATAAGAGCTCATGGCTGGTGCCTCATATCAGGGCTGATAATTTGGAGTCCATTAGCAGGGAATATTAACGAGGACAGATGTATTTCCTGCCCTGGGGGTCAGCCAATCCATCCCCCAAACCTCCAGAGGAGCAGTAAATCCACATATTCCTCGAGGAAGTCTGTTATTAGAGTGTGATTAATACATTTGATCACGTTTATAGATATTTCCATAGGTTTGCTTCGTACAGCTCCCATGATTTGTTTAATGCTCGGATTGATCCTGGAGTCTCTCCCACCCTTGATGATTGATTGATTCTGTACAATAATAATTCTGTAGGTGCCCTGAGTGATGTGGTGACACAGCCAAGCTCTGGGCTGGGCCCTACCTTGAAGGACACTCCTGAGGATGGTCTCTGTGTGCTCAGCCAGCAGCTCTGCCTTGGCAATGGCAGCCAAGGACAGGTAACTGGACATGTTCCTGCACAGCTCCTTGTTGCCCCTCTGCAGGAATTTCACTGCCACTGGCACAGCCAAGGCCATCACTGGAGGTCGGTTGTAATTCTGCAAAAACATGAAAAAAAAAATTAATATAATAATCTTGTGCTGGGCAGAGCAGGGATACTAAAGTCAAAGCAACAAGAGGAAAAAAAGTAAAATAAAATGTCAAGAAAGATCATGTTTTGGTACCAGTGCAGAAGGCAGGAGTCTAACAAAGAGCAAATACAGAAATTTAAATTCCTACTGCAGCAGGAGATGTGAAGAATAGCCTTGTTTTTGTGTCCTGCTAGAGGAGGCAGAAGGGCACTAACAAAATGTGGTGCATAAACACAAATCAATATATATAAAAAAATAAATATATAAAAATATTATATATACACACACACATTTATATATATACACACACACATATATATATAATATAAAATATTAGGCACACTAACTACATGTTAACATCTCTAACAAGACATTTTGTGTTTGGTGCTCCCTGGGAAGACAGAGGCTTTATCCATCACCCCAAAGCACAGGAAACACCTTGGAGCAGCCACTCCCAGTCTCTGCACTGGGAAACTTGCTCACAGTGCTTTAGTATTGATCATTAATTACCCTGGAATCATTAATATTTCATTTTTTAATTTAAACTCACAGAATCCCAGACTGGTTTGGGTTGGAGGGACCTTAAAGATCATCCCATTCCACCTCCCACTGTCCCAGGCTGCTCCAAGCCCTGTCCAGCCTGGCCTTGGACACTTCCAGGGGCAGCCTCAGCTTTTCTGGGAACCTCCAGCCAATTCCTCTGAACACTCTGAGATTTTTCAGCAGTGCAAACTCCTCTTCCTAAAATAGCCCCAAACTTCTGGTATCTCTGAGGGTTTTGAATCAATGTCAGAAAAGGTTTTCTGCTGTTATTTATACAGAGAATTGTGTGTACAAACCACACACCCCCACTGCCTGCTCAATTCCCACAGCAGCAGGACACAGTTTGTGGGTCACTGAGCACCCACATTCCCTCTGGAGCCTCCTTAACCAGTGCTGTGCTCCCCTCTCCACTCGGTTCTGAGCAGCTCTTTGAAACTGGAGCACATCCCTGTCGCTGAAAATAATCCTGCAATGTGATTATGTCTAATTAGCAGCTGAAATCCCAGGCAACCCCTGGAACCCAGATGTTTCAGGCAGCAGCAGAGCAGTGAGAAGGAAGGAAAGGCAGAGCAGACTTTTTGGACTTTCCAGCTCTGAAGAGGAAAAATTCAGACTGAGAAATCCCAAATCTGTTATTCCACAGAGTTTGAGGATTTTTCCTTGGAATAGAGACTTGCCAAGCAGTGGACACTCCCTCCCAGAGACCCCTGAGGGAGAAGGGGCTGCAGCCACCCCTTGGTGTCAAGACAGATAATTCTGGCAGCTGCCATATGACCAAAAGCTGCATCTTTAATGAGAAAAGCCCTGCAAATAAATGGAGCTTTCTGCAGCAGCATGTTTAAATCAACATAATGCCTCGTTATGTTTGGCTGAGACACCACGGAGCAGGAGCCAAACTCTGCTCCAAGTCATTGCTCTGCTACTCCACACAAAGAATGGGAAGATAAGGCTTGGCTCTCTGACTAGGATTTAAAAGATCTAAGAAAATTCCAAAGAACAATTCTTTTTTTTTTTCTTTCCCCTACTCCTTGCAATAAAGATAAAATCCTTAGTTAAGAAAAAGGTTTCGATTGAGAGGGAAGGAGAAGGGTTTCGTTTGTTCCATGATAAACATCAGGGCAGGAAGGCATACTTAGAAAACGTGGAGGTGACAATGAAGAGCAGATTTCAATAAAGTGATGCAGTGACGTTTGCAAACCTTGGGGACCTCCCTGCTGCTGATACCAACAGAGACCTGCCTGAGATCCAGCCCAGCTGGCAGAAATTCATTATTGTTCCAACTGTCCCCCACATCTGCTGGAAAACCTCATTTTATACCTCTTTTTTTTTATAATGAAAAGGAACTTGCCAATAAAAGCTCCGCTTTAGGAAGCAGCAAATGTAGGTTTATAACTCAGCTGTGGCTGCCTCATCCCTGGCAGTGTCCCAGGCCAGGCTGGCCAGGGATTGGGACAGTGGGAGGTGTCCCTGCCATGGCAGGGGTGGCCCTGGATGGGATTTAAGGTCCTTCCATCCCAAACCATTCCATGATTCTCTGAGTTACCTCAACCATTTCAAGAGAGGAGGAATCAGAACAATGCAATTCCCCAAGTTTAAACATAACCACTCACAAGCACCCAAAAAGAGACTTAGAAAAGCATTTTTAAAAAATAAAACCCAACCGGCAATGAGAATATTCCTGCTTTCAGCCCAGCTCTGTTGGAGCCCTGGGCACTGAGAATTTCAGACTTTCTGTACTGACAGAAAATACTGAATTGGACCTGAGGCCGTGGAAAAGGCTTCCAAAATTGAGTGACAGCACTGGGATTGTGGGTGTGGAGTTGGGATAGAAGTGTGTGATATCACAGGGTGGAAAACTCAGAGTTTAAGGGTTTAGAATATAGTAACATATAGAATTATAGTAATATATGGAATCTATATATAAAATATAGTAATATATAGAATATAGTATTATATATATAAAGCAAAATGGAGGATTTAGGGCATAGTCTGAGTCCTTCTTTTTCACCTTCTTCTTCATGGGTTTGGGTGGGATTTTGTAATTGAATAGAAAAGTCCCCATTGTGGGCCACGGGTGGTTGGTTATTGGGTTAAAAGTGAAAATAATTTAAGTGTCATTTCTTAATTAAAAGGCCTTGGAGAGAGAGGGAGATAGAGGTGATTTTTTAGTTTGTTAGCTAGAAGTGCTGTAGCACTCATAGTTTGTAATATAGATAAAAATTAATGAACATCTGAGTCAGAATACAAAACAAAATTTCGAGCATTTAATCCCGACTCGGGAAAAAAAAAAAAAAAAAAAAAAGAAGACAAAGCCCTCCACAGCTCTACCTGCAGGATACAGCTCATGATGTCAGATGCAATCTTGGCGTGTGGAGCATCCTCATCTTTGCCAGAGGGTTTGAGGTTGTGCTCCAGGCAGGACTCCCAGAGGGCCACCAGGGCCCTGCCGTGCCGCTCGATGGACGCCGTCGCCCTGATGGCCGTGGTGATCCTGGTGATGCAGATCTCCACCACTGCCTGGTCGTTGTCGTTGGTCTGGTAGTCCTGGGGCACAGCAAAAGGGGCTGAGGCATTGATTTAGAAGAATTAAAGACTGTAGTCAAAATAGATAGTGCTGAGATAATGTAGCTAGGACTTCCCTTTTGCTAACAGAAGCCAGACTGAAGGAACTGATAAATCATGGAAGGAACTGATAAATCAGAGGAGCTGTCAAACCAGGCTTTTGCATCCTGAATAATCAATAGACCCCATGGATACAATACAATCATAAATCAAACAGTCCTGGAAAAAAACAGGATTTAGCTTTCACGAACACTAAAGGTTAAAAAGTCAAGGGAGGAAGACCCATCTTACTTCATCATTTTGAGACCCCACCCTATAAAAAAGACCACCGACCCATTTTAAAGAACAAACTCCCCATGCTTGATGGCTCTTTGGGCAAATTACCATACAAAGCAGGGAACGGGAGGTACCAGAGTTATGAATATACATTTGTGTTTTGGGTATTCAATACTCCTGGACATAAAAGCCCCTGTGACCATCTGTAAATTGTGGTGTGTAATAAACAGACACTTTCTAACTTTAAACTGTTAGAGAGTCTTTGTCCGTCATAGTCGGATATTGGTATTAGATCAATAGCCAGAGTTTTTTAATAAATCAGGGCAACAAAGCTGGTGAAGGGCTTGGAAAAAAAGCCAGATGAAGAAGGACTGAGGGAGCTGGGGATGTTTATCCTGGAGAAAAGGAGACTCAGAGGTGACCTTATCACTCTCTACGACTTCCTGAAGGGGGTTGTGGGCACCTGGGGTTGGTCTCTTTCTCCAGGCAGCAACTGACAGAACGAGAGGACACAGCCTTCAGCTGCATCAAGGGAAATATAAGTTGGATATCAGGAAGAAGTTTTTCACAGAAAGAGTGATTAAATACTGGAATGGTCTGCCCGGGGAGGTGGTGGAGTCACCATCCCTGGATGTGTTTAAAAGGAGACTGGATGTGGCACTCGATGCCATGATCCAGTTGAGGTGTTGGGGCTGGGTTGAACTCGATGATCTTGAAGGTCTCTTCCAACCTACACATTCTGTGATTCTGTGACATCTCCCCATCAGTTGGTTTGGCAGGACCCCATAAAATTAAGTTTTTGGACCATTTTCCCCCTGCCCACCTTTACAATAAACATTCCAGAACTCTGGAATCTGTCATATCCCACAGGTCTTAATTCTCATTACTGGGAAGGTATGGACCCCTGTAATCTCTTATAATCTTTAATATGCTTTAAATAACTGTTTAATAAAAAACCTATTATAAAGATGAGCTTGAAATATCTTTGAAGCTGGTGGGAACTGGATTTTGTCAGCACATTTTTAAATATTAAGCTTTGTCCTTCAATTCTTATCAGAAATCTAAATTGTTTATATCCCCCCCTCCCTTATTTATATAATATAATTTCATAAAAAAAAAAATATTAAGGACACTGTTTCACTCACTGCAGCAGAACTAATGATCCTGATCTGTTCAAGAGCTTCAGAGAGGCTTCCTTCAATCTCAGCATCCTCCAGGGAGAAGAGATCCCCTGCCCTGGACAGGTCCTTCTGTGCCAAAACCAGCCCGAAGAGATGATGCATGGCCCTGCTCTGCCACCCAATGCAGCACCACGAGCATGGGGAGCTCAGCTGGGGACAAAACAGGAACAATTCTGCCCAGGAGGGATCAGTTTAATATCAAGGATAAAGCTGGACTGTATTTCAAGGCTTTCCTGGCCCAAATCTGAAAGAAAATGATAACAAAAAAAAAAAAAAAAAAAAAAAAAAAAAAAAAAAAAAAAAAAAAAATATCAGCAAATGCATTGATTGGTTTAATATCAGTTTAATATCAAGGATAAATCTGGGCTGTATTTCAAGGCTTTCCTGGCCCAAATCTAAAAGAAAATAATAACAAAAAAAGAAGAAAAATCAGCAAATGCATTGATTGACATATTCCAGTCCAGCAAAGATTTTTAAATGTGTGTGAAAGAGTCAGACAGGACCCCCTGAGCCAAGGACATCGCTGAGAACATTCATGAACTGTGGGAATTTATACCTTCAAACACTAAGTAGAAATCAGATTAAAATTAGATTAAAATTAGATTAAATAAAAATACATAATTACTGAAAAAAAAGACATAATAACCCAAGGTTTTTTTTCTTTCTGTGCATGTTACCTGAGCAGGCTGGTGCCTGGACCAGCTGCTGAGGGTTCCAAACCTCTTTCCCTGGTGAGGAGCAGAGCTTGAGGAAGAGGAGGAGGAGGGTGAAGCCTCTTCCCTTTGTTTTCTGGGTTGTTGTGTCTTGACTCCAGAAAAATATTATTAGCAAGATTGAGATGATAACGAGCTTTGTTAAGAAAAAAACTATCCCTTTTGTTGCCAAAATGATCCCCAGGGTGTTTTAAACTCCTGTAAAACAAAGCCTTGGCTGAGGTGAATCTGCTCTTCTCCTTGGCTGGGGATGGAGTGAGGCTGAGCCGGGCAGGGCTGGGCTCAGATTTTGGGGAATATCCTGCACTTGAGTCCTAAAACTCTGCTTAGGTCCCACATGGATTCACTCTGGGTGTCAACTCCTCTGGATTCTTCTCTGGAGCTGACAAAGCCACAAGATATATCACTTATAATTGTTATTTGAGATGTGGAGTACCCTTAATCCCTATTTTATTCTCTTTTTTTTGGGAAAAAAAAAAGTCAAATATAATCAGAGAATCATGGAATGTTAAAGAGTTGGGAGGGACCTTAAAGCCCACCCAGTCCCAAGCCCTGCCATGGGCTGGGCCACCTCCCACTAGCCCAGGTTGCCCAAGGCCTTACCCAGCCTGGCTTTGAATATCACCAGGTTTGGGGCAAAACCCAAAGCAAAACCCTGAGAACCTTCTGGAAGCAACTCCCTGGAACTCCATTTTAATATTTTAAATCTCTATTTTAATAGGCAGCACACTGCACTCCATTGGTCACTCTGATCATCAGTCAAGTTCTCCTCTCAGAGAACAACTATGCAAAACACACCGATAATTTCTAAAAACACATATATAGTTCACATGAAACACTGTGAGAATCAGGCTGCAAAGATTCAAACACTTGAAAGCAAGAAAAAAATCAAGGGCGACACACAAATCACCCACCTGAACCACCAGGGATGGTGGGAGCTCAGATACTCTCACCCTACTCACACTCAGCCATTCCAAAGTCCAAAAATAAAAGTTCAGAAAGCCCCAGAAACAGATTTTTTATTTTTTTTACCTGTTTGGGATCCCCCCAAGCCATCCTCAGAGATGGGGACAGGTACTCTGGGGACAAAACCTGCCCCTTTCCCCCTGTCCCCTCGGGCAGCATCCAGGGCCAGGGGCAGCAGAAAGGCAGGAAAGGATCCCTGAGCTGTTCATTGCAGGGAAAGCATCCCAGGAATGCAGAATAAAGCAGCCTAAAAGGTACCCAGGCTCCGTCAGGTGACAGAGGGAACCCAAAGGCAGGGAGGCCTTATCGCTGAATGAGTCTCTGTGTTTCCAGGGCAAAATACAAAGCCTGCTCCACTCGAGGGCAGTTGTTTTTTAATAGAGGGAAACAGAAGTCTCTGTGTTAGTGGAAAGTTATCCTTCCTGGGAAGGAGGGGAAACAGCCCTTGGTGGAAAGAAAGAGAACAAGTGAACGGCCTTGGCTGGAGAGGAGATTTCCTGGCCAAAGGAATAAAATGCCATCATTCTGTGACCTTTGCATGAGCACAAAAGAAGGTCTGAGGTTTTGCTTTGGCTTTTAACGTGAGCTTTGGGAGCAGCACAACAAAATGTGCCCAATAATGCAGGAAAATGCTCCAGGAATGAAGGTCCCTTGAGCCCTCCCTTTGGTGAGTTGCTCTGAAACTCTGCAGCCCCTTCTGCAGGAGCTGGGCTTCTTCTTCTTCTTCATCATCATCATCATCATCATCATCATCATCCTGGGTCCCTTCCAGCTCAGGATATCCCCTGGGATATATATCCTGATATTCCCTGAGCCTTGAGAATATCATTGGCCTTTTGCAAATGATCCTCCCCTGGGTGTGCCCCTGCACAGGAGTTTCCCAGAGAGCTCCTGAGCTTGAACTGAACAGAGAATTTTATGTGTGTTTTATAGACAACACCCAGGATAATGCAGAAAAAACATTTATTTTGTTGTGAGCTCTTGGAAATGGAATTAGAGCAAATCCTCTTAATGCTTACATTGTGTAACAGTGCTGGAAATGCTTTCCTTGCATTGAAATTAAAGAGAATTGTTCTTTAAGCATTTCCTTGCTCACTATAAGATTTGCTATTAATAGGCAGCAGGCACTGAGCGGGAAGGAAAACATTTATGTGTCTTATAAAATGTCATTTTTTAATTTTTCTTTTTTTAAAGGGTCAAGCTGGGCAATAAAATTGTTTCAGGGTGTAGTTCCTGAGGTGTCTCATCATCTTGAATCTCCATCAGCTCGACTCCACCCCACCCATCAGAGTTCTCCACTTGCTGTATTTGTGTCCCATGCCCAGAAGGAATGGAAAAGGCAAAGGGTTTGGCCAAAGCTTGTCCAGCCAGCCCAGATCCCCTGGCAGTGCCTCAGAGGGGATTCACAGCAGGAATTTTCACCTTTCCAAGGCCAGAACAAAGCAGGAACTCCAGTGCTTGGAACAAACTTCAAGTCATGGCTGTGCAGGAAAAACCCCTCAGCTTATAACACAAACCGCTTGCACTGGTTCTGGTGCAGCCCCACATTAATTCCAAGGTTTGATCTGGTTTCCAACACCTCCTTTTCCCTTTTCATGCCGAGCTGAAAGAGTCACCCTTTCCCTGGGACCTTGAAGCTGCTCCCCTCCAAGGTGAGTCTCTCTCCACTTGCTGCAGGCACAGCATTCTTACCAAAGCTCCTTATCACAAGCAATCAGAATAAAAGCCAGCCTGACAGGTTTCAGAGCTTGAAGCTACTGAATTGGTCTGTTTGCAAAATAATTCCCCCAATAATAGAAGATTAACAATAAAAAAATTCCGTGTAAAAGGACAGTTGGACCTACAGGCATCCAAAAGCCAATTGAACTCGAGCTGAAAGGCTCAGCCTTACAGTTTATCAGGAGCTCAGTTTCTGCAGAATGACATTAGAAGGACAGGAAAAAAAGTCTCTCTTGAACCAAAGAGGAAGAGAGAAGATAATTTTTTTTAATATTTACAGTGAAGGAAATTCTACAAGAATATAATTTCCTTAACTTCCAAAATACTTGAAATGTAAATCCAGCTGTTTGATTTTCTGGGTGTTATCCCACTGAAAACAGAAACACAACCCTCAAACAATTGTGCAATGACATTTTTTTTATCTGGTTCTGTGCCACACAACATCCATCAGGAAAGCCTTCACTCTGTTTAAGGAATTTTAGGGAACTCAGGCCACTGGAATTCACGTTAAGTGAATTTTTACAGGATTTTCTGGTTTCTCCCTTGCTGGAGCTGCAGTGAGGACAGAGGTGCTCCCAGACAGGGTTCCCAAGGAAATGGAATTAATTACCAGAGTTCCATCCTCTGTGACCCCCAGTTTGCCATGGTTCTCCCCAGGTGCTGCAGCACAACTCCCACATGGAATTTCTTATTCCCCAAGAAGGGCTGAGCCACCTCAGGTGCCAAAGCTCTTTGCTAAACACAAGGCCATGCTCATTTTCTGAAATCTTCAAATATCTAAAAGGTATAGAATGAGCATCTGGTGCAAAAAATGTAATTTAAAGTGTCCAGTAAAAAAATGTAACTTAAAGTGTCCAGTAAATTCCATGGGAGAGGAAAGTGGTTTGGGAATTCCCTCAAACTGGAGAGACCCGTGTTGGAGAACTGGGTTCTCCAGTTTTTGGAGAATTGGGAGCTGTTTTATCATGGTCATCTTGGGCTCAACACAGCCCAGAGTTCTGAGTAACCTTAAAAATAAAACAAAAACTCCCTTCCCTTACCTCGCAGCCGTGTTGACATGCTTAACCCATGGGTTACACAGAGGGCTTTGGATGCCTTGGGTGAAAGGCACTGCAGGAAAACAGAAGGAAAATAGTGTTAGTGACTCTTTGCCTTTCCAGACTGAAAAAATTCCCCTCAGGAATGATTGTTTTGCACCAAACAGGGTTTAATCCTCATGGTCTGGGCCCTTAAAGGCCAGGGGAGCAGCTCTGCTGAGCCCTGGGCTGGTGTCACTCACACTTGCATGGACTGAATGGAGCAGGTTTGGATTTCCATGCTCTGGGGATAATTTACTTTTAGTTTCCTTTTTCATGAATAGCAGGAAGATAAGAATTATCTCCAAAGAAAAATTTGAATTTCAGGTGGAATTCCCTTCTGTTGAAATTCTTCTTCCCCATCTCACAAGCAAGCAAAAAAAAAAAAAAAAAAAGCGGAATTTCTGTCTCAAAGAGTTACAGAAGTTTGCGATATTGCCAAGATTGCTGGATGCTTCCTTCCCCCCCTGCAAGGACTCAGGGGAAAAGAAAAAGCCTGGCTACATTTCCCAAGAACATCCACATATGCAATTCATGGACAGAATATTACAAGATATTTCAGAGAACCTTTCCCCTCTGTGCTGCACTAATCAAAAATTTATTTTATTTTTATGCTTGGAAAGCATTCACTCCCTGAAACAGAGCTTCCCTTTCACAACTTGGAAATAAAGTTCTCACATTTTTTCAGTGAAAGGAAAGGATTAAAGATTATATTGAGAGAGAGCATCATTTTCACACAGGGGTGAATAGACTACAGCAGTTCCCATGGGATCAGCTGCATATATTTAAAATCTTCCCACAAGACAAGCATTGTTTCCTATGCGCCTCTCTCTTTTATTTCCTGTCAGGACAGGTTTCCACACTTCACATCCCTTGAAATCTCATAGATACTGAGCTGGACCAGATGATGAAATGATAAATTATGACGTCTATAAATTAATTTTAATTTCTAAAATTAATTTTAGGGGTTAAAATAAGTTTTTACTGATGGAACACCTCATTGCAGTGCTGGGAGCTGACTTGTTCTCAGTTTCAAGCTCTTGGACAACCTGGGTCCCTGTGGAGGCCACTGCAGGACAACCAGGAATTGCAGAGCCTTTGGAGAGATCTCTCCTACCAGAATTCCAGCCTGGAGGCAGCTCAGGGTCCCTCCAGGTGTGTGAATATTCTCCCCTGGGATGAGCTGGTTTGACCAGCAGTTTTCTGGGTCAGAATCTGCCTGAACTGAAGCAGGTCTCACCCAGCTCTGAGGGAATTTTGGCTGCACAGCCCGTGCAGAAGGGGTAAGAATGTACTCAGGGAACTTGCCAACTCCCACTGCTGCAAACACACACAACTTAATCAATATTTTTTAATATAAATAAATGACTTGATAATCTGGGTGCTGTCAAGACCGTTTTCTCTGATTTTCAATCTATAAAAAATCATATTTGGCTGCTGGTTCAGCACACACTGAGGCTTTATATAAGACTTCATAAGACTTAGCATTTTTAACATCAAGTAAGGCAGATTTGTAAGAATTCCATGTTTAAATGTCTCTGTGATATTAAAATATCAGGCTAAATAAACAACACAGTGCTAAGATGGAATAAATTTCTTCACAACAAACACCAATTCCATCACTGTCACAGTGATGCTGTCCAAAGCTGCTCATTTTCAAGGATTTTCATTGCTTAATGAGCTTTTAGATCTGTGACTTATTTTCAAGACTGCAGTGATGTTCCAGAAAAAGAATTTGGTTTAAAATTCTACAAAGGGAATAATGGGTATTTCTGTCTAAAGAGAGTGAAGGAGGAAATGGGGCAGAGCATTGAGGGTCAGAATACAGGGACCCTGTCATGAAAAATGCCATTTTGGCAGGGAGAATTGGACTAGAGCAGTAAATAAATGCAAAAGTCACTGAACCTCAAAGTCTCCTGAAGCAGCAGTCACCAGACAAGCACTGAATGTCCTGAAGTTCCTCCCAGGGACCTGGCAATGCCCCCCCAGTGTCTCTCCAGCTGGTGATTTTATAGGACCAGCAGCTCCCCAGCCTGGCAGATTCCTCCAAAAGCAATTTTAATTCTGGAGCCCAGGGACAAAGTTCTCCCATGCACAGTGAGGGAAGGAAAAGCTGAGCCCCAGGAGGAGGATCCAGGGGTGCTGCAGGTTCATGTCCCACACACAGACATTGTTTTTTTTTCCTTTCCTGGCACCTCCAGCCAACTCCCAGCACTTCTCCCGGGCATCACTGTAATGCATTTCTACATCTCCTAACCACGGCTCCTGCAAGTCAGAGAGAACCAGGAACAGCCCCCACATTCCCTCCAAAACCTCCTCCATTATTTAACACCCAGCCCTGCTCCTCGACTCCCCTCCTCGCAGTAATTTATTCATTATTCAAACTGGTACGCGAAGACATAATTTAAGTTATTCATACCTCTGAGAAGCGAGACCTCGGAAAAAGCCATGAATAATTGATGGCAAATTGACGCTCTTTAGAGAAATTCGGATGGGCTCCATCCCAGCTGCCAGTGCCCCTTCCATCCCCCTGGCTCTGGTATGTGAGCGAGGCTGTTGGAGAATGCTCAGCCCTGTCAACCCGACCGTACAGTCTATTCAGTTACCCTGGAGTTGTCATGTGGAATCAAGCAAACAAATATCTTCTCTCCCTCCGCCCCAACCCCGGTGCTGGAAAACACATCAGGAATAATTCCTCACCCGGCTTAACTTGGGCAGCAAGCTCCAGTGAAAGTGCTCCCGGGCTCCGTGTGGAATTTGAATTAGTTAAAAAGGATTTATCAACAGCCAGTGGTTACATTCAGTTAATTAATAACCTGCTTAAGAGTAACAAGGAAATTGCAGAAGTTAATATTACTTATGGGGCCTCTTCTCGAAGGCTGGAGCCTGTCAGTGCCCCTGGAGGAACTTTAGCCAAAGGAAAATCAGGGAAGAGCAGGAGGACACTGAGGAGCTGCATCCTTTCAGTTGACACTTGTGGCATCTCACCAGCTCCTGAACCTCGGCCAGCCCTTCCAAAGGGACCTGCCCAGGTGGGACCCGTGCCCAGGACCTACCTGAGCACCTCCAGAGCTTGGCAGCTGTAACAGAAACAATCTCCAAAGCATTCCAGAGGCTTGTGTTTGTTCTCACACACCTTCCCCATCAAGCACGTCCATACTTTCCCCTTAACTTCCCTCTGACAAGTGAATTCCAGACTCCCACCAAGTCAAGCTTAACTAAAACCGACCCCATGGATCCGAGCCTGGCTGTGTCCTCCTCTCCTGGGAGAGCACAGGAGCAAAACCCCACGGGGAGTGTCCCAGCAAGGACATTCTTCTAATAACAGCCAAAGGAATATCAAAGGAACCAACTGGGAACAGCCAAGTGTAAGGTCAAGCACCCTTGGGCAGCTGCTGGGAGAAAGGAAAGCCTGTTTGCCCAAAGATAATGAGGAGAAACGTTTGTATAACTCTTGTTAGGGCTTTTGTAATACTGAAGGAGTTTATAAATTACAGGTTTTTTAAAAAATCTGCTCCCTAGAACACACATTCAGTCATACAGGTCCTCATTTTGATGGCAATTCCTCCTAATGGCTTTTTTGCTCCCGTTCATTGCACCACAGCCTGGGCAATCAAATACAAAATTAATGGGGGGTGAACACATTCTTTTAACGATGTTAAAGTTGTTGTTGTTATTGTTCTTTAAGGGAAATCCAATTGTGTGTTTCCTACATCTTCCTTTTAGCTCAGGAACGACAGGAACACAGCTGGCTTCTCTCTCACTTCTGTGAGACTGTAAAAAAATCTCGTGAGATGGTGGCAGGACAGAAATATTCCCACTCTGAAATTCATTTTCTAAACAAGAGATTTTAATATAATAGATTTCATAGGGCAGGGTGGTCTGACTAGGAGAACACAAACAGGGTTGGATTTTATTTCTGATAATGACTTTATTCATTGTACAGCAGGAATTCAGAGCTTCCTTTGCTCACCATGAACCTAATTTTGACTTCAAATAGCAACCAAAATCACCCAGAGATTGTGGATTCCCCATCCCTGGAAGTGTCCAAGGCCAGGCTGGACTGGGCTGGGAGCAACCTGGGATAAGTGGAAGGTGATCATGGCAAGGGGTGGAACAAGATGAGCTTTAAATGATTTGCTGCAATAATAAGACAACCAAAATACTGTGATAACAAACCAAAAAAAGTTCACACACATTTTTCGCCAGCTGAAAAAAGAGAATTTTCTTCATGAAAATAGATTTTTCCCCATCCTAGAAAAAAAAAAGAAATTTGTTTTAACTTTCATTATAACAGCTACAATGAACGACGCCCCTTTTCAGCAAAGCCCTGAAAATATTTATTTTGTTAGACTTTCAAACCCAAACATCTTGTTAGGGAAGAGACAGGCTATTGTTCTCCCTCCAACTAATTGGGGAAAAGCAACAGAATATTCCATATTCATTACATTTCACCAAAATGACTCATGTTATCTTCCACCCAGACAAAGTGTTTTAATTTTAATAACGACAATGCCGACAGCTACAATACTGTTCTTGCAGAAGTTTGCTTGTAAATAATTAACAATTGTTGTATAATGACAGAGGGGGGGTTGATAGCTCTATTAATTTCACAGTCAGGCTGGAGTCTCTTTAATTTTGGGTATTCATTAGAACCCACTCCCCTCCCAACATAAAAGGCTAATGGCAAAATCAGGTTTATGTCCCTGCAGCCTGTCCCAGTGCCAAAATCCTGTTGTGTGCCAGGAATCAGCTGTGGAAAACCAAGGAGAATTGTGCAGGACTCACAGATCACACCTCCAGAGGGTTTCAGTTTGGCTAATAATTGTCTGGGTTTGAGGCTGAAATCTGGGATGGGATAAATAATGAGTTTCAAATCCTGTTTTCGAGGGTGGCCTCGGCAGGGGACAGATCCAGGACAGGGCACCACTTATTAATGGCCTCTAAATATGTGCCCTCCAAGGCTGGCCAAGCAGGACACCCATGAATGTTCCCCTAATTCACTCAATATCCTTAAAATCAGGCAACATCCCCCTGATTCTGATGGAATCAGCCAGGACACAAATGCCTTGAGGACCATGTAAAGATTTCCCTTGTTTCCATACCAAGTCTTGCTTATTCTCCAGTTACCAGCCACAGTCACAGCCCCTGCTGAAATTAAAAGAGGTTTTGCCTGAATAAAACTGTGAGATTATGACCCAGGCCTTGGAGGAGCCAAAGCCTGCCCAGCCCTGGCACTGCTGTTGGGGTTTGCAGGTGGGTATTGCCTTGTGCAATGCTCAGAGCTCATTAACAGCTGCCCTGCTCCAGAGGCTCATTTGCATCACAAACCCAACATCTGCTGCGCCACCGTGGAGATAAAGTTTATCACAAATAGGGAAACTCGGCACGCTCATTTCTTTATAACCACTGCTGGTTCAGAGAGGCCTCCAAAATACTCACAGGCAACAAAAAAAAGTCACCCCAGCCTCCCTTTGGACAAACTCAAACAATAAAAAAAGTCACCCCAGCCTCCCTTTGGACAAACTCAAACACAACCAGCCTCGTTTTTATATCCCCACACACATTCACATTTCACATCTCAGGTAACATTTTCATTAACCACCTGCATAATTTCCCCGCTGAACCCATATTTTATTACTTCAGGCATCTCCTTCCACTGGCTTTGCTTTCCACGGACAGGGCCTTCCTTAATTGAGCTGCATAGTTTATGAAGTGTGCTAATTGAGCTGCATAACTCTGCTGCTGCCGGGGTTTCAGACCCTGAACCCGACCCAACATCGAGCGCTGGGTCGGTGCCACCAGAGCTGCAGCTCTGCAAGTTAAGGAGGCCTTTAACAGCTCTGCACTCCTGATATTCCTGTAGGTTTCTCCCAATTTGTAATGCCCAAATGGGTCAAAAGCTGCATTGGGCTTGCACAAGTTTTTTTTTTTAAGGAGAGACAGGACAAATGAATGCTGCTGACAGCACTTGAGTTCTGTCCCTGAGAGCAGCAGTGAGGAAAACTCATCCAGGAGAGCAAAAGCGGCACAGAAAAACCCTCCTGGCTCCAAGGACTGCTCCAACCACGCTGCCAGGCCCTGGGTAGGAGCCAGGAGGCTCTAAAAGGGTCCTGGAAGCAGGAAGGAGGAGAGGTATCGATAGGTAACCGTGAGGATCTGCCCGTGCTAAGAGCTCAGCAATCAGGGCAGAGACACCGCGTCTGGAGCCAGGGCTGGTTCCGCACAGCATCCAGCTGTTTCTCACCCTAATTAAGTCTATAGGCTAACAGGGATTATTAATATTAATCACCCAGCCTCTGAAGCTGCTAATGAAACCAGCTAATCCGTAGCAGTGAAAATTAACACAGGGATTTGTGCTGAGTTACACGGGAGAGAAGCAGTTCCTGCTCTACAAAGTGCTCACCCCTTCCTTGTGCACAGGTTCTCCTCCTGGCCACGGAGAGATGCCTCAGTAAGGTACAAAAAACCCTAAGACATCTGCAGAATAAGTTTTCCATCATTAATGCTGCACATCAGAGGAGGTTTTGAAGGGGGAACACCTTCCACCAGCACCTCATTTCACAGTGGCACCAAAGCTGAGCAGCAGCAGTTACTTGGGAGCTTAAAGAAACCAGGCAGGGGAAAATAGAAGAGAGGCAGCACCTCACAGGAAACATTATTTTAATTAATTAATACCTGATGTGGAAGTGGCTTGGCAGGTAAAGTTTTGTTTGCTAGATTTGTAGAATCCTTTGTATAAATAACTGTAGAATGTTGGATTGGAAAATCCGCGAGATTGCCAAACCTGTTGAGGCAAGAGCTCTCAGGTCTGGGCTTACCTGATGTTTGTCCTCATGTTGCTTCCCTAAGCAAAGCTTTTCAACACTCCACAATTAGGAAATTACTCATTAGCCAGAGACTTTTCCCCATTCCATCAAGAACAGAGGACACCAGATCACTGGTTTGTTCCGGTGTCTGAATTAATGATTCTTTGCTCTCTGAAATGTTTCCTTTCGAAGGAAATATCTTCTCCTTTTCATCTTTCTCACTGTGCTCATGTTGTCCTGTCCTGTTCCTCAGCAATCCTCACTAAGTTTTCATTTCCTTTAATTTTCTCTGTGTTTTGGGGGTTTTATTAGTTTGGGTTTGTTTATGGGGTGGTTGTTTTGGGTTTTTTTGGGTGGTACCACTGCATCTGTTTTGTTTTTCCTCCAACATCTTCCCTTACCAAAGAACCTCCTGCTCCAGAAAACAACTCCTCGAATTTTCAACATGTTTTGCAGAGAAACCATTTTCCCCTCATAACTTCAAAATTTAAACCAATAGTTCCTGAGAAATAAAACAAGATCTGATCCTTTGTGTCCAAAATGTGGTTCCTGGCTTTTCCCCAGCAGGTCTGAATTTATCAAATCGTGAGGTGTACACATTGCATTAAAACCAAGTAATAGAAAATTCAGTGTTCACCTTTCGAGTCCAGCTCGATAGGAAACCGATTCAATTTTGCTGTCAATTACGTTAGGGAGAAATAGGAGAAAATAGAAAAAAAATAAAATCAGATTAATGCATTCTGAGATAAATGATATTTCAGATAAGTTTAATCTTACTTTTGAGAGGTGCAAACTCATCACGTGCATCTATATGGAGAGAGGCTCAACACCAAAACAGTTTCACCCTCATCTAACTGAATTAGGGTTTCCTTTTTTTACCCTCAGCAGCACTCATGGGACAGGACAAGGATTTCAGCTGGGGCCCGAAATTCCATATCCAGTTTAACTGACTTTAACCATAAAGGCAATTTTCTCCTCATCAGAAGTTAGATTGGCCCTTTGGTCTCCCTTGTCAGGCTGTAAATAGATGCTCCCCTCTCTCCTCAGGAGGACAAAGAATTAAAGGAAGACAACATGGAAAAGAGATTGAAATATGTGGGAACTGGGGGTGGAGACCACCAACTTCTGAGATGTTTTCAGGAGGTTCCAGATCTCAGCTCAGCAGATTCTTCAGCTTAACTTTAACCATCTGAACAACAGTCTCATCCTTTTAGTTGTTCAATGTCCCATCTCTTAGAGTGGGAATGAGACTGGAAGGTGCCCCCAGTGACAATCGAGTCCAGCCCCAGCAGATTCAGGGCCACCTCCAGCTGGATTTTGGATCATTTTCATGGCTCTCCCCTGGATTCAGTGCATCCCTGTCCTTCTTGCACCGAGAAGTTTGTTTTTTAGAAGTAAAGTGCATTTATCAAAGAAAAAAACCTTCCTGAATGTCTTCAAATCCCTAACATTTTTTCACCATTGTAAAATGATTAAATCTATTTCAATTTTTCACTCAAGCAGTGTCTTCACCCACTGTACATTTTGCTCCCAGAAGGGGTTAATGTCACACATATGCACACCCCAAAGATTTTTATATTTTTATAGCAAGGCAACAAAGAAATTCACTTAATGACAAGTTCTTGGACTGATGCATTATTCATTTTGTTATGTGACAGCAGAACAAAACTGTAGCCATAAATATATAATGTTACACACCACTTTTAATGCCGTTTACATTTATGGAGTAATTGGCTGTCTTCCACATTATCCTCTCTTTAGTCACTTCTTTTTAAAGGGAGTGTCATGAAATGCAGCTTGTGACATCAAAGATGTGTTTATTCAGGAACAGGGACAGCAACAGGCTGGGATAAAGCCAGGCATCTCAAGCTCTGTTTCTGAAAACTTTTTTTTAGTCTCTGGAAGGATCTTAGAGGTATCTTTACATCGTTTTTCCACATACAAATTGCTGTTTTGCTCCTTTTTTCCCTGTGATTAATGTGAATTTTTAAATATTCAGGACCAAAAGGAGACAAGCACAGATCCAAAGGAAGCAGGTGTGGATTCAAGCTCCATGAAGAGTCCATCCAGGAGCTCCCCTCCTACAACCACAGAATCCTGGAGTGCTTGGCATGGAGGGGACACCTTCCACTCCAGCCTGGTCTTCCCCAAATAACAAAACCTATTCCTTCCACAAGCCTCCCACCAGAAAATCCTCCTGCTTTTGCCCATCCCCAGCAGATGAGTGTCATAGACATAACAGGGAATTTTCACTGTGCCAGACAAATGCAGCTCAACTGCCAAAACCAACACTGAATCCTTGCCTGAGCAGCAATTAAAGCAGAACAATGCAGATACCCAGAGCCTGCCTTTAATCATTCCCCCAGCCCTGTGTTAATTAGCTAGACTGCAGTAACCACTGACATGATGAGCCTGTGCGAGAATAAAAAGTAAAACTGAATTAAAAATTCAGTAAATTATACAACACTCTTTCCCTATCAAAATATTTTAAAATATTCATGTCTGGCTTTTCAGGATCTAAAAGGGGGCTTGTAAAGAGGCTGGAGGGGCATTTTTCACAAGGGCCTGGAATGATAGGACAAGGGGGAATGGCCTTGAGAGAAGGTGGGCAGAGTTAGATGGGATATTAGGGAAAAATCCTTCCTTGTGAGGGTGGAAAAGCCTTGGGACAGGGTGCCCAGAGCAGCTGTGGCTGTCCCTGGATCCCTGGAAGGGTCCAAGGCCAGGTTGGATGGGGTTTCGATCAACCTGGGATAGTGTGAAATGTCCCTGCCCATGGTGGGATGAAGCTTTAAGGTCCTTCCAACCCAAACCACTCTATTCTTCTAAAAGGACAAAGGTCCCTCCAAAGATCCTAGGATTATTAATTAGAATTCTTTGTATTGCGGTCTTTATGGATCAGATTAAATGTGTTTAAGTGAGCTGGCGAATGCTGGTGCCTCACTGGGAATGTCTCATGATGCTCTTGCATTTCCCACAGTTCAGGGGATGATCTCGCTGCTCTGCCCAGCCTGGAGGGCACAGCTGGACCTGCTGCGGGTCCTTCCAACCTTCTCCAGGCTGAGAGAAAGTTGGAAGGACCTTCTCTCTCTTCTCCTTCCACTGAGGGATGAAATCGCAGCTCGGGCGGGTGTCGGGGCTGAGGGACCCGGGACAGAGGCTCTGGCGGGTGTCGGGGCTGAGGGAACCGAGGCCGGGACAGGCTCTGGCGGGTGTCGGGGCTGAGGGACCCGGGGCAGAGACTCTGGCGGGTGTTGGGGCTGAGGGAACCGAGGCCGGGACAGGCTCTGGCGGCTCCGGCCGCTCGGGGCCCTCAGGCGGGCTGAGGCCGCAGCGCCAGCAGGGGGCGCCCCGGGCCCGCGCTCTGAGGCGATGGCGGCGGGCGGGAACGGCGGGGCAGGGCCGGGGCTGTGGGGACGGTGCTGCTCCGGCCATCCCGGCTATATCCCAGCTATATCCCAGCTATATCCCGGCCATATCCCGGTTATCCCCGTTATCCATCTTTTCCCGGTGCTCCTCAGCTCCCAGCCCTCCCTCAGAGTCTCCCTGAGGCGAGCCCGCCGGGTGCCGGAGCAGCAGCCGCCTCAGCCCCTCAGATCCCTGCCGGCCCCGCTCGGATCCGTGTCCTCCGCTCCCAGAGCCGCTCCCGATGCCTTTCCCTGTTGCTATTCCCGTATTCCTGCCTCTCCCTGCCCCGAGGAGCCGCAGGGAAAGGGGAATGGCAGCCCCGGGAGCCCCGTTCCCGCAGGGATGCGGCTCCCCAGGGTGGGATGCTGAGCTCTCCAGAAAGGCGCTTCCTTCTCGTCTGTTGTTTGGCTTATTATTGTTAATAAAACCATAAAATCCTAAATCGCAGCATCAAAGGACCCCGTTTGGGTTGGAAGGGATGGTAAAGCTCATCTCATTCCAGTTCTTTCACGGACAGAGACACTTTCCACTATCCCAGGTTCAGGTAAACTGGGATTGTTCTCTGGGAACTGGCCTTGCTTTCCAGGTGAAATCTGGCCAAGCAGAATTCACAAACAAAATGCTTTCAGAGAACAATTTAAGCCAAAATCCAATGACCCGGTTAATACTTGGACACACTTGCAGAAGCCCTGGTCACTCCATAGCCCAGCTCCACCTTTTCCCTCCCCAGCAGGGATTTAATGATGAACGCTGGAAAACTGAACCCCTTTTTGGGGTCTTGAGCTGTTCTTAACTGCAGTTTAAAGACCTTGCAGAGCAGCCAAACACACATCTGACATCCTCATTCATCACCTGCAGTCCTGGTTATTTGACGTGCAGAGCTCAGGGATGTTCACAGCAGCTGGAGGAGCTGGGGCAAAGCTCCCAAATTCCAGGGAGAACCTGCATTTCTGGTTATTTGACATGCAGAGCTCAGGGATGTTCACAGCAGCTGGAGGAGCTGGGGCAAAGCTCCCAAATTCCAGGGAGAACCTGCATTTCTGGTTATTTGACGTGCAGAGCTCAGGGATGTTCACAGCAGCTGGAGGAGCTGGGGCAAAGCTCCCAAATTCCAGGGAGAACCTGCATTTCCTTGTCTGCACTGCTAAGCACATGGATTTCACTTCTAAACCATTGTCTGTTTCTGTTTACTGACCCCAGAGTAAGATAATAAAATGAGAAGAAGCATCCAAACAAAAGGCTCAGGTTCCTGATTCCTTATTTCTAAATCCTTTGGACCACAAGTGTTGTTTGTAGCTGGACAAGCACTAAACTTCTGCAGAAAGGATTCATGCCAAGGTCACACCTTCTCTGGAACTTTTCCATGTGGAAATAACCAATATTTGAGCCAGAATCTTAAAAAGAATATGAGGTTACAGGCAAAGAATAAAACCATTTTCAATATAATTTTATAATCTGGGGGTTGGAACTGGATGGTCTTTAAGATCCCTTCCAACACAAACCATTCTATGCTTTTCTCATCACTGACAGCTTCAATACTACAGGAAGCAAAGAAATGTTCTGGCAGTCTCCTTCTCCTCTTTTCATGTGGAATTTCTGGGTTTGCTCTTCCCGGGACAGGACATTTTGCCAGGGATTTAAGAAAACTATCAATTTTTGTAATACTAAAATTATAGTCTCAGGGACTGGCAACACAAATATTCTGCTGCATAAATATTGAATAATAACAACCCCAAAAATCAAATTTAAATACCATGGCCTGTTTTAGTGGGTCTGCTCAGCTGCACAGTGCCAGAATGGGATTTAAAAAATACTTGAAATACTACTTGCAACATTTTTTTTTAACTTTAAAAGTTATTTTCAAAGATGGCTACAAAGTCTAATAACTTCCCAAGTATAAGCAGAATAAACTGAATATATCCTCCAGGCTCAGGTGATTTGTCAGTGTATGGATGTATGTCGTGTTTTTATTGTTTAATTGGTTTAGGTCCAATGATGACAGTTTTCTGGAGAGGCAGCCAATTCCTGCAGGAAACTTGTTCCAGCATTTAAAGCCAGAAAAACCTGGAGTCTCATGGAAAGAAAAAGGATTTTCTGGCCAACGAGCAAAGTTAGTCCTAATTTTACAAGAGAATGATGCTCTGTGAAAACAGATTTGGAAACTTTTTCAATATTTGAAATTTAGGGAATCATTTAGGGAATTTTGGGGGCAGGATCACCCTACATTTACCTTCTACAAGTGTTTTATGCTTCCCATGTTAACTGTGGAGTGTTAGATAACACAAATTCTTTGATACTGTGTTGGGTCACTGATAAGGCTGGATGGATTTTAGTGACTATAAAGCTCACCTGGAATCTGAGTCATAACTTCTTGTTCATAGCATGATGTCCAAATTAATTGCACAGAACCAACAAATAGATAAATATTTTATATAAATATCTTTTTAAAGAGTGAGTACCATATTCAGAATCTGGGTAAGTACCTCTAAGGAAAATACTGTGGCTTTATTAGCATCACACTGAACATGAAAAATCAGAGTTCTGCTCCTAAATTCCAATAAATCCCCTGGTTTAGCTTATCCTCCAGCAGATTTCTGGCCCCTCAGTGTCACTCACCACCTCATCCACCACGAGCTCAGAACTCAAACACCGCAGTGCTAAATTTGGAGTGTCACATATTGCATCCACAAAGTATTTTTCTTTCCTGGAAGTCCAGGAAAGCGAAGAGGAGCGAGCACTGTGTGGGTGATGCCTCTCTCCCAGTGGCTGTGTTTATTCCCTGGGATTTGGCAGGTTCCTGTGGAAGGCTGGGAGCTGCAGGATCCGTCTGGGATGTGCAGGGCTTTGCACCGAGGATGTTTCAGCATCCCTAAGTGGATTTGGGGATTTGCACGGGGTGGGAATGGAGGCAGAAATCAGCTCCTGGGGTTGGATCTCCATCCAGGAGCGACGGCTCCTCAGCGTCTCCCCAGCAGAGAGCAGGAGATTGTGCAGGAATGGAGAGCTCTGGATTTGGCACCTGCTGCAAGAATGTGCCAGGGATGTGTGGGAGTGCTGGAGCCTTGTCACTGGGCTCCTTTCCATTGTCTGCTCTCTGCCTGCTGCACTCCCCTAAGTTGAAAGTCTTAAGCAGTTCTCAGATTCAAACACGAGTAATCTTGCCTGAAGCCTTTTGCAAAAGCTGCCTTCTTCTTCTTTTTTTTCTTTCCTTAATTTTATCTTGGATATGTTCCTCTATCTGCATAATACAGATAGAATAATATGCCAGGGAAGCATGTTGTTCATGTTTGCAAAAATATTTGGTGGTTGACAAATGAGCTTGATGTACTGTGCTGTTGTACTGACTTGACACTAATCTCTGCCACTTAGAGCAAATGAGAATAAATCACCTCTCCTCTCTTATCTTCCCCACCCCGAGTTGTGTGTGCACTTGCAGCTCAAGCTGGCTCAAGGTTTATTTAAATCCACTCTTTTCCCACCAGTCCTGTCCTGCCAATTCCATTTGGGTTGGGAAAAGGTCAGGAGCAGCCCTGGAGTTGGCACTTGCACAGTGCTGAATCACTTGGTCACTGAGTTCAGGCTCCAGATGTGCAGGTAGGAGATGACAAAGGAAAAGGGGGAGTGATCTCAACAGCTTAAAATGCCTGGAAAAAAAAATGGGATTGACTCCAAAGTCTGTCCCCATAAAGGGGATATAATTTACTGGCCTGGTAAAAGGGCTGTGGAAATCAAGTGAAATAAAACCACGCTCGCTCAGCTGTTGAGCTGCAGAAATGGGAGCTGAAATATTAATTGGAGAGGGGCTTTACATTAAAACTGTCATGTTTGTGAGCACAGAATTCAGCAAGGTGTGTCCAGTGGGCTCAGGTTTGGGATTCCTCCCTAGTCCTCATTGTCAATCTGAATCACAGCTCTCCAATTTAGGGGCTTAAATGGAGCTGTGAACCCTCTGTTCATTCTGAGCCCGGTTCTCTTATTTCTGCCATCTATAAACCAAGTCATAATTACCCAAATATTTACACTGATGTTTATTTCTGGCAGTGATTTGGTGTTTGTCATTCACATTATGATTATGAAGCAACATTTCTGTGCAGTTGAGGTATTTCAAATTATTTGCTTGCTGAACAAGCAAATGTTTCACTTCTGTCATATTGTCACTGCTGCTTTTTATGTGGACTAGGACTTAATTATGATTTCACAATTTGTTTACTGCAAGCTCAAGAATCAGAAGGTGACAAAAGGTAAGTTTTGGCAACAATAAAATGTTCTCCATGATGTAGCACAGTTTTTACAGAGAGATTTTCCTACAGCATCTAAATACTTTTTTTTTTTTAGAGGCATCCAGAAATAAAGTGTAAAAATTCTGGAGTTCTGAGACCTGTTGCCTCCAGATTTCCCTCCCTTCTCATTTCTGACCCACACACATCTGTGAATATTTTCCATGGAGTACTTTCAGTTGATACAGACATAAAAAACGCAATAGATTTTTGGAATCTGGTTTAACTGATTCCAAGGTTTTTGTGGAAATATGTGGGAGTTGAAACCAAACCTCATTTCTTTGTGGGGTTCAGGTGGTTTCCTCCCCATTGATTGAAAGTGGGCTTTATTTGCTTATGGCATAAAATACATTGACATCTTCCTGTGTTCTGTTTCAATACATGCATTTAAGAAACCATATTCCAGGGATTGAAATTACTGGAGTTGTGCTTGAGCAGATCCTGGCAGTGCTGGAATGTTCAGCCTGCCCAAGGACTACTGTTTTGTCTGAAATGGAAGACAGCTCTCTTCATATTGTATCAAATCAAAACCATTAACTCATCAATTAAAAAAAAAAAATAGGAAAGAAAATCCGTGGTAGAGCAGAGGTAACAAAAAGCTGAAGTAAACCAGATGCCTCCCCACAGACTGAATGGGGGTAAAGCAGATTCAATATGGAACTGATAATAAACCTGGAGAGAGGGCAGTGCTGGGGGATTTCCTTCCTGCTGCCTCCTCTGGAAACAAACCCAGGCTTTGGGGCATGGAACTGCCACTGCCTAGTCCAGAATGATACAACCATCAATATCTTAGTGAGGTTTTAGTGAGTCACACTCCAAATATCCTCACTTTTGCAGTTTTTTTTATCAAGATATGAGGAAAGAAAGTCACATTCTATTCTATTCTATTCTATTCTATTCTATTCTATTCTATTCTATTCTATTCTATTCATCAGTTTTGTTTATTAGCTGTTATTCTATTCTATTCATCACTTTTGTTTATTAGCTGTTATTTAATCATAAATTAGATATACATAATTGTAATAGAAGAGAGAAGGTGAGAATGAACATTTCCTGTCAGGAGCAATGTCCACCAAGCAGTTCCTCCCCTGCCACCCTCAGCACTACAACACTGAGCAGGGGTGGGCACAAAGCCCAGAAAAAAAAAAAGAGGTGGAACTTCCACTGCTGCCAAGAAAAAGAGACGTGAAATTCTACCTTTGCATTTGCATATTTGTACTGCAAACAGAAAGTGACCTCAAATCAACAGCAGATGTTATTTTTTTCGGCTCATTTGTTTGTGTGTGTCATTCCAGGCAGTCCCAGCCTGAGGAATTTGGGCACAGCCTGGACTGTGGGGTGTGGAGCTCTGGGTGTCACTGCCCTCTGTCAGCTGTTCCAGCAGCACAGTCCAAAAATCCCAAGGAAAAATGGCAATTCTTACCTGTTTCCATTAAAAAACAAAACAAAACAAAACAAATCCAAAAAAAAAAAAAACAAAAACAAAAAACCCAACAAAAAAATCACCCAGAAGTGCCTGAAAAGTTTGTGTACTTAAAAAAAAACACCTGGAGAATTATTATTTTATTTTTTTTTTAACAAGGATTTAGCTGTCATATATGTGAATGTCTTTTCCCACCCATCTCGAAATAAAAGTATAAAATTGCTTCTTTCAGCAGCTCCCCCGGCTTGTTGTGCGCTTTGGGCCCTGAGGATGCTGCTGCTCTGAACTAACAGAACATAAATGTTGTGTCTGTGCCTGTGGGAAACACTGTAAACATCCACGTGGAGACCACAGAAAAAATAAAATTAAAAAAAAAATCGATAAAAGCAGAAAATCACCATTGTACCTGCTGCTGTCAGTGCAGCAGGAAAGTTCACAGCCCGTTGCAGCGGTTTGATGGCCCTTCCTGCTAATGCCAGGGAAATAATTGTAATCCAGCAGCACGGCCCAGCGGGGAGGCAGCTTATTTTCAAAACACAGCCACAGTGAGAGAAAACCAGCAACTCTTACACTCTGAAAAATGAGTATTTTGCTTTCTCTAGACAAGATGATTTTTTTTTTTCTTTTTTTTCTTTTTTTTTTTTGGTGGCTCGAGCTACGGGTTTTTCGTTTTGGTTTGAGTTATTGTGCCCAGGTTTTTCTAGCAGGAGGACAGGATTGATATCGGTGTCATATCCCAAAGATATCCCAAAGCCTGGCACCAGTTTTGATCTGCAGTGTTGTGAAATGAAGATTAAACCCTTCCTTAGCCCTCTCTGGTCACCTGAAGGGCAGCACTGAAAGGAGTTCTGTCCATAAACTGAGCCCGTGGACTCTCAGTTTAATCCTCTGAAATGCCTCAGAGTGTTCTTGCCAAAATCCATGTGTTTTTCTTTTCCTGAACTCTCCTGATCTGATTGAAATGCCAGGTTTCATTCGTGGCTCTGTGTTCCTGGGCAGCAGATTCCCTCAGCTCCATAAAAACGTGAGGGGCTTTTTGGGACTCCTTTATTTGATTTTCTGTTCCTTCCAGTATTGGGTTGTCTCTCACACTGAGCCTTCCTCAAATCAACCCCCCCACTTTGCTTTTGTGACTAAAAAAATGTGGGTTTTTTTTTTTCCCATTCATAGAAGGATGATGAGAATTTTAGGAAAATGCCAGTCTTTGATTGCTGGAAAAATGTTGATTGGCAGGGAAGAGGAAGGGAATATTTACAGCTGGATTTATCCGTTTTGTTCCTTGACATTTTTGTATCATTTTCCTGTTACAGCTAAAGATTCAAGGTAGGCTTGTTAATAAATAGATCAGAAATGAAGTGGCTTTTTTTAAAAATCACATTTTTCCTAACCTGCTAGTAAAATCTACTTGCTGAATGATAATTTGTACCCTTTCTAGAATGATAATTCTTACAAGAATAGCAAGTTTATAGAAAATATCAACATTAAAGCTACTTTGAACAGGTTAATTTATAACTTGGAGACAAGAAGTGGACACTAGAATTTGAGAGGAGTTGCACAAGGTGCTGGGGTGTTTTTATATTTAATATATTCATACCCAGTGTAGTAGTCATTGTTACTCATGCTCTTTCCAGGTGGAGTGTTGGCATTTTGTGCTTGAGAAAGGAAAAGCAGAATCTTTGGAGAAACTTTTGTACCTTGGCTTTAAACACCTGGTGAACAGGGATGGATTTGGGCCTGTGCTGCACAGTCACCCTGGCTTGTTATTAGAGCTTGGATTTGCACTTAAAAGAGTATAAAAAGAAGATTTCCTGATTTTTTTTCTTTTTTCTGTAGGAAGTGTGTGTGAAAACATCTCAGTGCTTAAGTCCATGAACTGGAGCCATAAACCAGGATGGAATGAGGAGGGATTCCAGGCACTTTGTGTTAATCCATCCCAGATTAAAAGCAAATTCTTCAGCAGATTTACCTGGAACTCTTCCAGGAGTTATGATTCGCTGGAGTTATGATTCCAATCAGTGTTGTCTCTCTGATTAAAGGAATTTCAGCAAGCCCTGCAATCAGAGCAGTGACCAGACAGCCCCAGCCTCGGGATGGGCCCTGGAATTCCAGTGTCATTCCCAAACCCCGGACTGTGGGCTGGATAAAACCTTCTGCACCAGGGAACACAACCCCCAGCTGAGGTGGGGACACTGAGCTGTGGGTCCTGGCCTGCTCTGAAACAAATCCTGCTTTTATCTTTTATGGGACAGTGCATTCTGTGAGCAGACTGTGGGATTCAGGGAGTTATTCCATGAACAAAGTCCCGACTTCCTCCTGCTCCAGCCCCAGCTGGAAACATAAACCAGGCAGTATTTATTTACCCAAACACCCCCCCAGAACTTGATTTTGACGACCCTCACAGTACATTCTGTACAGATTTACAGATGCTTTTCGATGATAGGCTCTGAAAATCAACTTTTTATTGCCCCCCTCCATTCCCTGCCCTGGGATTGCAGTGCCAGCCTGCACATGACATCAATTCCTGGGCTCTGCCTTGATTGGGGTCTGAATCCAATCTGGTTAATAGTCCTCCACTTCAAATTCTATTGGAAACAGATGCCTCCAAATCAGGTTGAGGAGCTTACAGGAATCTGGTCAAGTATAAAGTGTTGGTTGGGAATGGATGAAGTATTTGTAATCAAGAGAAAACAAAAGCAGACCTCCTGCTTGGAGAGCCCTGAAGGTAAGGAGGGCACTGCTTTTAAGAAGAGCTTCACTGCTGCCTCTTGCCAAGCAAGAAAATAAAAATCTGACAAATTTATCCATCCCTTCAGTCCAGAAACCAAAGGACAGGCTCACCTGGGTCTTGGAAAACAGGAATTAACCCCAAAAGCCCTAATTTCAAAGAAGGAGGTGTTTCATCATTGTTATTTGTGTAACAGTCAGTTTTGAAGAGAAACTGCCTAATTCTGGTCGACTTTATTCCAGATAAAAATCTGACAAATTTATCCATCACTTCAGTCCAAAAACCAAAGGACAGGCTCACCTGGCTCTTGGAAAACAGGAATTAACCCCAAAAGCCCTAATTTCAAAGAAGGAGGTGTTTCATCATTGTTATTTGTGTAACAGTCAGTTTTGAGGAGAAACTGCCTAATTCTGGTCGACTTTATTCCTGATTGTGTCCAGAGTTTCATTAGGTGGAAAATAAACCCTCATTTCTCAAGGTCCAAGGCAGGATTAAGAGTTCACTCACTCTGTGTCTGCTGCACTATTCCTGTGCTTCCATCTGACACAGACTAATCCTGGAAACAAATGGGCTCCTGCTCAGGATTCCCCCGGAGCCCCATCCAGCCTGGTTTAGCAGGACAACAACACCCTCATCCCAAAGCTTTGGTGGCTGCAGCTAAAGGGCTTTGGCTGCACAAGAAGCCGATTATTTCCATAATTAATGGGAGTGTCCAGTTGTCTGTGCAGCAGGATCTGCCCTCCTGTTCACTTTCACGGGAGTTTCATCACTGCACACTTGAATTATAAACTGGGCAGGATTTCCTTTTCCAGTCCGTGTTTCCTCCCAGCAGGAGATGGGGGGGATTCCTCCAGATATTCTGGAGCTTGTCTGAGATGCTAAACCCAGGTTTGGGTTTTAGTAGAGCTTTATGTGTTGTGCATGACTATTTAATGTTTCCCTCATTCACAGGGCTGCAGTTCTACATGTTTTAAAGTCCTAAATCAGTCCAGCCCTTGGCCTTGGAGCAGCACCATGATGAAGTTTCCTAGAGCCTGAATCTAGTACAAGTTTTTTTTCTGGAAAACTTCATCCTTTCGTCTTATTTCCTCCCCTGTGTCCTTCCTCCCCTGCTCCCTCCAAACCCAAACAACTCTGCTTTGTGTTCAGTTCAGAAAAAAAAAAACCCTTCACCGAGATTTTTCCCTTTTTTTTTTTTTTTTCTTTGACATCACCCCATTGTCAGGGAATTGTGTTCAGCTCTTCCACACGTTTTCCTTTTCATTAAACATGGCCAAGCTGTGGCTGGATAGCCAGAGTTTATTCAGCCAGAGCCAAGCTGCTGTACACAGACTTCTCCTGCACCTTTGGAATCTTTTCTATCCCTCCACAAAACATCAGGCTCTGCAATTTAATTACTGGGCTATAAATAGGAGCCTGGCCTGACAATTGAGCCAGGAGAGTTTTCCCAGCCAGACATTCAACTTCTCTGCACTCCTGTAAATGCCTGGGGTTGCCTCCAGTTTTTAAGCTCAGCTTTTAAATTCATCTCAGATTTTTAAATTGCCAGCCCATTGTTTAATTCCATGGAACGAATTTGCTGCAGTAGCTCAGTGGCTGTCAGAAAGTTTACCCTGGAACTCACTTTGTGTTGTGTCCTCCACTCTGGGCCCTCTCTTGAGGTCTGAAATTTCAGTATTTTAGCAGTTTAGCATTTAAAAATAAAATTAAGCAGCTGATAGATTTGCTGCAAAAAACATTCTGGAAATACTCTTTAATAAGCTGCACATAATTAATGCTTATTATTTATTCACCTGCAGAGCTCTGGGGCTGTTGCCAACTTGGTGGCTCAGGGCCTTGGGGATGACTTTTCCAGCCTTAAAAATTCCATGATTCCGTCATTCTGTAATCCATTTTCCCTTTCCCAGGGAAGACTCTGTTAGAAACCAAAGTGGTTTGTGCCAAGCTCAGAACTCAAGTACAAAAACTCCTCGATTATGCAGCAAAACTTCTGCAGAATTGTGATTATTTTGTATTTAAGGGCTGTCTGTGCTCCAAGCCAATAATTTTACTGGAGAGTTGACACCATCAGCAGAAAGGACAAGGACACACTTGTTAATTCTTTTTAGATGTTTCAATGCCTTACAATGGGGATAAATAATTATGTCAAATTGCACAACTCGTGTTGAAAACAGCTCTAAGTGTGGAGTCATTTGTTGTCTCAGTGTCAGTGCCTGGAAATTTGAGAGCCTGGAAGTTTTGTAGGACATGAGAATTGTGGTTTTGTGACCAGGCCCTGCTGAGCTATTGCTAAGAAGAGTTTTTAAATATTTTTTAATAACTTTTTCTCCTTACCAGCCTCTCCTCTCCTTTTATACATTTGTGGGCTGATCATGAAGCTCCTTTGATTTCAGGTAACTTAAAGGGACACAACATAAATTTTGGGTTTAAATCATAAAAAACTAATCAAAAATAAATTTGTTTTTAAATAACAAACTAATGGATTCAATGGATTGTATTTAAATCCCTGCCAAAAGCACACACTGCAAATGAAATATTTTCCCTGTGGTTTTGAGGATCCACCTTGGAGAACTCCATTACTTTATTAGTTTCACTCTGATTTCTGGAGCGAGTTGAGGGAATTAAAAATTAACCTTTTCAGTCCATGAATTAAAATGCAATTTGTTGTTCTCTCAGATTTATCTGCTGTACACATGAGATTAGCAATCTCCTGCCTGGCTGTGATTGAAACCATGACTTGTTCCTTCTTAATGCCCTTAGAATTTGTTCTTCCATCATTTCTCCAAAGATTATTTCTCCCTTTATTGCTGCTCTGTGTAATCCTGTTTTTGGGATGTCTTTTATCCCCGTTTCATTCTGCTGGTTAAAACAGCCAAATGTGGGGTGTATAAAGTTGCTGTGACTCAATTTGAAGCTTTTGATTGAAAAGAATTTGGATTTTTAAACCTAAAGCTGTGGCAGTTATTTACTGATAGGTCATACATAAATAATTATTGTGAGTGGGTTAAATCAAAACTTTGCCTTGAGAAAAATGTTATTTCCATGCTCAAATATTCCAGGTTAAAGGCTGAAAGGCAGATCCTGATCACCTCTCCCTTAATCCCAGGAAAACACAGCACAGAACTCCCAGCCCAGCCACTTTTATTGGAGAGCAAAGTGCCTTAAATCTTCTTGATTTATTTTACTAATTCTTCCCTGGTGCTGCTTGTAATCCGAGATTAACGGCATTGTTTGCTAATTTCATTGTTTGAACTATCATGGAAATCTCATTAACTAAAGGAAACATCTAAAACGTCTCCAGGGCTTTACTTTTAAACAAATTAATCCCATTTTAAACAAATTCACCCCACCACAGTTTTCTGTTGTCAGAAGGCTCCTCCAAGACTGGAGTTACTCCTGGTCGTTACATCCCAGGTTTGATCCCTTGTTCAATAAGAAAAATGTGTCTAAAATAAGAAAAGTGTGTCTGAAATAAGAAAGCTGTGTTTAAAATAAGAAAATAAAAGAAATATAAGAATATAAGAATATAAGAAAATAAAAAAAGATGTGCTTTATTTGCACCTTGTGCCTTTCTCTTGGAATGTGAGGTTTTCCCAAGCCCATCCTTGTGTTCCCACTCCCCAAATTTGTGTTGTTGGGAAGGGAAGTTGGTTCAGCACAAATATGGAGCAGCACAGCCACAGCTGGTCATTCCAGCCTCTCATTCCTTCTGTCTCTCATCAAAGAGCTCTTCAGCATCCTCTGGAAGCAAAAAAAGCTGCTCCCACAATTTTTTTTTTTTTGGTAGAAGCTCTGTGAAAGGGGCAAAAAGCCCTTAATGGATAATGTGGAAAGGACATTGGGACACATCCCAGCAGCACAACCCTCCCTGTTCTCCCAGGGACAAAGGGGATGCCCTGTGTTACTTGTGAGTAAAACCTTATAAAAAAAAGGCCTTGTAAAATCAAGCCTTGTTATTTTGACTAACAGCCAGCCTAAGAAGTTCCAGAGAGGAAAAAACCCATAATAATAAATAAAAATCAATTTACATAATAATTTATTCTTATAAAAAATAACTTGTAGCTATTTTTAAAAATTCTCCTCATATAAAACATTCACTTCCCAAAACCCCAAAATCTAAACATATTAAAAAAAAAAAAAGTTCAATAAACATGCACACTAGCCATTACCAACCAATTAACCAAATTTCAATTAATTACTCACCAATTAAATTCAACCACAGTGCCTTCTAATATTCATATAAATTATATAAATAAAGTTCTCCTGCTCCGTGCTGGGATAAACTGGAATTTCTGATGGAAAAGCCCAGTTCTGTGTTCTGTACTGGGATAAACTGGGATTGCAGCTGGAACAGCCTAGTTCCCTGTTGTGTACTGGGATAAACTGGGATTGGTGCTGGACCAGCCCAGTTCACTCTGTTCTGTACTGGGATAAACTGGGATTGCAGCTGGACCAGCCCAGTTCTGTACTGGGATAAACTGGGATTGGTGCTGGACCAGCCCAGTTCCCCAGTTCTGTACTGGGATAAACTGGGATTGGTGCTGGACCAGCCCAGTTCCCTGCTCTGGATCTCCCCCCTGGAAGCTGCTCCAGCTTCTCCAAATCCCATTCCTTGAATTTCCCAGCCCTGCTGCCCACAGGGTGAGGTTCAGGAGCCCCATCCCAATGGGAGAGTTAAATCCAACCCCTTCTGGAGGTGTGTGTGAAGGGAATTTTCACGGCAGGAGGGAGGATCCATGAATATTAACAGCTCCTTGTGCCTCGGTGTCCATCGTGTGGCTGCTGGAAATATATGGGATGGAGACAGGGCATTGATTCATTCCAGGATGAGGGGGGTCGCCCTAATGTGCTCCAAACGGCTTTTAAATAATGACTGCGGAGGAATTAAGACCAGTTTAATCCGACTAAATAATACTCCTAATGATAAACCATTAAAATCAAGTTGACTTTTAGATTCGAGCAATTGTATCAGACAAGGTGATTACACTCACCATCAGTATTGATAATCATTAAAATAGATTAAACCACGGGCTGAGAAATGAGAGATGCCGGGTGACTCTGCTGCTTTGACTTTCCAGCAGGGCCCCTCCTGCTCCTGCAACTTCCTGCTGCTCCTTGGGGATTCAGGGGCTGCTCTCCACAAGGATGAGCAACTCTTGAAACAGCGCATTTTATCTCAAAATGTCCTTGGAGGGTGGCTGCAGACAGCAGGAAGGAAAAGGACTGTGTGGTCTTGCCTTGGTCCTGCCTGGAGCCCGACCCTTGCTCTGCTGGAGGATGTTTTCCAGGGTGGGAACACATCCAGAGGGAATGTTTTGATCTTTGAGCTTTGATCCTTTCAGCAGCAGCCTGAGGTTTATCCTTTTAAAGGACAGTGCTGTAGATGTGGCCCAAAGTGACTCAGAGGAAGGTGAACATGGAGCTGCCCATGAGCAGAGCCTCAACTCAGAGCTGGACACGAGGTGACCCCAAAGCCACCAGCCCAAGGGCTCAGAACCAGGTGGTCTCTGAGGTCCCCTCAACCCAAACCATTCTGTGACTCTGTGACAATGGGAAGGGCCAGAAGAAGCCAGGACAGGGGGGAGAGGAGGAACCACCTCATCAGAACTGGTCTTTTCTTGCCACAGGCAGCACTTCTGCCCTGAGATCAGCCAGAACCCCAGAGCTGGATGATAAAAATCCTCCCCAACATTAACTTGAATAATTCTGTTGATTCCTCCACTCGAACATCAAATTTGTATTTGAGCCTCTCTCTTAGAAGCTGCTGCCACAGCTGGAGCTACAGGATGAGTCAAAACAAATGAGGATGAGTCAAAAGGAGAATCTGTGAACACAGGCAGCACAGGAGGGGGGGATTGTGAGCAGGAGTGCTCATCATCCCTCCCCAAATTTGTCTCTTAGTTTCTTTGTACTCTGATGATAAAAATCCCCTCCACATTAACCATGAGTGGATCATGCAGAAGAGCTTTTGGGCATGTTGCGGAATGAATTTCTCAGTGTTCCAAAAAGCTCCTTGGACATGAATCCTCCCTTCAGTTCTCCCTGTGAGGCACCTCATCCCCCTGGGGGCTCTAACTCAGCCTGGCGTGGTTGGGGTGCTCCAGGCTGCTGCTCTGCTCTGCTCTGCTCTGGGAGTATTGATATGGAGCACTCACTTGTCTGTGCCTTCAATTGCAAAGGGCTTTTTAAAATTGATTACTGGTCTGGCTCAAGTTATTGGATGACCCTGTAAATACAGAGCGAGGATGGGCGTTTTATGATGTCTGACTTCCCTACAATATTTTTTTATTAAGTAAACGGTAATGGAAATATTGGGTTTTCATTCCTTGCTTGCTCCTTTTCCAACAATTGCCAGTAAATCAAAGTTGCAAAGAGCTGCTCCGCGCTGGCAGGGCTGACAGAGCCTGGTGGGCACTCATTTTGGAGATGATATCCCCCTTATTTCGAGGCACTCAGCAGACTTCAGCGCTGATGTATTGACACTCCCAGCTTTCAGGTCAAGGAAATCGTGCAGGAAAGCATTTCCAGCAGAGAAATGCCCATATTTTAAAGTAAGGACTGCCCGTGGTAGCGACGCCAATTTGCTGAGGCACAAAAATGCCACGCTTGGAAAGAGAGGAAGTATTTCTTCCCTTCTTCTTCCAACATCCATGTCTGGGTGTCTCCAAATCCATCACAGAAACCCCTGGGAGCCCCTGGCCACAGGGCCAGGCTTGGGCCATCTCTCCCATCACATATCTAAGCACCCACAGCCAGGCAATTGGGCTCTTTTGGGGCACTTTGATCCCTTCTGGGGTGTTTTAATTCCACCAGGGGCAGTTTATTCCCTTCTGGGGTGGTTTAGTTCCACCAGGGGAAGTTTGACCCTTTCTGGGGTGGTTTGATTCCACCAGGGGCAGTTTGTTCTCTTCTGAGGTGGTGACTCATTCAAGTTGGCCCAGGACAAATAAATGCATGGAACCATCAACATCTGAGCAGATCCACAATCAATAAATAATTTAGGGATGAGTCCTGCAGTCCAGCCTGGTCTCTCAGGGCTCTCTCTGGGTTAGGAGAAAACAGAAATTCATATGAGAGAAAAAATTAAATTCTGTACATCCTTTTTTTTGTGGGTTTTTTTTCCCCCTGCATTTCTGTGTTTGTTGTTTTAAAGTGGAACGTGGGAGTTCAGGCAGAGCCCAGCACAGGCTGTGTGCTCCCAGCCCTGCTCGCTCCTGGGAAACCTCATGGGATCCTGGCATGGTTTGGGTTGGAAGGGACCCCAAAAACCATCCCATCCTGCATCCCACATCACATCCCGCATCACATCCCACATCTCATCCTGCATCCCACATCATATCCCACATCACATCCCACATCTCATCCTGCATCCCACATCATATCCCACATCACATCCTGCATCCCGCATCCCATCCCACATCCCGCATCACATCCCACATCACATCCCACATCCCTCATCCCGCATCCCGTCCCGGCCGGAGCCGCTCCCAGCAGATGGAGCAGTTGCTGTTCCAGCGCTGCCGAGCCACGAATCCCAAACTCTGCTGCCGCCGCTCCGGGTGTAAACCTGCCAAGGAACCGAACTCCGGCCCCTGCAGCTGCTGCTTCAGCCCTTTCCTCTCTTGTTTTATCAGCCTCAGTTTCCCGGTTTGAGCTCCCCCGGGGCCGCTGCTGTTTTAACAAACTCTCTTCAACCCGGTTTGGCCAAAACGGCAAACAGGGGATCAAAAAGATCAAAAAAATTGATATTAAACTTGCTGCGGGTGTGGACTGGGGGTGTCTCTCCTGGGGGGAGCAGAGGATGCTCACAGAATCACCTCCATCCCCTGGCACAGCTCTGGCAGCTGGGGATTGACCTTGAGAGGATGTTCCTCTGCACAGGGAACAGCCTCAAGCTGGGCCAGGGTTGGATTTTGGGAAAATTTCAACACCCAGAAAATTTCAAACCCCCAGGGCAGTGGTGAGTCCTCAGACCTGGAGGGATTTAAGAGCCCTGGGCATGTGGCACTTGGGGACAGGGTCAGAGGGCTCTTCCAACCTGAACAATCCTCTGAGTCTGTTCCTTGACTTTCCTGCTGCTTTAAAAAGGAATTTTCCCCATCCCATCCTGCCCTGGCTGCACAGGGCCATGGAGGGTGCTGCCCTGTGTGCTGGGACTGCTGTGATAACCACCAGGCTTAAAACCTGAGTTTTTTTCCATCTGCTCTGCTGGAGGTGAATCTTGGGGTCCAGGCACCCCCAGAATTTGGAAGGCTCAGCCAGAGCTCCAGATGTTGCAGCTCTGAGCTGCTGAAACACAAAGGTGGGATTTATTATTGCACGTAGAAAATAAGATTGTGTTACATAATCAGATCTCATTTGTTATTTATTGCTTTCCCTCCCCGCACAGATGTGGATGGTTCTCCCTCTCTCCTGGTGGATAATCCCCGTGGTTTTCCTGCTGGAGCTGTGGGATGGGTGGGGAGCTGGGGGCTGAAGGGATGGGTCGAACTTTTCCCAAAGAAAACCAACATCTTTTGCCTGTTTGTGCCCACAAAACCGCAGGACTTTTTGCAAAGGGCGAGTTCAGGAGCCATGGCTTGTCCTGGGAGGTGAAATGCTTGGATATGGAGCTGACACTGCTACAAAAAATGCCCCAAAAATGCTGTTGACACCAAACCCCAGCACTGGTTGTTCCGGTAACCCTCCTGTGCCTCTGCCTGCTGCCTTTTCTCCCTTTTCCTGGCAGGGAAGTGCAGGCAGGGCAGGCAGAGTCAGCTCCAGGCTCCTGCTCTGCTGCCTGGATATGACAATCCTGATCCAGGTGCTGCCAAAGTGCAATTCTTGCAGCAAAAACCTGCAGCTTTCCCTGCTCAGGGAGTGTTTGGACAACACTCTCAGGCCATGGTGGGATTTTGGGAATGTCTTGTGCAGGGCCAGGAGTTGGATTAATCCTTGTGGGTCCCTTCCAGCTCAGGGTGTTTTATGATTCTGGGATTCTCCTGTCCCACGGTGAGCTGAGCCCATCCTCACCCCGGGTAAAATCCACATCTTGCTGAGAGAAAGTGAGATTTAGGATTTAGAAATAGTGTGAGGTGAAAGGGTTTGGGAGGGGTTTTGCATTGCCCCAAAATCCACAGGTGGTTTAGATTCTGATCTCTAATCCAATGGATCAACACTTGGAGCACGTCCTTCCTCCCGGGCTCCTCCACATTTCAGTTCCACCTCCCAAACCACAACAGACAAATGATTTCAGTTGTGTTTTGGATCCCCACAAATTTAACCCGACCCCGGTGATGCTGCAAGAACTTGCCCCGAGCACAAAAGAGACAGGTTTGATTTTTTTCACCCTCTTTATCCAATATTCCATCTCACACAGAAAATCAGGTGTATGATGGGGATGTAATAAATGTTGATCTTCTCGCCCCAACTCTCTGCTAATGTGATTTTTGGTGCTGCATCGTGTAGAAAATCTGAATTCTTGTGTTTTTATGTGAAAATGCTGTCACAAACCCCAGCAAGTTTTCAGTGTGATGAGACCCTTAAAAAGGGGTTTTTTTTTGTTGTGTTGTAGTTACTGATGTCTTCTGCAAAGAAGATCCTTAAGACACAGGAACAGGTCGGGTTCCTAGTGCTGAGAATCACTTGGAGTTTCATGGAATGCAGGGACAGTGATGGAAAACATCCCCAGGTTTTGGGCAGCTGGGCTGGCTTTGTCCTGCCTTTACTTTGTGCTTCTCTCAGGTTTTTCACTTGGGACCAGCCTGTGTCCCCCCCCCCCCGCCTGTGTCCATTCCCTGCCTGTGTCCCCCCCCCGCCTGTGTCCCCTCCCTGCCTGTGTCCCCTCCCAGCCTGTGTCCCCTCCCTGCCTGTGTCCCCTCCTTGCCTGTGTCCATTCCCTGCCTGTGTCCCCTCCCTGCCTGTGTCCCCTCCCTGCCTGTGTCCATCCCTGTGTCCCCTCCCTGCCTGTGTCCATTCCCTGCCTGTGTCCCCTCCCAGCCTGTGTCCCCCCCCCGCCTGTGTCCCCTCCCTGCCTGTGTCCATCCCTGTCTGTGTCCCCTCCTTGCCTGTGTCCCCTCCCTGCCTGTGTCCCCTCCCTGCCTGTGTCCCCTCCTTGCCTGTGTCCCCTCCCTGCCTGTGTCCCCTCCCAGCCTGTGTCCCCTCCCTGCCTGTGTCCATCCCTGTCTGTGTCCCCTCCCTGCCTGTGTCCCCTCCCTGCCTGTGTCCCCTCCCTGTGTCCCTCACTGCTCTCACACAGAGAGACTTTTCCCTCCAGCCCAGCGTTGCTTGTCTAAACTCACTGTTGTCCTTAAGGTGACATCAAGGGGCACAAGGACAGTTCCCTCTCCGTGCAAAACTTCCCCCCAGGATTCCTGTCCTGGCTCTGGCTGCTGCACAGCACGAGGGTTTCTCATTGACAGTCCCAAAGGTGAAGTTCTTGGTGGATGTTTGATCATTCCTCTGCAGCCCAAATGAATTAAAGGACATTGGATCTGTTCTGTGGGATAAATGGGAATTGTTTTACGTGGTGGAGTGTACACAGTGATTATAATGGGTGACCTTGCAGGGCGAATATGGGAAAGCAGGGCCCTATGCTGGGGTGGGGAGGTGCTCCCCTGCTGATCCAAACGTCCCTGGGTTAAGTGGGGATGTGGAGTAATCCAGGGGGAATTAATACCCAACATGACAGACGGATAATCCAGACTGATGTAAAGCCTTGTAAGCACCAGCTGCACGTGAGGACCCTTCATCCAAAACATGTGTGGGTCCACAGTACAGCATTTCCTGCACAGCAATTCCTGCACTGCACTCCCTGCAGTAGAATTCCCTGCACAGCATTCCCTGCACAGCAATTCCTGCACCACCATTCCCTGCACAGCATTCCCTGCACAGCAATTCCTGCACCACCATTCCCTGCACAGCATTCCCTGCACAGCATTCCCTGCACAGCAATTCCTGCACTGCACTCCCTGCACCAGCACTCCCAGCACAGCACTCCCTGCACAGAATTCCCTGCACCAACATTCCCTGCACAGCAATTCCTGCATCATCATTCTCTGTGGAGAATTCCCTGCACAGCAATTCCTGCACCAGCATTCCCTGCACAGCATTCCCTGCACAGCATTCCTTGCACCAGAATTCCTTGCACAGCACTCCCTGCATAGCATTCCCTGCACAGAATTCCTTGCACAACATTCCCTGCAGCAGAATTCCCTGCACAGCACTCCCTGCATCATCATTCTCTGTGGAGCATTCCCTGCACAGCAATCCCTGCACCACCATTCCCTGCACAGAATTTCCAGCACAGAATTCCTTGCACAGCATTCCTTGCACCAGAATTCCCTGCTCAGCACTCCCTGCACAGCACTCCCTGCACCAGAATTCCCTGCACAGAATTCCTTGCACAGCACTCCCTGCTGGTATTTGCTTTCCAAAAGAGAAAATGGGGTTTTTGCATTTCCCAGCCACACCAAACTTGTGCTCCTGATACTCCAAATCCTGTCCCAGCTGAGCTCTTGGCTGCTGCCCTGAAGGGAAATGGGAATCTGGAGGAAGTGTGGGAAAAAGGAAATCAGAGTACAAAGAAACTAAGAGCCAAATTTGGGGAGGGATGATGAGCACTCCTGCTCACAATCCCCCCCTCCTGTGCTGCCTGTGTTCACAGGGTCTTCTTTTGACTCATCCTCGTTTGTTTTGACTCATCCTGTAGCTCCAGCTGTGGCAGCAGCTTCTAAGAGAGGGGCTCAAATACAAATTTGATGTTCGAGTGGAGGAATCAACAGAATTATTCAAATGGTGCAGAAACAGCCTCAGAAAAGAGTGTGTGTGCAGCATCTCAGCTCTTAATGTCTTATTCCCTAACAGCAATCCTGGTTCTTTGAAAGAGCAGAAAGGCCTGATTTGGAACGCTCCAGTTTGTATAAGAACGTTAAATATGCAAAAGCTTTTCCAAATAATAGTTTTATTAGTCCCTGGTGGGATCTCACAGTGATTCTCTGGGATCCAATCCTGCTCTGTGCAGCACCTGGGGCATCTCTGCCCACAGGTCCAAAGGGTGACATCACACCTGAAAGGGCTTCATTTGCATAAGAAGTTCATTAACAATTAATTAAATGGCAGAGTGAGGGTCCCCACACCCCTGAGTGGGATGGACACAAAATGGTTGATGGGTGATGAGATCTCACACTTTTGTAAGTTTTGGTCCATTTGCATTTTGTGGTTTAATTGTCCAATTCCAGCTCCAGGCTGTGAGGTCTCATCCTTCTTGTCCCTCCCTCCAGCCCACCCTTGTTTGTGCTTTTGGGCTGAGAGTTGTCCTTGGTGTGCAGCAGGAAAAGGGTTTGTTTTGTGTCCCTGCTGTGTGCAGAGCTGAGTGACACTGACTGTGAGCTCAGAACTCACCCCTGGGCACCACAGAGTGTGAAATACATCAAAGATCAAAATTAAGGCATCACTTTTAGCTTTAATCACAGCTTGGGACCTTGTGCTCCTTCCCCAGTCCAGGCTGGGGCTGCCACATCCCCTGTGTCCCCTGCTGGTGTCACCTCAAGCTCTGGGGCTGCCATGTCCCCTGTGTCCCCTGGCTAGTGTCGCCCCAAGCCCTCTGTGTCCCCTGCTGGTGTCACCCCAAGCCCTCTCTGTCCCCTGGCTGGTGTCACCCCAAGCCCTCTGTGTCCCCTGCTGGTGTCACCCCAAGCTCTGGGGCTGCCACTGGAGTTGGTATTTAGAGCTGCTCAGTATTCAGTGGCACCACTTACCTAATGCACAAAGATTTAATTCCTTTCCGATTGATCCCATAATTACAAAATTTGTTTAAAGCTGTTATATTATCTCCTTATTTGACACAATATGGCACAATTTTGTTATAGTATTGAAAACCAAATAAGACAACTGCAGCTGGTAGCATTTCAAAGAGCCATTCCCTTTAAGATGAAATCAATCCCGTTTCAAGTTTATTCCCTCGCTTTAGGACCGAGGCTCTAGGGGTGTATTTTGCTGGGAAAAAAAAAGTCTTTTTGATTTTTTTTTCAGAAATTCTTTAGATTAATATGCAGCTGTCATTGCGAGGCAAATCCAGCCCGGCTTTCATGTGCTCCTCTCTCTCTCTATCCCTGGGCTGTGGAGAGTGCCCAGCCCTGCCAGGAGCCACCAAGGCTCTGGTGGCACTTGGGGCAGGGCCACCAGGGCCACCAGGGTCACCAGGACCACCAGGACCACCTTGTCCCCACTGCTGCCCCACCCCGCACTCATTACCCCTTTTAAACCCAGCTCAAAGCACAAACCCACGACAATAACAGAGAATTTGGGTCCTTTGTGCGGCCCCTGGAGTGTCCTTTGAAAAGTCGTTTAACTTGCAGATCGTGTCGACAAAACTTTCCAAAGGGGGATGCTTTGGAAGTAAATAGACGCTGAAGGCCCCAAGTGAAGTTTAAATATTTATATCAAGAGTTGGGTTATTCTTTCAGCAGCGTCGATCGCACAAGGGTTTGGGTTTGGGTTGGGAGGGACATTAAAGCTCATCCAGGGACACCTCCCACTGTCCCAGGTTGATCCAAGCCCTGTCCAGCCTGGCCTGGGACATTCCCAGGGATCCAGGGGCAGCCACAGCCTCTCAAGGTCTCACCTCCCTCCCAGCTGGGAATTCCTTCCCAAAATCCCATCCCTGCCCTCTGTCCATGTGCAGCCATTCCCATTTCCCATGGATGTGCTCTACAGTGACTCCACCTCAGTCAGGGCTCATCCCAGGCATTGGGGAAGGACTTTTCCCATTTTGTCCCTGCATCCCCTTACAGATCCCCCCAGGCTGCTGAGGATGGGGGTGCTGAGGGTGCTGGGGGTACTGGAGGTACTGGGGTTATGGGGGTTCTGAGGGTGCAGGGAGTGCTGAGGGTTCTGGGGGTGCCCAGGATGCTGGGGGTACTGGGGATCTGATGGTTTGGGGAGTTCTAAGGGTCCTGATGGTTCTGGGGGTTCTGGGGGTTCTGAGGGTGCTGAGGGCACTGGGGTTCTGAGGGTTCTGGGGATTCTGTGGGTTCTGGAGGTGCTGGGGCATTTGGGGTACTGGGTTTCTGAGGGTTCTGAGGGTTCTGGGGATTCTGAAGGTTCTGGGGGTTCTGAGGGTTCAGGAGGTTCTGATGTTTCTTTGGGTTCTGAGGGTTCTGGTTGTGCTGGGGATGCTGAGGGCACTAGTTTTCTAATGGTTCTGATGTTTCTGGGGGTTCTGATGGTTCTGGTTGTGCTGAGGATGCTGAGGGCACTGTTTTTCTGATGGTTCTGATGTTTCTGGGGGTTCTGGGGTGCAGCAGCTCGGGCTGCACCTCTGTCTCAGCCCTCCCACCCTGGTCTCTGCCCCTGCATCCTGAGCCCCCTCCCTGCTGTCCCACCCCGAGGAGTGTCCCAGGGGCTCTCCAGGGGCTGGAGCTGAGCCCGGACAGGACCTGCAGAGCCCCACAGCCTCCTCAGCTCCTTCTCCTCACAGCAGGGATGCAAATGAACGCCTTTGGAGCGTGTTGGATAAATACAATGTTTGTTCTTCCTAATGGATTGCAGCAAGATATGGTAAATATGAACTCCCAGGTGGGGAAAATGCATAATTCATCAGCAGGCTCCTGATGAACGCGTGGCTGCGGCAGAGTTAATTCTCCTCCCAATAACCAGGATGGGGCTGGGATTTGTGCTGGGATTTGTGCTGGGAGCGGCTCTGATAACCCAGAGTTGGTTTTTGCTCTTGCTGAGCTGGGCTCACACAGCACTGAGGGCTTTGCTGCAGAGCTGGGGATGCACAAGGACCCAACTGACCCCAGGGATATCATCTCATCCCTCCCCAAATCCCTCCAAAGGAGTTACGAATGAATCTGAAAACCTCATTGAGTTGGGGAGAGCCCTGACATTGTTTTTAGGGGAGAAGATGAGGTTTGGTCATTAATTATCCCTCTCTCCTGTGTCCACACACTCCTCTCTGTGTCCACACACTCCTCTCTGTGTCACCCAATCCCACAGCACCCAAATCCCTCCAATCCTCTCCCCAAACCCCAGATTTTGGGAGGCGTTGGTCGATTGGCCGTGCCATTTAACCCAATTCATTCCAGCGCAATAAATACCATTTAAATTCCTGCTGGAGTGATTTGTTCAGTCAGGGGATGAGTTCACCTCCTTCCCCTTAATTAGTTATCAATTCATAAACGCCGGGATTTGATGCCAGGGTGAAAAGTGATTAGAGCATCTCTTAAACCGGCTGTGGGAATCTCTTTTCCTGACTATTGGCCCTTCCATCCTTTCCAGGCACGAATTAACCCCTGGACACACCTCGGTGACTTTGGGGACATCCCTGGGTGACACCATCACCCTCCAGAGCTGCTCCTCGGATTTAAACCCGAGTTTAAAGAAGTCAAAGCTGCTCTGACTTAGCAAATCCCAGTTTTTCTCCCTGTTTGAAGCCGTGCTGTGACCAAAAAACCGGAATAAAAGCGGTGACATTGAGCGATGCGATTTCCAGTCAGATGTTAAACACCTTTGGGGTAAAATCTCCTTTTAATGTGAGCACAACTCCCATTAACATTAATAGTGGCGGCTTCAAAAGGAGAAGGAGCACCTGAAAAGTGCAAATTAGCACTTACAAACTCTATTGATAAATTATTAAAGAGGATTATTAAAGCCTAAACCACGCCTCCAGATCATTAAAGTCAGTCCAAACCAACGCGGTGCTGCCTCATTAAAACTGCTCCTAAAATGCCATTTAGGCCCCAAAATGAATCCAGAGTAAATATTGGTTCTGCAGCTCCTTTTGCTTCATGCAGAATTTGGAGGTTTGAGAGCTTGAACTTCTCTTCTTTAAATGCAAATGAGCGCCAGGCGATGCTTTTATTGCGGCGCTCAGAAATCCGTGTTTAAAAAGGTGAATTAAAGCCCAAAGCTCCAGGGCTGGGTTGTCTCCAGGGCTCTTTGGGGTTGTTTTTGTGGGGGACATTGGAATCCTCTTGGTTTGCCCTTTTTTGGGTTTTTTTTTCAGGCTCCCTTGGTCTTACAGGCAGCAGCTCATCCCAGTCCTGGTGCTGGTCCAACCCCATGGATGTGGCTCATTGGGATCACCTGGAGCAGCCGGGTATTTATACATATATATATATATATATATATATATACACATTTATATTTTATATATATACATTTATATACATTTACATATATATTTTTATATATGTATATTTTTATATACATTATTAGATATAATTGATGTTTTATTTTATTTTTATTTATATATTATATATTTTATATAATCTATAATTATATATTTATTATACATACTGTATAATTTATATATTTTATTTTTATTTATATATTATTTATATAGTTATATATACCCTCCCAGCTGGGTATTTACGGGATACAATCACCCCCAAACCCCTCAGAGGGGGATTTATTATGGGAATACAATCACCCCAAAATCTCTCAGAGGGGTTCAGCAGGATTTGCTCATCCTGTCAGGTATTTACTCACCCTGGGATGGTTTTCACTGCACTAAAATGGCATTTTCTCAACTTCAGTGCTGGTTTGTAGCATCTCAGTGACCAACATTCTTAATTTATGGGATATTGCCTTCACCCTTCCTGGGATATTGTAATAATAATAGCAATAACAACAACAACAATAATAATAATAATTATTATTATTATTAAATAGTTACAGTGTTATAACCACCATCCTAAACACAAATCCCAAACTCCAAACCGATCCCCAGAGCCATTAACTAAATGACTTTTGAAAACAAGATTATTTCTTTTAATAAATAAGATTTATTATTTATTATATTACTAATGTAGCAGCAAAAGGAGTAGAAGTCAAGAGAACAACCCCTCAGTGCTGATCCTGAGTTTGGGACGACTCCAGTTCTTTCTGTCATTTTGCAACAGGTGAATGCAAAGGGTCCCTGTTTCTGGACATAAATAAATACACAAATTTAGTTGGGGAGGTTAAAACAGAGCAAGAATCAGCCAGAGCTGAGTGCTGCTTGAGGTGCTGCTGTATTTTCCAGGAAAATGTGGATTTTGGGGTTGGGTTTTAACACTGTTCAGTTCTGAGCTGAATATCCCAAATGTGGATTTTGGGGTTGGGGTTTTAGCAGGGTTCACCTCTGAGCTGAATCTCCCAAATGTGGATTTTGGGTTGGGTTTTAGCAGGGTTCACCTCTGAGCTGAATCTCCCAAATGTGAATTTTGGGGTTGGGTTTTGACACTGTTCAGTTCTGAGCTGAATATCCCAAATGTGGATTTTGGGACACGGTTCATCTCTGAGCTGAATATCCCAAATGTGGATTTTGGGACACGGTTCATCTCTGAGTTGAATATCCCAAATGTGGATTTTGGGACACTGTTCAGTTCTGAGCTGAATATCCCAAATGTGGATTTTGGGACACTGTTCAGTTCTGAGCCTAATATCCCAAATGTGGATTTTGGGACAGGGTCCAGCTCTGGGCTGGAGGCTCCAGGTGGAGCCCAGGCACCTCTCCAAGAGCCCCTGGTGTCACCAGAGCCCCCAGAGCCCACCCCAACACCCCCCCAGGAGCCCAGCCAGGCTCAGCCCCTTTAAACCAGCTTTAATTATTCCACACATTACACAGAAAAACACTCGTTCCTTTTTTAAAAAATAACTCTCCTCTGAAAACACGTTTTATCTCTGTAATAAGAAATCATTAATTAGGAGATGTTGACCCGACGAGCTGTGGCTGATGAACAGTGCCTTTAATCAGACCTTTTACAAGCTGGTGGATGTTAACTCGTGCCTGTTAATTATTCACACCTTCAAGTATTCCGATGGTGGGAATATTTCATGAATGCCCTTCTTTTTAATTTTTTTATTTCGTTTAACGGCGACGATGGGTTTTTATGAGCCAGGAATCGCAGTTATTAATTTACAGCCGTTTTGGCATTTCCACGCCGCTCGTTTGGCGTTAACTCTCTGTTTAAAAATAATAAATGACCCCTGACTCTCCATTGTCTGTCCTAATTAGCATATTGTCTTTTTAAAGAGGAAAGCGTGTTTTCTCTTCATTAACCGGGATATTACCTCGGCAAGACAATTCAGTTGGTCCGCGATCCAGAGGACGCCAAATTACCTCTTCTAGCAGGACAAAAATCAATTAACACCACTAGGGATGTCATTATTGTCACATTATGTCACCGGATATACTCCAGGGGTAAAGAAATGATTTGTGGAATTTTTAATGCGGCCGCTGGAAAAGCCTCGGGGTGGTGGGACTGGGCACTGCCCGGTTCTGCTCTTTCCTCCAGGGGACAAAAGTGGGAAAAAATAAAAAAAATTTTTAAAAAAGGGGGGAAAAATGTCACTGGGCTGGCTGGGGACACCAAACCCTTCCAGGAGCATCACCCCAAAGTCACTCAGCACTGTGTTCTGGCAGGGGAGAAGTGGGAAAAGGCTCAAAGAAGGATAATTTTCATTTTATAAACAATTTTATCGCCCGCGTTGGCCGCCGCTCCAACGGGAACAACCCACGAGGTGCCGGATTTTATAACTATCCCCAAACTCCGGTACCTGCCCCACCTCAAGGGGGAAGGATTTAATTAAGTCTCTTCTGTCTGACACGATCTGATGTCATTGTACAAGGAGATGTTCTTTGTTAGCGCCGCGCTCCGTTTGGGGCTCCTCTGTGTATTCGAAACCATGGTAACAAGAAGAGGAAGCTAAAGCCAATGAGATAATGAGATATTCTCATTGTAATTGTGTTTCATGAGGGCCACACGCTCCCATGGGTGGGATCCGACTGTCTTACAAGAATGGAAGGGACGGGAATAAATTAACGCGGCGGCGTTTTTTTGGCCACAAGAGTCGTGTAAACACTCCCGGCGCGTTTGGGAAAAACTCTGCCAAAAACGGGGAGAGCCCAGTGGCCAAACCCTACAGAACTTCAAGGAAGTTCAGGTTTGAAAGGCATTAACGAGGTTTGCATGGTAATTGAGTGATGGAGGAGATGGAGGAAGGGGAAAAAATAAAAAGGGGGATCGGGATGGAGTTGAGCGGCATTTCCTGAGGAAATTGTAGAAAATCCCATGTTGAGAGATGGAGGAGATGGAGGAAGGGGAAAAAAGAAAAAGGGGGACTGGGATGATGGAGCTGGGCGACGCTTCCCGGGGAAATTATGGAAAATCCCGTGTGGAAAACAGCCCAAGAACCCCTGGGGTTTGTCCTCCTGCTCTCCTGGAAGTGAAATCCAAAGTTCAGCTGTGATTTGAATGATAAAAGTTTCTAGAGGTGCTGAGGAAAGGAGGAGTTTGTGGTGAAAGGCAAAGCCAGGGGTTGGGTTTGGAGAGCCCCGGGTGAGGTTTTATCCCGTTCCCAGGTGGGGACACACCGTGAGCAGAACTTCACACACAACACGGACCCTGAACACCGCAAAATCAAACTGGGAAATGGGATTTGGGGAGTGGAAACGGGATCAGATCTGCTTCATGCCCTAATTGTCCTCATCCTATAATTGTCTCCATCCTGTGTAATTCCCAGCAAATGTACAATTATTGCTCTTTTTCCCCCAGAACATCTCAGTGCAGGGCAGGGCCATGTGAGCCCAGGGAATATGGGGCTGGTCTCCTGAGAAAAGTCACAAAATGTCTGGGAAAATCCATTTTTCCTGGAGCAGAAATAGCAAAGGGAGCAGAGCCTGGAGCTGCTCCACCACCCCGGGCAGGCTCAGGCAGGGGAGCAGCCACAACTTGCTCCACATTGTGGGCAGGGATGATTTTTATTAATGTAATTATTACTGTTGCTCCGAGAGTGCACTTCTGATGTGGGGAGAGCTGACAAGATAAATTATATCTGTTGTCAGCGGCATGGAGAGACCTTTGGGATGTTTTAATCAAGAGCAGGTTCCCCCCAGCCCTTCGTGCATCTTCCCCAGAGCGGGGCTGGAGTCACACGGAGACCAAATCACCCAACCTTCTCCCCAAACATCCAACCTCCTCCCCAAATATCTGAGATCCTCCCCAAACATCCAACCTCCTTCCCAACCATCCAACCTCCTTCCACCCCATCCAACCTTCTTCCCAACCTTCTCCCCAACCATCCAATCTCCTCCCCAACCACCCAACCTTCTTCCCAACAATCCAACGTCCTCCCACCCCATCCAACTTTCTCCCCAACCATCCAACCTCCTCCCCAAACATCTGAGATCCTCCCCAACCATCCAACCTCCTTCCCAAACACCCAACCTTCTCCCGAACCTCCTTCCCAACCATCCAACCTCCTCCCCAGCCTCCTCCCACCCCATCCAACTTTCTCCCCACACCATCCAACCTCCTTCCCATACCACAGAGATTTGGGGTTTTCCTCATGTACCCCAAAATTTAGTGCCTGTATCTGTTTGGTGTGAAACAAGACCACGAAGTGCCGTATTTTACACGGGCACCACTTCTGGAGGCACTTCCTGTTAAATCTGTCAGCAAATCATCACCACAACGGAGATAATCAGAAATAAAAATCCCATTTAACTGCCTGACTACACTGTGAGCTTCTCCCTGGCAAAGGTTTGTTTAGACTCTTAAAGGAAGATTATTTTCAGTGCTGCAGTGCCTGGGCACACTCTGGCCACACTCTGAGGACCTGTGGGGGATAAAAGGAGCTTCAGCTGCAAAGTTGATGCAGAAGGATCCTCCAGGGTCAGGTGTGGGGTTGGACTGGTCAGTCCCACCCTCTGAGCTGTCCACACCCATCACCCTCCACAAGGTCCAGGGCCTCCCACGAGGAGAGATGCACCAGGAAAGGATATTTTAGAAATTGTTCCAAAAGAATCTGTCAAAATCCTAATGCAGCCCCATCTTCTCCTCACTAACGTGCCCTCAACTTGCCAAGAGCTTTCTCCCAGGATTTACCACAGAGGAGCTGTTTGACAGCCTTGTACAGGAAACCAGAGCTGTGTCGTGGCTTTTTTTTTTTTTTTTTTTTAATTTCAGCAATATACACAAATCAAGTGCATTTATTAAGTCAATGTATAATCATTTTTACAAGGATGTGTAATTTAAAAACAGCCATAAAAGATTTCTGAAGTAACGCTACACGTCTCTTTTTTTTGGACAAATGTTATTTCAGGGATTTACGATAATTCCTTTTCTGAAAAGAAAAACGAAGCTAATTGAAACAAACTTTGTAGTTTCTATTAATGCCATTGGAATACAGTATGTGCTGCCAGTTACAAAGTGACATTGAAAGCTGATGCTGTTCTCAACAACACCATGATTTCTCAGTTTTATGTACTTTTTAATTTCCTCTGTGGAAAATCTGTTCTTCATAAAAAAGAGCTGCTGAAGAAAATGTGGAAAAAGTTGATTCATTCCATATTTACATTCTTGCAAGTACCTGGAAATGAACCAATTACCATCGGGAGCCGAAAGAGAAGTTAGGAAAGTCATTTAGAAAACTCATCTTCTGACGGGCTCTGCCTCAGAAGTGCCCTGGGAAAGTCCTGCTCTGGTTGCAAACCCCTTCCATCCCAGCAGGGTTGGGATCCTTGGCCCTGGTCCTTGTCCCACTCTGTCCCCAGATCCTCTGGAGCTCGGGGACAGCTCTGGAAAGGGGCCTGGACTCCCATCCCAAACTCAAACTCACACTTTGACTGGGACCCCAACATGGTCTCAAACCAAAACATTAACGTGAACTCAAAGCCAAGGCAAAAACCAAAACCAAAACCAAAACCAAACCAAACCAAACCTGAACCTAAATGTGACCCAACCCTGATGTGAACCCAACAAATCCCAAATCCCAACTCAAAACCAAGCCTAAACCAAACCCAAAGCTGAGCCCAACCCAAACCTGAGTCCAACTCAATCTCACACCCAAACCTGAATTTGAGTCCAACCCAAACTAAAACCCAACCGTAAGCCAACTTCCAACCCAAACCCAAACCAACCAAACTCCTCCACAAACCCAAACTCCAAACTAAATTTGAACCCTAACCCAACCCAAATCTAGTCTCAAACCCCAACAGCCTCTCCTCCCAACACATCAGGGGGTGCTGTGGTTGCAGGAGAATGTTCTTCCTGTTAAACCCTCAGACCCTCTACCAGTTAAATTAAAAAAAAAAAAAAAAAAAAAAAAAAAAGAAGGAAAAGGGGGTTGCTTATTTAAAACCGGAATTTTGGCATCATCAACACCCACCCTGTCAGAGTGGTCTCTGGTTTTTGGTCACTTTTGCCAATCCCCCCCTGAAACCACCACGAGAGCAGATCTGCCTCACCCAACCCCAGATGTGGCCACTGCTGCCATTCCCTCCTTTTCCCCTCAAAATTTCCCAAAATTCTGCTAAAAAATCCCCTCAGCTCGGGAAGGGGGGGTTGTTTGGAGCTCCTGTTGGTGACTCAGACATTTGCAGGAGTTTCTCCCTAGGCCTGGCTTTAATAAATCCTTGCTGCAGGTTTGCTGCTCGGGGCTTGTGCGGCTTTCAGCGGCGCTGGGCTCGGACGAGGCTTTATTAAATTCTGCCAGAGGAAGAGAAGCAGAAAGTTGGAGTTTTCTAGCACTAATGTGATTTTTATTCTCTTTTTTTTTATTTTTCATTCCCCCCCCCCCCACCTCCCCAGCCTGGTGGCTTTCACACTCATATTGTGAGTTCATTTCAAACAGGGGTTTGATGGATCCTCATTACCGCGAAAAGCCGGGCTGAGAATGGAGAAAGGGACAAGCCTTGTCCCACTTCGTGCTCCACAAACTGCAACACAACGTCTGTCAGGGTGGATATAATGAGTCCTGCCTCTTGGGCTGAGGTTTTCACACCCCAATCCCTGTTTGGGTTTGTTTTGGCAAGGAAATAAACCTGGAATCAGCACCCAGCAGCCCCTCTCTGCATCGCTGGGTGCACAGAGGATTAACCTCCCTCCTTTCAGTTATGGGGAAAGCATAAGGTGGGGAGAAACTTCTCATTTTCAGGAGAACTGAGAAACAAAATGTTTATTTTCTTGAAGAGGGAGAGCAAACCATTCCCCATTCCTGCCCCTGCCCTGGCCAGCACTCAAAGGGGGTTTGTCTGAGCCCTCACTCCTGGTTCATGGTGCAAACCCTGGCTCAGAACCCCCTGAGGTGCTGCTGAGCTCAAGGATCCCAAATTTCTCATGGCAAGGCAGCAGTGGGCAGGCAGGATTTATCCTGATTCCCAATGGCCACGCCACAGTCACTGCACTATAAACACAGCCTGGGGCAGATATACGAGCATTGATCTGATACTAATAATCCTTTCCACCTCCACAGGGCTTTTAGGGACTCTCCAGGGTTTCTAGGATTGCTGTTCATACCCAGAGCCCTGAAACAGCAACTGGCTTTGGTGATCCCCTTTGGATCTGTGGGAGCGTCGGAGCCATCAGGATTTTTGTAGGAGCAAAAATTAAAATTGTTTGATATGCAATGGGTTTTTCAAGTTCTCCACCCCAAACCCTGTTTGTCAACCCAGCCTTTCGTGTTCCTCACAGCAAACAGTGAACAGGGAAGTTGGTTTGTGGCCTCCAAATTAAATTAGGATTGATTTTATTTTGGTGGGGTTGTTTTTTTTTTTTTCCTACAGGCAGACTGAAGAAATATCTCCAGTTCAAATTGCTTTAAGTCCATCTTAAAGTATGCACTTTCATACTGAATTTAGCACACAGGCCGTTAGGCTTGTTATTTTAAATTAACTAGAAAATCAATTGGGGAAAAGTAATTTCCATGCACAGCTGCAGGAAACTGGGGGAGCACCAACATCTGCTGCAAAGGGGGCATCTGCAACATCTTAAATATTAGAGGGTAAAAACTTTAAACTCAGCTGAAATACACCACCATGGCACTCATTAACTGTATCTGTATGGAATGTGTCAGTGTTAATTGTTGGGCTTGATGGTCTTGAAGGCCTTTCCTGATATTAATGATATTGTGATTCTGTATATATATATATATATATATAATTAAATATATAATAAATATATCTAATTAAATATATAATAAATAAATAATAAAGCATATATATAATTTTGTTCATATTTTCTCTCCTTCTCCTTCTCCTTCTCCTTCTCCTTCCTCTTCTCCTTGGTATCAGTATTTTTAATTTCCAGCCTTCCCTTTCCTCCTTCCCATCTCCTCCTGCCCGTTTCCACCCCCCAGACTCTGAGCACAGAACATTTCTGGAGCTGTTCCTGCCTGGTCTTTTCCAGGAGACAGAGCCCAGGTAATTCCTGGCCTAACAGGGCCCTTTGCTGTTAGGACTGGCAGATGAAATGCTGTAATATCTCTGCAAAATTTAATGAAAGGAGAAAAGCAAATTCTTAACTGAGCAAGAGATGTGCAGCTTCTCCAGCAGGAACAGTTCTGTTTTCCCCTTGGATTTTTCCATCCCAAGAAGGGTGCAGGTTGTACATGGGATTTACGTGCTGGCTTTTGTTTTGGTGTTGATTTATTTATGCTGAGGCTATGAAGTGAGTGGCTGCAAAGTGCCTGCTGAATGCCATTTGGATAAATCACTGCTGGTATTTATTGTATTCCTTGTTGGACTGGTGTTGCACACGCTGATATAAAAAAAAAAAAATGGATGGGAAATCAATGTGGCTCAGTGTAAAATATCTTGACTATAAAGATTTCTCATATCTATCAAACATCCAGTGTGTTTGCTGTGTCTGGAGGCCGTTCCCTTGACATGAGGATTGTACTAATTGTCCGAGTATTTGATTTAATTTGCCGTGGGAGCCGTGAAGGAGCACACAATTCCTGCTTCAGGGATTTCACTGGGAGTTTGGGGCAGGAAAATGAGTTACAGAATCCCTTCCATGAATTGGAGCCCAACCCAAAGCCCCCAAGGCTTTTTTCCCTTCCTCCCCCCCATGATCTCTGGTGTCCATACAGATGCTGCAGGACTTCTTCACACCACAGAAATCAGAACTCTGCTCCACCAACTCTGCCCAAAAACACTCCACAGATTTCTTCTTGGGTTGGGGATGTCCTTCAGGATGGAAAACTCCTGGTGGGATTGCACAGCCAGCCTGGTCCCCTGAGCCCTGTCCATGCCCAGCTCTGGGTGCCGCCTCCTCCTCCTCCTCCTCCTCCTCCTCCTCCTCCTCCTCCTCCTCCTCCTCCACATCTCTTGGGGAGGATTCTGAGCTGAGCAAGGCTTGTCACAGCTGCACAAGGTCCTCAGTTTAGGATGGACATTGAGTGCTGTGTCCAGCTCTGGGTGTTTCAATTTAGGAAGGACTTTGAGATGCTTCAGAGGAGGCAACAAATTTGGTGAAGGGCTTGGAACACAAACCCTGTGAGGAAGGGCTGAGGGAGCTGCGGTTGTTTATCCTGGAGAAAAGGAGACTCAGGGGTGACCTCATCACTCTCTACAACCCCCTGAAAGGTGGGGCACATTTTGGGATGTTGATGTGTGCAGACACAGCTTGGGATGTGTTCCGAGTTTTGGGGCACATTTTGGGATGCTGATGTGTGCAGACACAACCTGGCAGCAGCAGCAGCTCCCAGGGAACTGGAAGGGGATGATCTGGGATCGGTGCTGCACCCAGTGAGTTTTGGGGTACATTTTTGGGATGCTGCTGTGTGCAGACACAACCTGGCAGCAGCAGCTCTCAGGGAGCTGGAAGGGGATGAGGAGCCTCTTCCCTCGCACATCCATCCCTTGTCCAAACACAAAGCTCCGGCAGCCTCATTAAGGGTGGGTTAATTAGGAAAACCATCCCAACCCCATAACAGCAGGGAGAGCTCCCCCCTGGCAGCAGCACCTCGCAGCCTCACCCTCCTGTTTGGATGGGAAGGAGCAGAACAACTCGGGGATTTCAAACACCACTCAGGCCCCGGCGCTGTAATCGCCCAACCCGCCTTGGGTCACTAATGCACTGGAACATCAATAATGACACCGGGGGTGACAAGATAAGGAAAGGCTCCGGATGAACCACTGCACAAAGGCAACGTGGCCCAAGTAATTAGAGCTCCACATGGGCCCAGACACTGAATATTTCTAGTAGAGCTGAACCCCTTCCCAGATAACCCCCAGTGCTGGGATTTGGGGCTGGGTCATCTCTGGAACTCCTCTGATATTTTTGCTGCCGTGAACATGAACCGATTTGCAGCCACGCACAGACTTCCATTTCCCCCTCCATTAATTAGACAAATTAATTAAAGCGCTCTTTGGAATCTATTCCCCCATTCAAGACCAAGGATGCTGCAGAGATTTTTTTGTTAAATTTGTTCAGGCAAGGCTTATTAATCCTGAAATGAATTCTATCAAGCCCCTTGGTAAAGCACCAACTTCAAGTGCGTTTGTGGAGAAGAAAGCTTTGCAAATCAGATAGGAAAAGCTACAAAAGTGCTGGGTATTATCCTAATCTGGGGAGTGCTTAATTTGACACTCTTATGTCAAGATATTAGAAGAGAATGAGCAAATGGCCTGATAAATGTGTACTTAAAGAATGACAATCCTCATAAATCAGTTAATTTCTATTTATCTCGTGATACCCTTTTCCGCAGAAACTTGTATTAGGAAATAAATAAGATTACGGGGTAATTCCGAGAGCTGTAAAAAGAGAAAAAAAAAAAAAAAACACTTAAAGGCAGAAGTTTTGTTTTATTGTGCAGCACTTGTAGAGTGATTCCATCCACTCCCAGAAATGGAATTGTTTCCTGCTGAGACTGGTGCCATCAAACCCACACCGTGGGCATCTCCTGCAGCCCAGGGACATGGAACAGCCACAGGAGAGGGATCAGAGCTTGGAGAGCTTATTGTGCCAAATTTTGGTGAATTCTACAAACCACATTTCACTGAGGAACAGTGAGGGAATGCTTGGTTTGGGGGTCTGGGAGGGTTTGAACTCAAAATTCCACATCAGAGAGGCCCAAAGAACAGCCTTAAAGGCTTCAGGATATGACCCAGGCCTGAAACAATAGCCAGCCCAGAAGAAATGAGTTTATTATCTGCTCTAAAGGGATTTTATTGACTTGCTAGGAAAAAAAAAAAAAGTCATATTTAATATTGAAGTATAACTTTTAAAAACAGAGATGCTGACTCTATAAAAATGTGCTCTGGAGCTGAGACCTTGACTCCAAAGCGTAATCCAGAGGTTTTTTTATTTTTTTATAGCTGTGCTATAAATCATCAAAATTAAATGTTTGCATTAGCAGAGGCAAGAGAAGCCTATGCAGAGTGTGGGGATGTGTCACCCAGCATAGAGCTCAGCAATTCCACACCCTCAGCTGCTTCTGACCTGGGGAAGGGCTTTGGGTGGGGTTTGTCTCTATTTCTGTTGGGTTTTTGCTGTTCCCCTGTGGGTTTTTTTTTCCCCAGTGGGGCAGGTGAGGTGTGGGGAAGATCCCAGTTCCCTGAATCCCTGTTGGGGCTGAGGTGGGAGAGCAGGAGCAGGATGAGGAGAGACTTCCCAGGACAATGAGGGTGCAAAAATGAAGTTTTTTCCCCCATTCCCATATAGGTCACCGAGCTGACCCCACCACCCTTGAGCTCAACCTTCCTGAGCTGTTTTCTCACCATAATCATCCCAACAAAATCATCTTTAAGCATGAACTCTGCAGACCCCCCTCCCCAGGCTGTCCCCAGAGGGGTTTTCAGCCCTGGCCTGGCTGGAGGAGCCTTTCCAGAGCTGTCCTGCCCATGAACCCCTTTCCCTGCACAGCCACAAACCCTCTCCAGAGTCCACCCAGCCAACCTGTTAACATCCTCTCCTTCACACTCCCGCTCCCCGCCAGCTGCTCTGCCTAGCAAAATACAGCTGGAGAGGGTTATAAATAGTAAATGAAGGCTTGCTCCAGCCACTCCAGCTGGGCAATGTTAGAGGAGGGACTCATTCATCACCAGGGTGTCACATCCCCCTTGATGTGCTGCCCAGCCCTGAGCTGGGGACTCCTCGCTTGGCTTGGCTCAGATTCTAATTCAGGGCTGGAACTTCTTCTCTGAATTAATTTTTTTGCCAGTGTAGCCTCACCAGGAAGGGGAAATGTGGGTGGCAGGGGGCTAACAGAGGTTTAAGGATGTCGTTCACAGGGAGGGATGGGTGATGCAGTGCTCAGTGTTACAGTTTTGGGGGGTTTTTTTGGGGTTTTGGTGTGTTTTTTGGTTCTTCTTGTTTTTGGTTTGGTTTGGGGTTTTGGGGGTTTTTTTTCTGTCTTTTTTTTGGTTAAAATTAGGATTAAGACACTGAAGATGTAGATTTTTGAATTTGGACTCAGTTGTTTATCATATTTTATTTATTTACAGTATTTATAGACTTGTGAGCTTAATTTTGTAAGCTGGAGAAATGAGTTAAATTGGCTTGCTTTTTATTTTTAGAGAGGTTTTTTTTAGGGATGATTTGTTTAATTATGAAATGCTGCTTAAATTATTTTTTATTTTAAAACTAATAATTAATTACTTGAAGTTTGCAATGCGGATTTTATTAAGTAATGACTAATTAAGAAAAAGGAGGAAGAAGGACAAGAAGAAGGACTCAGACAACACCTAAAGCCCTTTATCTTGACTTACATGTATTACTATATACTAAAACCCCAAAATCTAAATTTCCAACACCCAGGAGGCCCCACTCTGCCCCACTCCCCCTTGGCCACTGTGGGGACATTTCAGGCCAGTCCACTGGACCTGAACAAGCTCCATTTCTGCATCAGGAGGGGCTGGAGGGATGAGCCCAGACATCTGACACATCCTCCTGCTGTGACTTTGCTTCAGGGAGAGGGGAGAGAGGGCTTGGTCCCTCCATCTGTTGTGTGCATCAGCCCCGGGTCTCCTGGGTGTGTATCCATATCAAAACTCAATTAGAAAATGAGCCCTGCATGTGAAGGACTATTGTGTTTCAAGTATTTTTATAATTAAATCTGAGAAGGTGGGACAGGCTGTTTATGGAGGGCTCTTTGCAGAACTTTTTCCTGGTGCGTGGAGGAAGGGGGGAGCAGAGCTTGTTTTATGTGTGGTTATTTTATTTTCAGTGCACAGTGGGGAGAAATCTCTCTGAGGGGTCAGGGTCCCAAATACACATCATCACCATCGTCATCATCATCATCATCATCATCATCACCATCACCCTGCACTGCTGCTGGTTAATTGTTTAATTCCCCCCAGTCACTGAGCAGAGATTTCATCCCAGGAGCTGGAGGGGTTTAATAGGGACCTGCACCTCCATCCCATGGAGCAGCCTCCAGTGGAATTGCTTCTGGAATTGTTCAGAATCACTGAACCCCAGAATGGTTTGGGTTGAAAAGGACCTTAAAGCCCATCCAGCCTCACCCCCTGCCACAAGCAGGGACACCTTCCACTGTCCCAGGCTGCTCCAAGCCCCATCCAACCTGCCCTTGGGCTCTTCCAAAAATCCAGGAGCAGCCACAGCTTCTCTGGGATCCTGCACCAGCCCCTCCTCACCCTCCCAGGAAGGGATTTCTCCCTAACATTTAATCCAAATCTTTCTTCCTTTATTCTAAGGCCATTCTCCCCTTTATCCTATCACTACCTGCCTGTGTAAAAAAAATTGCTTCCCTTCATTTTTCTAAGCCCCCATTCAAGTACTGGAAAACTGTGGGGCTTTGGCTTTGTGCTGCTGCTCTTGAAGTCCTGCACTCAGAAGAAAAGTTATTCCCTTTCCACATCCCTGCCTGAGTTATTTCCCACTTGCAGAGCTGCTACCTACAGGATATAATCATGAGCACAGTAAATCATTGTGCCATGTCAAGCTGCAAGTGGTTTTGGAGTTAGATCTGGAGCTCAAATCTGCGTCTGACTGTGTATTTTATCTCAAATGTACTTTTTAATTTGTCCATCTGAAATTCTTCTAAATTTAGGGGGTATCCAGCAAGAAGAGGGAAAGTTGTTTTTTAAGTAACTGTGGTTATTTTACTGCCAAAGTCTCTGCAAGAAATCTAAACTCAGGGCTGGAGTTGGGGCTGTGTTTAGGACTGGGCATCCCTTTCCTGCACCCCAGACTCTGCTCTGCCCACAGAAACACCCAGAGATTTGTCAGTCACAAATCACATTTCTGTTCTTTGCACAGATCTATTTAATCCCCATCATTATTTTAATAATTTTTATCTGTCCATTTTTTTTTTAAATTCTGGTACAAAGCCAGTACAACAGCTCCTGTTAATCACCCAAAAGAGTTGGAGTTTTAATATTCTTCCCAGCAGGTGAATCGTGGATGTGCAGATGTCACCTCCTTTGGTGGCTCCGTGATGGGGACATTGTGATGGGGACATTATTCATTTCTTATGCTTGTAAACAGGTTTGTTTGTTAAATAAATAGTTTTTTCCCACTTTTCTCCAAAGAAATCCTTTTCCTGAACCAGCTGGAAAGAAGAGCCATTTGAATTTGCCCTCCTGAAAAAAAACATTTAAAAATTTCCTCACAAATTTGCCCTAAACCAAAACAACACATTTTTTATTTTGATGCCCAACAGCACAAGGAGGGACAAACTCAGTCCTGTCCTTGATCTCCCCTTGCTGAGGGGGGATAAGGAAGACTTGGCCAGGCTGAGGCAGGAACAGAACAATTCAGGGCCCAAAATGAGACGTCTTGGCGTTTTCTGGGCTGGCTCCCCTGAGCCTGGCTTGGAGGCTGGGCTGGCTGAGCCATTATCCTGAGCCAGGGCTGCCAAAGAGGCCAAGGCTCCGCACCGGAGCGTCGCTGCAGTCACATTTGTGTCTCAGAGTGTGCATTGTCCTCAGAAAATAATCCTCACTCCATAATTCCCTCATAATTCTCTGTATGAGGGTCTTGCCTGCCCAGCCAGGGGATGGGAAGGAAGCAAAAATTCTTCCACACTTGGTGATCCCAAACTCTGCACCAAACCCCACAAGTCACATTAAAAAAAAAAACATCCTGGTAGAAGGGGCTGTCTTCAAAGCACAAAAGCCAGAAATAACAATTGTATTAGACTGTATTAATGAATTTGTAATAAAGTTCAATTTGCCGCCATTTATCGTGTGATTTAAAATTAAATCGAGTTTTTTAGTGCAAAAAGAAAAGGGTTTTGTGCTCTTTTTTTTGGTAAATAATGTAAAATCTTTCATGCCGTTCACAAGTCATTTGTATTAGCAGCAGTGTATACAGATTAATTTATTTATTCTCATTAAATCGTCGCTGCTTCCCATTGTTCCATCATCCTTGGGGACAATCCTTATTCTTTCACATATTTTTAAGAGCTAAAGAGTCACAGAGACAAACAACAGGCTAAAAAGGCGCAGTGGCTTTAGTTGTCTCTTGGCTTTGGAGTGCTGGAAGGGGTTAAAAACCACAAGCTGGAGGAGGAAATGTGGTGGTGACATTAACCATGGTATTGATGTTGGCATTGGTATTGATTTGGCATTGATGTTGGCATTGGTTTTGGTGTTGGTGTCGGTGTTGGTGTTGGCGTTGGTTTTGGTGTAGATTTTGGTATTGGTGTTGATTCTGGCTTTGGTGTTGATTTTCTTGGCTTTGGTTTTGGTGTTGATTTTGTTGGTTTTGGTGTAGATTTGGCATTGGCGTTGATTCTGGCTCTGGCTTTGGTGTTGATTTTGTTTGCTTTGGTTCTGGTTGTTGATTTCGGCATTGGTGTTGATTCTGGCTCTGGCTTTGCTGTTGATTCTGGCTTTGGTGTTGGTGTTGATTTTGTTGGCTTTGGCATTGGTATTGATTTTGGCATTGGTGTTGATTCTGGCTTTGGTGTTGGTGTTGATTTTGTTGGTTTTGGTTCTGGTTGTTGATTTTGGCATTGGTGTTGATTTTGGCATCGGTGTTGATGATCAATCAGAATTGACGCTGCTGTTGCTGTTGACATTGGCATTAATGTTGGTGTTGGCCCATTGGGACAGGGAATAGGGAGGCACCAAAACACAGACTCTACCCCATGAGAATCGGCCTGTCAGAGGCAGACTGGCAGCAAACCTTCACCCCCATCAACACCCCCATGGAAATCATGGAAACTCAAGTGCTGGAGGCTCTGGCTGCCTTTGAGCGCTGCACAAACACTGTGCAGGTCTGAGGCAGGAGCTGCACACACAGACACCCATCACCCCGTGCAGGATAAAGAGCAAATCCAGCCCCCCATCCCTCGCTCCTTATCAGCGCCGTTTGTGTGCCCGCCGAAAATAATCATCTGTGAATGGAGCCCTAATTACATTAGAGCTAATCCATTTTCCTCTCTGAAGCTGGTAGTCAACAGTTTATTCTCTCACCTCCGAGATGAAACCGAATGTCAATTTTGGAGATAACATTGACGTGAACTTATGTATCAGGCAAGTAGACAAATACCATTATAATCATTTATAATCCTTTAAAGCTGTGACTGAGAAGTGGCATTTGGACTGGATTTAAACTTGGCGTTGTCCGTGCGGAAGATTAAGCGCTCCATAAGACTTTGATTTCGGAATATTGCCCATTAGAGAGTTTTGACATAGGAAATTGAAGTATTATATATAGTTTTAACGTGGTTAACAGAGTCTGACACAAACAATAACATTCCAACTTCAGTTAATTCTTTCGCATCCCATTTTCCCCAGCAGGGGAAACTCCGCTGTCGTCCAAAAGAACCCCAGCAGGACTTTGAAGATTATTCCTGCTGGATGGGAATTACACATCCCCAGATCATTCCTGCTCTTGCCGATCGCTATCGATGCTCTCCAGGAGCTGCCCTGCATCAGCCAACTCTGGGGCCAACAGCAGCCCCCACAAAATCATAAAATCATGGAATTTAGGTTGGAAAAATGTAAGATCAAGTTCAATCATTCTCCCAGCACTGCCAAGGCCAGCACTGGCCCCTGTCCCCAAGTGCCACATCCCCATGGCTGTTAAATCCCTCCAGGCATGGGGACTCTACCACTGCCCCGGGCAGCTGTGCCAGCCTGAAAATTTGCAATTTTTCCCTGAATGGAGCAAAGAAATGGTTGGAGTGCTGCAATGTTTGGAGTTTCATCCTTCCCAAATGCTCTGCAGAGGTTGATGGCAAAGGAATGGATCTCATCCAGTGCCACTGGATTTTCTTGCTGACTTCTGTGACAAAAATACAAATTCCAGACATTGCCCGTGCAGGGGTAAAGAACCAAACCCCAGCAGGGAACGGTGCTGTGGCCCTTGCTGGGTGCTCCCAGCCCTGCAGCTGCTCCAGGGAAAATAAACACCAGGATCACACTTTGTGAGCTTCCAGGAGGAAATTAGTGATTAAACACTTTTTATTGCCACTTGTTCCTCAACATCAGAAGCAGCTTAGGAGGGATATAAAGGAAATTTCAATGGTGGTGCCTGCTAGACGAGAAGGCAAAAAAAAAAAGGTGGCCAAAGGAAAGGTGGAAATGCTCAGTTGCTCTGGTTTAGATGTTCTCCAAGGCACAGGGATGTGCCAGGCTGCTGTGGGCTTTTGGTGTGGGCTGGGCCCTCTCCAACTTTGAAAATTTAAGGTGCTTTCCAGGTTCCATTCACAGTTTCCAGGATTGTGCCCTGATTTGAGGCCTCTCCTTTTAGCACAGGAGGGAGGTGAGTGACTCTGAGCAGGTCCCAGGGGGGCAGGAGTGTTCCCAGGGGGGCAGGAGTGTTCCCAGGGGAGCAGGAGTGCCCAGCCATGGCTGGACAGGGATGTTTGGGGCTCTGCAGGAGGCAAAGGGGGGAATGAGCCACCCAGGGCTGCCCCCACGTTCCCCCCTGGGTCCCCAGCCTGGAGAACTGGGTGTCTGTTGGAGGCACATTCCAGCCCGTGCAAACAGCTTGCTGTCATCTGGGTTCAATCTAGGGATAAATGGGCTCCAGAAGTTTTGGAATATTTGTATAAGACCACAACGCTTCTTATCAAAACATTTCCCATTATTATTTTCCAGTCTTCCCTCCATCCCCAGCTACCTCCTCCTTCCCTTCGGTGCCCAGCCATGCCCCAGCCATTAGCAGCGCTATCGTTTTTTCTCTCCATATGGGAAGCAGAGGAGAGCTTTCCTCTAAAGAGGGCAGCCCAAATCCTCCTGGGGCTCCCAACCCATCCTCCATCTGCGGTCACACAAGTGTTTCCTCCCGGGCATTATCCCTGGAAATGAAAGAATGTGAACACGCCAGGCTCATTTGTTTTGTGTGTTTAATTTCGGCGTAGGTTTGTGTAAGTACTTATCGTCTTCTCCTCGGGAGATAATCCAAGACAAATGTGCAGGCAAGAGGCAGCTTTAACAAATGGGGCTGCCTCCTGAAAACTCCGTGGGATAAATGGGGATGGAGGAGCAGTGCTGGAGCCTGGGAGAAGGGATGATCCCGGGAAATCACGGGAAGTTACGGACGCAGCTCAAACCAGCACAACCCCATCATCAATATTCATAGAGCCCAGACAAAACATTTCACGTTGGAGCTGCTCGTAAATCAGAGGGAAAAAAGAAGGGAAAATGGGAAGAGGTGAGGAGAAAGGGGAAGATGGAAAGGAAGGAATAGCTGGGGGATGAGGGGATGGCGAGGGGGGACTCGGCTCGTTCAGGGTAACATCTGCTCGCTCTGAAGTGGAACCACCTGTTAGTTTATTAAACCGCACAATTAATTTATGTGGAAGGCAGGGAAGGCTATATCTCATCAAACCCTTCCCTTTTAGCCTCTTCCTCCAAAAGTGAGCTGGGTAAAAGTTTCATGGCATCATCCCTTCCACAGGGAACGATGGAGAGGCCCCAGCATGTCCCCCATGGTGCCTGTGGTGGCTGGGACCCAACAGAATCCCAGAATCCCTTAGGTTGGAAAACCTCTCCAAGACTGAGTCCAACCATTCCCCCAGCAGTGCCAAGACCACTAACCCGTGTCCCCAAGTGCCACATCCACAGGGCTGAAAAATCTCTCCAGGGATGGGGATTCCATCACTGCCCTTTTTCAGGCCTTAACAACCCTCTTCAGGAAGGAATTTTCCTTTATTTCCAAATAAACCTTCCCTTGTGCAACTTGAGTTTTTTTCCTGTGCTGTCACTTGTTCCCTCAGTGAAGAGACCAATCCCCAACCTGGTTTCACCCTCGTTCAGATGGAGGTTGAGGATCACAAAGAATCTCTACAAGGAACTTCATCACCCTGAGCCAGCAAAAGGACCACAAACCACTCCTCAAATACATCCCAAATGTTCGTCTCCAAAATCCTGCAGCAGCAGGGGAAAGGATTGTGCAGAAGACATTTCCCACCAGCCTCTTGCAGCCCTGCTCTTACCCATGTCAAAACACTTGAATTTTTCATTATGTAAAAAAAACCCCAACAAAAACTCAAAGATTTTCAGTAATTTATTTCAGGCATCTATTTTGGAACGTGTCCGAGCTGCTCCTTCCTGCAAGTCCCCACCAGAGGAGGGCTCAGAGCCCCCAGGGGGTCCTGGGCCTTCCCAGCTCACAGGATTGGGCTCCAATTAAATGCAATGCTCTCCAGATTTGGTTCCCATTATTGTCTCCCTTTGGCATGACCGACCCGAGCACTCGAATTGGAAAGGCCCCAGAATCTTCAGTCTCCTAAAATATTTTCAATAACGTTGAGAGCAATTTTCCTCAGAGCATGTAAGGATTTCAGTGGAGGAGCCAACTTTCCCAGAGGAATGATCCAATTATGAGCACTGGATGCTCTTGTCAATCTCTCCCTCAGGGACGTGGAAAATCAAAATTATGATTTATTTTTTTGAGTGTGACAGTGAGCGTAAAGAGAGAAATCTAAGCCGTGCCCTTATCTCCCCATGCACCCCCAGCTCCCTCTCTGATAAAGTCAGCTAAAAATACCCACTCATTTCAGGCAGAACCTCCTGAAGTTCTGCTCTAATGACAGCACAGGCAGGACCCGGCCCTGGGAGCTGCTGAATGATGACTTTTTAATGGTGACCTTTGCATGTAAAAAATTGAGTCGAAATTACTCAGCTCCTTGCTAATGCAATGAGGGAAATGTGGTTTGAACCCTGTGGTTTGTGCTCGGTGACAAAGGGGGAACAGGCACCAGCAGGGCCCCAAAGGATAAAAATATCTCCCGGAGGGGAGGAGGTGGGGAGGGAGTGAGGAATTGGCTGTGCCTTTGCTCGGGATGCTGCTGGTGATGGCCCCAGGATGAGGATCATGGGCTGTGCCAGCAGGGATGGGATCCCAGTGGGCACCATGGGCAATTCCATCAGGGATGGGATCCCAATGGGCACCACGGGCAATTCCATCAGGGATGGGATCCCAAAGGGCACCATGGGCCATTCCATCAGGGATGGGATCCCAATGGGCACCATGGGCCATTCCATCAGGGATGGGATCCCAATGGGCACCATGGGCAATTCCAGCTGGGATGGGATCCCAATGGGCACCACGGGCCATGGCAACAGGGATGGGATCCCAATGGTCACCCCGGACTGGGCCAGAAGGGATGGAAAGGCAATGGGCACCATGGTCTGGGTCAGCAGGGATGGCATCCCAATGGGCACCATGGGCCATTCCAGCTGGGATGGGATCCCAACGAGCACTGTGGGCTGAGCCAGCAGGGCTGGGATCCCAATGGGCACCATGGGCTGTGCCAACTGGGATGGGATCCCAATGGTTACTATGGACCATACCAGCAGGGATGGAATCCAAATGGTCACCCCGGACTGGGCCAGCAGACATGGGATCCCAATGAGCCTCATGGTCTGGGATGGGACCCTGATTATCACCACGGCCCATTCTAACTGGGACAGGACCCCCTTGCATTCCACCACCCTGCAGCCCCCTGCCCCTGCCCAGCCACCCCTCTGTGTGCCCCCTGTGTGGGTGCAGCTGTTTTGGGGTGCAGGCTGGGGGTGCAGGGCGGGGGCCGGGCCCGCCGTGCCGGGGGCATTGTGCCGGGGGAAGGAAGGAAGGAGCTGCCTTTGTCTGGCGGGCAGCAGGGGGCCTTTGTCCCCACGGGGCTGCAACACCGACATCAAGGCCTGGGCAGTGGGATGTGCAGCCACCCGCTCCCCCTTAGAAGTTGTTGTTGCTATGGGGTCTATTGTTGGCAGCTTTCCCCTGGTGCTTTACATCCTGCACCTTGCTTTTCACAGGGTGAACAATAATGCAAACTCTTTTTGCTCCTGGAGTTGCCTTTTCACAGTTTTCCCCCCTCCTTTTTGCAACCTATAATGAGTGATAACTCTAAAGAACAGCACAATCCTTCGAGAGATTCCCCCCCACCCCTTCAGCTCACACCGTGCTGCTCGCTGGGTTATTCTGCCCGAGAAGCCCAGGAAAATCTGCATATTGGGGATGTATTAATTACCCAAAGTGACATCTCTAACTCTGCAAAGATTGTCTCTGGCTAATGAAGCTGTCAGGGCAGGCTCGGTGCTGATGCTGATGCTGCCCTGCCGTGGGCGCTGGCCCAGGGCCAGCACAGCTCCTGCTGTTCCCAGCCCCACTCACCAATCCCAGGAGCAGGATCCAGCTCTGGCTCTTCCCATCATCACCACAACTGGTCCATCCTCCAGCACTTCTGGATTGTCTCAGAAAAAAAAAAAAAATTAAAATAAAAAAATCAGTTGGAAATCAAAACTGTTCAGTCTCATCTGTTCATCCTTGAGGTTGAACCTGCAACAGGAGGAACCAAGAGCTTTGATCCTTCCAGGGTGTGACCTCAGGCCTCTGCAGATCCTCTGTGTGCTCCTGCAGGGCTCTGGGGAAGGCACACGGAATTAATTTGATCTTGTGCCAGGGACAGGAGCAGGATTCCTTACCTGGGTGCCAGAGAGCAGAGGATGGGCAGGTCCCTGCACCAGCACACCATTCATTTCCTATGCCCTATGGTCAGGTGTCCATTGTTCCAGCAGTGAGGAGCTGGTTCTGCTGCTGAGAAACCTCCCCCTGGCAGTGCTCAAGGCCATCCTCCCATCCTTGGGAATGTGCCTTTTGTGGAACCCGTTGTAAGGGATGAATAACCCAAATTTTCCATGATGGGAGGTGATCTTTCCCCCTGCTGATACAGACTGGGCTTCCTCAGCTCAAAACCCCGGGTTGTAAAACTCCTTAAATGGAAATTGATATTGGTGTTTAAATAAATTATTTTATTGGCTTAAGAATTCCTAATGACGAGGAGCAGGAGGGCTGCTGGAGCTCGTGCCAGATCGTCTGCCTGCCTAATGACAAATGTTTGAATTAAAATAATTCTAATTAAATGGATGTCAGAAAAATGTTTCAGTTGGCAACACACTTCACAACCTCACATCACATCCTATCAGGCAGCGGAGTACATGACAAAACACAAAATAAACGGAGACCTTTAGGCAGATATTCCTCAAAGAGCAGCAATAATTCCCAGCCAGCAGAAGGGAGGCAAGGCCAGGAGTCACCTGCACCAAACCAAAGCCACTTTTGGGGGCTTTAATAACTCTGACATCACTTTATGACTTTGTAGGGTTTCAGGTCTCCTGCAGGAGATGGGAATCTTCACTCTCAGCCGGCACACACAGAACTGGAGACCAAGGTTTGCTCTCCTCCTACCCAAGACCAAGGTTTGCTCTCCTCCTACCCAAGGTGGTTTTAAGGGTTGGATTTGGATGATTTCCCCTTTGGAGTGGTGGCCTGGGATAACAGAATTATCAAATGATGATGATCATCAATCAACCCCAATGGTTTGAGTTGGGAAGGACCTCAAAGTCCATCTTATTCCACCCCATGCCATGGGCAGACCCACCTTCCATCATCCCAGATTGCTCCAAATCCCATCCAGCCTGGCCTTGGACACTTCCAGGGGTGGGGCAGACACAGTTTTTTGGGGCAATGGGTGTCCAGTGATGAAGGACAAAGTTGGGAGCAAACTGCAGCCAGGTGTGGTCGGGAATGCTGCAGGAGGGGAAAGGGGGAGTGAGGAACATCAGCAGCAGCATCCCCAGGACAGCTCCCCCAAAATGATGTCATAGGATTTGAGGCCATTTATCATTTTCTCCATCTGACCCTTTTAATTTCCCATCCCAGGAGTCTTTCCAAGGGATCCCCAGCCCCTCAGGGCTGCAGGTGAACCTGGCAGGATTCCACGAGATCCCCCATCCTCAATCCCACATCCCACATCCAGCACAAGGCAAGGCTGCTCCGCCAGCAGGGCCAAACACTGTAATTGGATCTTAATTACACAACTCTGCCAGAGGTTATTTTTATTTCTTTGTTTGTTAATGCAATTATTTAGCTGCCCTATTTTAGCCTTGACCTTGCAGGAAGAGGGTATTTTCCAGTCAGCATAATGCTTTATCTTTGAAAGCTCCAATCAATAAGGATAATTAATGATGCCTGCTGCAATGATAGCCTCAGCAATCATTATCCCACATTAATCCCTGCAGTCAGCCTGGGGTCAAGGCCATCTAAATCATTCACCTGGGGGTGGAGAAATTCAAATAATTTACCCATTTAAATCCAAGCAAACAAATCCCACTGTATTTTTTGTTCTGAGCCATTGGGCAGAGGCTGCAGCCTGTTGCCTTGGTGGGTTTGCAGGAGTTGTGAATCCTCCTTGCAGGAATCCAGGTCCCCTTGTGGGGATGGCAGTGGGGACATGCCCAGGGGACATGCCACTTGTGCCACCAGCTTCTCCTCAAACTGGCAGGAGGATTCAGTGTGGGGATGGTCTCAGCTGCCACTTCAGCAGACATCGGTCTCGAAACTTGGTCCCAAAACTTGGTGTGGTTGTGCTGTGAGAGCAGGACCCCTTTCCTGCTTCCTGCAAGGGTTGTGCTCCTCTTGCAGAGACAAAATGTCTCTGCCACTAGCCCTGAGATTGGGGGTTGTCAGCTTTTAGTGCTGGTTTGTGCTAGAAATCCTCTATGGCCCAGGGACACCCAAAGAGGGGACAAGGCATCTCCAGGCTATCTCTGAGAGGAGCAGAGGTCTCTCCCCAGGGTATTCCTGTCCCCCACCAGCCCCCAAACCCCAGCCCATGGCTGAGCTGCTGGGACAGCCACCTGCACGACCCCTGTTCACCCAACTGCTGCTGCTGCAGGTGTCCCCAGCCCTCCTGCCCATCCCACATCCCCTTCCCAACCAGTATGGAGTGAGGGACTGGGAACTGGCTATGAGCACAGACTGCAAACCCACTGATCTATTTTACTTTCTTCAGCCTGTTCTTGGCTCAGTTATAATCTCCTTGGGACAGGGATGCACAGGGGACAGTATGGGAAGGCCAAGGAAAACCCTTGGCACATTCCCTCTGGAATCTCCATCCTCGTGGCCGCTGTGCCCAACATTTTTAACATCCCCTGTCAGAGGGATGCAGCTTTTTGACATCTCTGTGCTAGGAGTGAAGACATCCCTCTGTCTGCTCCGTGCAGAGATAATTTTTGGGATACAGCCAGCACTGGGGTGGAATCCTGATACCTCCCAACGTTCTCAGCTGGGAGAATCTGCATCCCTTTGACCCCAAGGTGAGGAGGAGGACAAGGATCCCGCCCAGCCCTGGGTGCCAGCCCCAGCCAGAACGTCCATCCGGTGCTGCTGGGCAGAAAGAGGCACCAAGGACTTTGTCAGGATATGGAAAAACCCACAAAGCCAAGCTGGAGTTATTATAGAAAGGCTGCAGAGCAATGTCCTTGGCCAAAACCCGGCTCTGTTGATAATCAATACGGTTTTGCTGATCTAAAGCTGCCTCTGGTGGCTCCTGCAGGGCTGGGTTTTACATGTGGCCTGCTGTGGTGCCCACTGCAGTGCCCACCACCATGTCCACCACGATGACCACAGCAATGCCCACCACCATGTCCACCAGGATGACCACAGCAATGCCCACCACCATGTCCTCTGTGATCCCCACTGTGATTCCCACTGCAATGCCCACCACAATGCCCACATGACGGCCACAGCAATGTCCACCACAAATGTCCACCACTTCCACGATGTCCACCACGATTCCCACTGCAATTCCCACCATGATTCCCACATCAATGCCCACCATGATGACTGCAGCATTGTCCACCACAATGCCCACTGTGATGTCCACCATGATGACCACAGCAATGCCCACCACGATGTCCACCACAATGCCCACCATGATGACCACAGCAATGCCCACCACAATGCCCACTGTGATGTCCACCATGATTCCCACTCCAATGTCCACCACAATGCCCACCATGATGTCCACAAGGATGTCCACCGTAATGACCACAGCAATGCTCACCACAGTGCTCTCCATGATGTCCATCATGATTCCCACTGCAATGCCCACCATGATGACCACAGCAATGTCCACACAAAGTCTTCCATGATTCCCACCACCATTCCCACTGCAACGCCCACCACAATGCCCACCATGATGCCCACCACGATTCCCACTGCAATGCCCACCATGATGACCACAGCAATGCCCTCCATGATGTCCACCATGATGTCCACCAGGATGTCCACTATGATGTCCACCAGGATGTCCCCCACCCTGCAGGACCAGCAGTGCAAGAGGGTCTCAGGCCTGTCCCTGTGCCCCCCCAGGGTCTCAGCCCAGCTCGGGGGTTTGATGACCCCCCAGGGTGGGTGAAGTTTGAGACGTGCCAGCGTTGAGACTCTCCATGGAAACAAAGGGACAATTTGGATTAGCTCTGATCTATGGCTCTGTTATGACCAAGTTTGTGATTTCACCAAAGTCCTTCTCTCTCCCCCTGCTCCGAATTAATTCTATATTAACAGCAGCATATAATTTATATGCGGACACATCCACACATCCAATAAATTATGGCCTAACTCTATAATTCCACAGCTATAATTAATTACATTAAAGACCTCCATTTTAAGCCCACAATTAGATAACCCTGGGAGACAATCCCGTTAGCATTTTTAATAAATACTTGTGTTTGAAGCTGTTGAACAGAGCACCTGATAACTGATAGAGCAGTGTTAACATCTGTTCCATTATTTCCACAGGACGTTGCTTTAACGTAATGCTCCTCACATAAAATATGCATTTGTTCTTGACTGTCAAGTGCCTCTATTATTTTATTAAAAAGTCAAAAAAGAATATAATCAGACTTCATAATTTATGTGTGACATTTTCATTACAGAAAACTTTATGCAAAATTGAATTCTAAAATTTAATTTCCTGTGATGTTTAAATTACTTACTATCTGGCTCCTCTCCAAACATTGTGATCACTCCAGGCCCCATATGAATTCCATTAAGGATATGTTTAGCTGCTGCCAAAACGTATGGGGTATTTTTCTATGTAATTCCAAGAATATGTTCCTTAAATTTATTTTGTGCCAGTTTAAATAGTTTCTCTCATGCGGGAAAGAAACACAAGACATTTTTAACAACTGCTGTGGCTTTTTTGTTGTTGTTGTTGTTGTTTCTCTTGGGTTTTGATGCCCGTCGTGGTTCTCTGGTCTCTTTAACCAGAGGAGAATTCCCAGAATTCTGGGAGAACTGGATGGAGACCTGAGGTTTGAGGGTGTCCTGCTCACCACATTCTCTGTGTGCACTGGAAATTAGCACATGCAAATGAGGTGTAATGAGTGTAATGAGGCTGAGGGAACGTGGTCGGTGCTGCTTCGGTTCCCAAAGTCTGGGGTTTGTATTGCCCCCGCTCCATGTCATCTCCCTGGGATGTCTTCAGTGTCCGTGTAAGGAAAAGAGAGCAAATCAGGGCCTGGAGAAGAGCAGGAATGGGGAATTGTGAGGGGCTTAATGGGACTTGAGGGGGTCAGACACAAAACCCCTGAATCCCTGAATCCCAGAATCCCAGAATCACAAGACCCCAGAATCACAGAATCCCTGAATTGCAGAATCACAGGATCCCTGAATCCCTGAATCACAGGATCACAGAATTACAGAATCCCAGAATCCCAGAATCACAAGACCCCAGAATCACAGAACCCCTGAACTGCAGAATCACAGAATCCCTGAATCCCTGATTCCCTGAATCCCTGAATCCCTGAATCACAGAATCACAGAATCCCTGAACTGCAGAATCCCTGAATCCCTGAATCATAGAATATCCCAAATTGGACCCATAAGGATCAAGCCCAACTCCTGGGCCTGGAGCAGTGAGGGGTGTGGGAATCCCCAAGGAGGGACAGGGGAATGCTCCAACCCCACCAAGACCCCCAGGGTGTGTGGAATCTCCCCCTCCCTGCTCCCATCCCCACCAGGGGTGCTCAGGCCACTCATCCCAGCCTCTCCCAGCTCCATCCCTCCCCCAGAGCAGTGTCCTCCAGCCCTGTCCATGGCTGTGGACAAACATTTGAGGAATGAACCGGGTGCCTCTGCCATCCCTGAGCTATCCCAGCTCTTCCTGGCAGCTCTTTCTAAAATCAATCTGCGTTTTGCACGGCCTCATCCACCCGGAGCCAAGGCACTCTCAGTGCTGGGATCAATACATCCTCCCGGCCCAGCGCTATCGGATCCGCTCCTCTGCTGAGCACAACACGCCAGTAAAACTCAGCCTGCCTGGGGAAATACAGCCTGATCCCGTGAATCTTTGGAGAAATTCAGGGAAAAACCTTCAGGCGTGATTTTGGAAACAATTTCAAAATTGTCGTGGCTGTGAAATTCCGTGATTGATGGTGATGGAGGAGTTCCCAAAATGAAGGTGCTCTGCCAGATTCCTGCAGCTCATTTTGACTGGAAGGTGTGAGCAGCAGTCACATCCCTGCGTGTGCCTGTGGGAATAATGAGATGCTGAGAGAAGGGGATTCATGGACAGAGCCATTCCCCTGCCCTTTGCAGTCAGCTTTGGTGTGGATCAGGGAGCTGAGCATGGTGGTGAACATCCCAAGTCATCCCAGCATGTGCCAGGATGTCCCAGCAGATCCCAGTAGATCCCAGCTGATCCCAGCCTGTGCCAGGATGTCACAGATCATCACAGTAAATCCTAGTTCATCCCAGCATGTGCCAGGATGTCCCAGCACATCCCAGAACATCCCAGCACATCCCAGTACATCCCAACACATCCCAACACATCCCAGCACATCCCAGCCGATCCTAGCACATCCCAGCTCATCCCAGCTCATCCCAGCCCATCCCAGCCCATCCCAGCAAATGCCAAAAGTCCCAGCTGATCCCAGCACATCCCAGCAGCCTCCACTGTTCCCAGCTCGTTGTCTCTTTGGGGATGTCCAGGAAAGGCCTGAGCTCACTGACTCCAAGTCAAAGAGGAGAGGACAGAAAATCCCCAAACCCCCCACCTGCTTGGACAGAGTTGGATTTTGCACATGCCAGGGGGTGGAATCCCTTCCCCAGGGACACAATCCCTACTCCCTGGCCATGAGCATCTCCCTGTGCCAGGGATCTGATCCCATTGGGGTGGGGGGAGCAGGAGCAGGGCTGATGCTGGGAACAGGGATGGACCCACTCCCTCCCAGCCTTCCCTGGGCACTGGGAGGCCAAACTGGTGAGTGGGAAGGCTCCCAGTTGCCGTTGGGTGTTCCGGTAACAGGATCTTCCCGGGCCAGGAGCGAGCACAGAACTAATAAAGGATGCAGCCGGGCTGGTGCTGAAGGAAGGCTGGGCAGGAATAGGATGACAGAGCAATATCACAGGAGGTAGGATCCTGCTGAGTCTGGAAGTGCCTGATTTATTTATATTCAGCTAAACTGAAATATTCAGAAGGAGAAAACCTTCAAGCCGGACCCTTTCGCTGCCTCCTTTCAGAGCAGGGGGATGTGTGTGGTGTTTGCCAGGGAATGGTGCTTGCCCTGTGCCCAGATCCCATTAGCTCAGCCAGCACAGCTCCAATAAGAATTTTTTCTCTGATACCTTGTTCATAAATTGGGTGATGACAAAACGAGGTAATTTATTACCAGTATATTAATTTATTTATTATTGAACACTTGATTAACCTGTACACTTTGCTGTCTGCTCATCTTTAGGGGGGTTGTAGTAAAAGTATTCATTTATTCCTGGGTGTGAGCTGGTACCTTCATAGTTCACCTGTTAATTGTTGTACCCAGGGTCTTTGTTTAAGGGTTAAACACTAATGAAGGTAAAGCACATTGTCATTCTGGAGAGCTGCTTCCCTCAAAATCCACTTCCCCATTCCAGGCTCAGCACTGGAACAGACCATGCATTTATATGGAGCCCAGCATTTGTAGCCTATTTCCAATCCTTAATGGATCAGAATTGTTTAGCCAGACTGTAATAAATACAGAAGTGGGTATAGAGAGTGGTCACCACTCCTTGTAGGCCATTCATGGAATAAAATCACAGAATCTCCTGAGCTGGGAGGGATCCACCAGGATCATCCAGTCCTTGCACAGACCCCCCAACAATCTCACTCTGGGAACTCCTGGAGCTGTGACAACCTCAGGGCTGTGCCCATTCCCTGGGGAGCCTGGGCAGTGCCTGAACCCTCTGGGGAAGAACCTTTCCCTGATTCCACCCAAACCCTGCCCTGGCAGAGCTCCAGCCCTTCCCTGTGTCCCGTCCCTGTCCCAGGGAGCCGAGATCTCTGCCTGATGTTGTCTGACCAGTGAGTGATGGACATTTGACCCCAGTGAGAAGATGTTCCCTTGCAGGTGAAGCTTTCCACACCTCTGAGTGTGGCCACCTTGTGCTGAGAGGAGTTTTGGGGGAAGATCCAGCATTTTTAAACAGAAAACTTGAAGGAATAAAGACAATCTCACAGTACAGACGATAAAAATAGTATCATGGGGAGCGAGGCGGGGGGGATGAAATGAGAAACACGCTGGGCTGGAAATAACTTAATTCTGTCACAAACACCAGCTTAATGTACACCCTTAAACTCGCAGCCATCTAGGTTTCCCTGCAACATCCGCCCCTATCGGGAGGATCTGCTCCATCCAGACACGGCGGTGCCTCAACGCAGCGGCTTTTAATGAGCATTTCTCTATTTATCTCATGTCACTGCTTCCCCAGCAGCCCCGTGCCCGGCCTGGCCAGTAAAAGCCATTATCTCTATTATGCTATTATCCCTATCGCTGGGATTGCTGCTCCTCTAATTGCTGGAGCATCCTCCTCCTCCTCCTCCTCCTCCTCCTCCTCCTCCTCCTCCTCCTCCTCCTCCTCCTTCTTCTTCTTCCTCTTCTTCTTCTTCTTCTTCTTCTTCTTCTTCGTCTTCGTCTTCGTCTTCTTCGTCTTCTTCGTCTTCTTCGTCTTCTTTTCTTCTTCTTCTTCTTCTTCTCCTCCTCCTATTCCACTGATAGATTACCCCAGGCTAACAGCCCCAGAGCCCCTTCCCCAGCGCCAGCTCTGCTCTCAGGAATAAATCCTAAGCTATCAATATATAATATAAATATAAATAATCAACAGCTCGAGACGTTGTCTGCTCCGGGAGGGCTCCGCCGAGCCGGGCAGGTTTTATCTGCTATAATTAGCAGAAAGCAGAGCCAGAGCTGTGCAGGAACGAGGGGCAGGTTTTTATGCACCTTCAAACATGATTTAATCGGCTGCTCTGCCTGTCTGGATAATGCGCAGGGGGTGTAAAAAAAGTCCAGCTGGCCCTGGGAAGGTGTGGGAAACATAAATCCTGCGCTCTGGAGGGAGCTCTGCCCTCGCCTCTTGCTGAGGTGCCTTATTCCTGATAAGGGGGAGAGATCCTGGGAAAGGGTTTGGATGGGGCTTGGAGCAGCCTGGGCCAGGGGAAGGTGGGACTGGATGGGCTTTAAGGTCCTTTCCCACCCAAACCACTCCATGGCTCTGGGAGTCCAGGATTCTGTGAGTCCAAGGTTCTGTGAGTCCAGGATTCTGTGAGTCCAGGATTCTGTGATTCTGTGCTCAGCCTGGGGGCTTTGATAGGAGGGGCTTTGGATCCACTTTAGGAAGGGCTTTTAATCCACTTTAGGAGGGGCTTTGGATTAACTTTAGGAAGAGCTTTGGATCCACTTTAGGAGGGGCTTTGGATCCACTTTAAGAGGAGCTTTGGATTCACTTTAGGAAGAGTTTTGGATCCACTTTAGGAAGAGCTTTGGATCCACTTTAGGAGATGTTTTTAATCCACTTTAGGAGGGGCTTTGGATCCACTTTAGGAGGGGCTTTTCAGCCCAGAGCAGAGGATGCTGTTGGAAAACGTTCCCAGCCAGATCCTCTTGGGTAAAGTAGCTGAGCACAAGCCACGGGAGGGGAGGAAGGGAAGGTGCCCCCAAACAAAGCAATAAAACTATAAAGTTAATGAGGAACCCGTGTCCCTTTTTACAGTATCACCCTTTACAACCCCCTCCTCGGGAGCCAGCCTTTCAGGGGCGTGCAGCAAACGCTGTAAAATGGATGTTTAATGTAGCTGGGGGCCAAGAAAAACATTGTATAATTGTAGTAAGCAGCTTGCTAAGTAAAGTGATAGCTTTTAAAGGATGAAATACAGCGTGGGTTTGCAGGACTGCACAGGCTCCAGCCTCAGACTGCCTCAAGAACAGTTTTCCTCCTTCCACTTACAAACATATCTCTGGGAAGATTTGGGATGAGCATTTCTGGCTTTGGAGATCAGATTCTGACCAGGTCTGCTCTGGGAATAAAGGACCTGGGACTGTCTGTCCTGGCCCCACTTGCACCAAATCTGTTTGATTTTCATCCCTTTTTGTGCAAACAGGGTCTGTCCCACTGTGTCCAAGAAGGGCTGGGAGGGCCCTGGGGCAGTGAGGGATGCTCCCCTGGGATAACCCCCCTGGATAACCCCCCTGGGATAACCCCCCTGGGATAACCCCCCTGGGATAACCCCCCTGGGATAACCCCCCTGGATAACCCCCCTGGGATAACCCCCCTGGGATGTTCCCCTGGGATAACCCCCCTGGATAACCCCCCTGGGATAACCCCCCTGGGATAACCCCCCTGGAATAACCCCCCTGGGATAACCCCCCTGGATAACCCCCCTGGGATAACCCCCCTGGGATAACCCCCCTGGATAACCCCCCTGGGATGTTCCCCTGGGATAACCCCCCTGGGATAACCCCCCCTGGCTGCACCCACATTTCAGTTTTGCTCCTGGATGTTCCATGGGGCCCCCAGCACAGCCCAGCCCACCCCAGTCCCACCAAAACCACAGTTCCTGTGTTTCCCAGCCTGTGTGATGTGGTTTGGGCTGGGTTGCTGAGGAAAAGAGGCACAGGGAGAGGGATTTGGACGTGGCTGGTTTATGGAGTTAAACTCTTCGTGTCCAAACACTCCAGGTCTACAGTTAAACTCATGTAAATTCAAATTAAAGAGCACCTGTGGCTTGGCTGCCATAGGTTTCTAACACAGAAATTCATCTGTTGTGTGTAATAATGTCCTCAGGAGGTGGGAAGGAGGGGCACTGCTCAGGACTTGGAGTGTCTGTGGTGCATCTTCCTCCCTGCCCCAGTTGTCCCCTGGTTCTGTCACCACTGAGCCCAACCTGGGCCATTCCGCAGGGTTTGCAAATCCTGCTGGAAAAACTGCTCACTTTTAATAAGATATTTCCCATTCAGAGGTGATGAGGGTGTCACTGGTGAGCTCTGGCTCAGTGAAGCAAAGGGCTGAGCCTTTCTGGTGTCAACCAGGAGATGGAACCACTGCAGAGAGCTGTGACCAAACCACAGTCCATTATCATAGCCACAATACTCCCAATTTGGGCAGAAAAAGTGAGATTCAAGCACAAAATACCCTCCTTGGCTCCTAATCCTGGGGCCTGTTCAAGCTGAGAACAAACCCACGCAACCCTCTGCCTTTCTGTGTGTGCACATAATGGGAAATTTCATCAGCTGCAATATTCCCCAAGACAGGACTGGTGAGATATATCACATGTAAATGGACACATCATCTGAGCAAGGCCCCATTCATCAACAGCCCTTTGGAAATGCAGTAGAAGATCTGATGGGATTATGTAGATCTCAACTATCCACGGGTGAATGAAATTGGGTAACCTTAGCAACCCCAGGTATGCTTTTGCTGCCATGAATCAAACGTCAGCCCGATGAGCTCCGCGCAAAATAAAGAAATAATTCTTTGAAATATTCATAACAGGCTGCAGAGTATTATTTTATAAAGCTCTGCCTATTATGCATTTTGGGAGCCAGGTTTTAAAAGAACCAACATTAGCATTTACATCCCCCACGCTGCCATAAATGCTTATAAATAAACCCAAGATGAAACGACTGCAACAAACCGAGGGCTCCTCTTCCTGCTGGTGGGGAAGGGCATCTTCCAGCAAGGAAAAATTCCAGCACAGAGGATGGGTTATCCACAAAGGTTTGGAACAGCACCTCCCACGATCAGGTTGGATAAAAACAAAAGTGGCACGCTGGCCTTTCACTTGTGTTGAATTCATCAAGCTGTTGTAATGCCAGGGGAAAAAAAAAATAAATAAAAGGTGGGAAAAGCTGAAAGTCTCCTTTAAAAGTTGATGAAGTCAAGAAAATGTGTGGTTTGGGGTGCTTTTTACTCAGTTGTGCATATGTGTTTTGGATGACCAAATGATAGTTTAAATATATGCTGGATCTTAGTTGAAAAATACATAATTACATCTGGATTTGCAGAGGATTCCTTATCTCTCTGCCCTTGGCTCATGTTCAGCTCCAGAGAGCATTTCAGGCATCCTACAGCTGTGGTCTCCTCCACACTGAAACACTGAAGTTTTCAAAGTTTTCTGAATTTTCCCACATGGAAAGCCATCCTTTAGCCCTGGCATTGCTCGGAGACTGTAGTTCTCAGCCTGAAAATTTATTTTTAATTAATTAATGGCCACTGCAGTGACCTGCAGCAGCTGGGATCACCCACTCCAGGAGAAACCACCCCTGAGTGACCTGGTTCAGTGGAAGTTTGGATGATCCTGAAGGTCCCTTCCAACCCAACTGTTCTGGGTTGTTTTGCTGTGTTTCCATCACAAGGAAAAGCCAGGGCATGGCCAGGATGCTCAGACACCTCCAAACTGCCTCCTCCACCTTGTTGATGTTCTAAGGTTCATCTATAGCAAAATTATAGAATCCTGTTTGGGGTTTTGTTGGGTTGGAAGGGACCTTAAAAACCAACCAGTTCCAAACCTAAAGCTGGAACAAGGCAGCTGAAGATTTCCTTACAGCCTGAACACCAAAAGTTACGTCGATAATTGAGAATCTCAGTTTTCCTTCAAAATTAATTCCTCATATTTGTGGTCAATGAAAAACCCCAAACATATTTGACTCTTGGGCTTCAGTTCCCTCTTGCTTTCCAGGCCCTGAACACTGGAGAGGTCAGATTGCAGCTCCCCAGTCCTCTCAGCCCTGTGGAGGGATTTGATTTCAGAGCCAGGAACCCCCCATTTATTTATTTTACGGTGCTTTAACCCACCCTCACACTTAACAGGCTGGCAAGCTCCGCGCTCTGTTTCCTTATTTCCCAAGCAGCTCTTAAAGAATTAGTGTTTTCCATAAATGCTTCTCGTTCCCATTAAACATTTTGGGTGGTGCTGAAGAGCTCAGCAGTGAAACCACCCTGAGAATTGCAGCGGCAGCTCCGGAGCTGCTGCCTTGTTTATTCCAAATCACCTCTTCCAATGGCTCTCCCCAACGAGCTGGATTAATTGTTCAGGACCTAGAGCACATGCTTCAGTGAAAATAAATTACTTTATTTCTATTACACCACCGGTGGCTGTGTAACTTAATTTCATTAGCTCAAACCTGTTGAGAGTGTTCAGATTTCCATGGCAGGACGCACTCGAAATGAAAAGACGCCTTCGATTCCCAATTAACAGGATCGCTCCCCTTTTCAGCCGAAATGAATGTTATTGAAACCAATTAGCATAGACTGGAAAATCTCTCATTAATGAGGGGAGTGTGGGTGAGTAAACAGCAATGAAAAGATGAAATTAGAGAAGAGGCTCTTCTTGTTGGCCTGAATAATTACATGCTTAGTTGCCTAATTGTCTGGTGAAAAGGCTCGCCGTGCTGGTAACAGATTGCCGTGTTCATTAGGCTGCAAAAGGCCACCTGCTGCTGAGGCTCATTTTCCTGCGCTCTATATCCACGTGTTGCTCCCCAGGGACTGCTATTTGGACACAACACTGGCTGTGAAAAGCAAATGAGCTTGCCAATATGCTGCAATATTGTGTCCTTTATGCCAAGATACAGAAGCTTAATATGTCAAATATAATGGATAAAACCAACAGCGATAACAAAGTTTATGAGGAGAGTGACCTTCCAACACGGCCCTGGTGCAGGAGGGCAGGGCTCTCCATGCAGATGTGTCTGCCTGGCCCTGGACTGCTCCAGAATTACCGAGCACAAAAGAGAAATTACAACGGCCACCCCTCAGACAATGGCAGGAGGAAAGCCCACAATGGCAAACTGGTAAAATTGGAAACAAATGTGAAATTCCGAGCGCTAAGGAGGGCGCGCGGAGCCCGGCATTGTTCCCGTTCGCTCCGCCGTGGCAATAAACATCAAAGGCAAGGAGGCCTCTGCTCCAGCCCTGCCTCAGATCATTCCAATGTCTTACAATTGCTGGGTTTATGGGGCTTTTAAGCCAGGTTTTATTGGGCTGTTGGCAGGGAGGAGTCACCCTGGGCATGGAATCGAGGGGTTCCTGCGCCTCCGTGAGCCCCGGCACGTGTTGGGAGTCCAAGGATGGGATGAGGGCATGGAGCCTGCTGGAGATGTGGGATGTTGCAGGAGTGTCCAGAGAAGGGAATGGAGCTGGGGGAGCTCAGCCTGAAAAAAAGGAGGCTCAGGAGAAACCTTGTGTCTCTCCACAACTCCCTGACAGGAGGTGAGGGTTGGTCTCTTTTCCCAAAGAACAAATGAAAACAGCCTCAAGTCACACCAGAGGAGATTCAAGTTGGATATTAGGAAAATTTCTTCTTGGAAAAGGTCATCCAGCCCTGACACAGCTGCCCAGAGCAGTGGTGGAATTTCCAACCCTGGAAGGATTTAAAAGCTGAGTGGGTGTGGCACTTGGGGACATGTCACTGGTGGCCTTGCCAGTGCTGGGGGCTGGTCAGACTCCCTGATCTTAGAGGAGGTTTCCAAATTAATAACTTTTTATGATTCCATGTCGTGTACCAAGCAGGAGGAATTGCCAGGGTACAGCAGGTTGGTTCAAAGCCACCAGCAAAGAAACCTGAGTATGGATATGGGTATTGATGTACACATTGGAGGGTATTATACTACATTAGAGGGTATTATACTACATTAGAGAGTATTATACGACTGCAACTACTATTAATAAACAGCTGAGGTAACTAATACTAATTGCATTGGGAGGCTGTTCCCTGCTGTCCCCTGTGTGGGGACAGGATCTGTGTCACCATTCCCAGGACCAGACTGAGTGAGGAGCAGCCCTGTTGCCATTTCATGGCACAAAACTTCTTTTTGGAAGTTAAAATACTCCAGTTTGAGCCCCTCACGATGGTGGCACGTCCTGTGATGTCCCCATGTCTCACTGGTGCCCAAGGTTGGATCCACAGGGGTTAAACACAAAGGCTCCAGTCTTTTATTATTTTGGACACACAAAAGATAAAACAGGCAGCAGCAGATTAAACAAGGAAAGTTTCAATTTTATTTCGTGACTCCATCTTTTATACATTTTTGTCAGGGGGCAAGGAATTGGCTATAGAGGTTTCCACCCCTCTGTGGGTTTAGGGCTCACAGAATAGAGGTAAATGGAGGATGAGATGGTGGAATTTGGGTGGTACCTCGTGTCCTTCTCTTTCTTCCTTGTCCTCCATCTCCTGAGGTGATGATGACACAAGGGAGTGAGAGTGGGTTGGGTCAGAGTAGAAATGACCCTTTTAGTGTGAGCACTAGGTATTGGTATAAAATTGTAAATAACCCACACATGGTTATCTGTATAAATGTGAGGTGATGCCCATCAATGGTCAGTCCCCTCATGTCCTCACCACTGTCCAGACCTCGGCTGGGAGAGGAGAAAATTCTGAGATATCAAATAATAAACAACAGAAGAAACCTGAAAACAAAACCTTGAAGGCTCCCCTTTTTCCTACCGATGCGACTCATGGCTTTTAGACACCCAAGGACTTTAAACAACTTAAATCTCAGGTGAGGAAACCCTCTCTGAGAGTTACCACCACAAAAACCATTTATGGCTGTGCCTGAGGCCGTGTCCTTACCTGAGCTGTGTCACATCCCAAAACAAAATCACAGTTCTGTGTTTTTGGGAGTGATTTTTTTACAGCTCTCTCAGGTTTTATTCCGTGAAAAACCCAATGCGATTACATTATTTAGGCCACTTGCCAACTGGTTAAATATAATTGACTAAATTAATTGCTAAGATCAGTTTTACAGCAGATTAGGATAATTTATTGGGCAGTTTGGTGTTTTCTTAATAGTCTCACCTGATTGATGGAGAGGCTTGGCTATAAATGGTTTTTTTATGGCCGAGAACAGCAAACACAAACTTAATCAGGTGTTCTGCTCTGGATTGGAGAAACCCTGTGTAACTTGGGTAATGTGCATCTATAATTCCTTGAAACGCCTGGGAAACATTTTGAGTGATTAAAAGGGGAAAGAAAAATCTCAGAGAGAGACATTTATGTGAAGCTGCTGGTTTGGGGGGCATCCTCAGTTTATCTCTGTTGAGTTTTGGGGTGATGAGGGCAGAGATGAGAGCTCAGCTTGGGGTTCATCCTGCAATCCTTCTGTACTGCCCTTTGCAGACTCTCTGTCTCTCTACCCAACACATTTTTGGGCCAAAAGTTATATTGTTAGCGACAAACCAACAGCAGAAAAAATTGAGAAACAACGAGCCAAAGTTAATTAAGAAGTTCAAAAGAAGAGCAAAGCCTGTGTGGGTTTGCAGCAGCAGGTTCAGAGATCTGCTCCCACAAAGGTACCACCTGCAAGGGGTGGGAATTTGATTGCACCGACTCCTTCTCATGCAAAGAGTGAATTGTTTTCAGGCTGCTGATGATTAATGTGGGTATTGATTAGTTGATCAATAAGGCCACGGTGTCTAATTATTGATAATCCTTCTCCAAATGAAAGATCGAGTGTAAGGAGTGCTACTTACAGAGCTCCAAATATAAAGTGATTCAGTGCGAAGCCCGGTAATTGAAAGTCAAACTAATCCCATAAATTAAATCACAGCAATCCATAACATTTACCTGATAAATCCTTTGGAAAGCTTTATTTAACTCTCAGTTAAGCTTTGGAGGCTCCCAGAAAAGTGTTTGAAAGTCTGAGTTTGAGGTGCCTTTAATCAATACAAAAGTATCATTTAATATAAATGTGTGTAATGACACTGGTTTGAAATGTTTGATCTCACAGCTATAACTGAATATATTTTGCTACAACCTTTTGCTACAATAATTTATTTTGGAAATATAAAGTTGCTGGTACCAGTCACACCAGTGTATCACCTGTACAACAAATTGTTTTCCAAACTTTCCCCTCTAAGCCAACCATTTGTATCATAATTAAATGGGGGAAAACAACCTCAGTGCTTTTCCCTGACAGCCCCTGCAAGACTTTTTAGGTTCTTTGAACAAACTGAAATAAAACCTGGAAAATGTGATCTTATATTTTATAAATAAACTCATGGACCAATTAAAATCTCAACTGTTTAAGCACCTAATTCATCCAATTAGGATGAATATCCAATCATCTAATTAAAGCCATTTTAAGTGACTCTAATCTGATAATCCTCAGTCTCTGAGAATGGCCAGGATTGGGACATCCCAAACACTGGGAGGAATGAATTCTCCACAATTTCAGCCCAGCAGTGATTTTTCCGTGGCTCCCTGAGCATCACAAATGAGCTGGGCTCTGCCAGCCCTTCAGAAATTTTCATTTTGCTCCTGCCCCTCCTGAACAAGCCTCAATTTGCTGTTTGTTCCTGATTTGATATTATGGCTTTGGCCAAAATGGCATTTCAGGAGGTGAAATAACAGGAACAGGAGATTTATGGATCCTCATTAGAGGCTCCCCACACCCCAAACAGACTCATGCAAATCCTGGAACACCTGAGAGGTGTCTCTGTGAGCTGTGGAGGATTCTGTGTGTCAGAAAAATCACTTTGGACACCAACAAAACCTTCCCTTAACGCCTCCTGTCACCTCTCCACCAGCAGCACTTCCCTGCTTTTCTCTGTTTAATCTTTAAACTTTGCACCACCACTTGCAGGAGCTGCTCCTGCTCAGGAACAATCCCCCAGGATTTCCCAAAGTTCCTGATTTCCTGACTCCCTCAGTTAATCTGTGACTCCACAGACCGTGGAAAAACCCAAATATTTTTTTTTTCTGGAAGTTTAATTCTGTCCCAGATTTCCAGGGCTGACCTGAAGCACTCACAGGCTCGTTCCTCTTGGCCAGGAGAGCTGATTTCTGGATGTTTAATTGCTGATGGAAGAGCTGAACAGGTCTTCAGAAACTTTATCCAGGAAGGGATTTTAAGCCTGTCCATCTGTATTTTATCCTCTTTTTTTATCACTGTTGGAGGGAGTAATTCATGACTCCTGAATTAATAACTAATTAAATACAATTCAAAGTGTTCTATCATTGTGGGGAGTGGGTTCATGGTGGGTTTTGCCATCGTATTTCAAAGTGAGGGAAGAGGAATTTGGATATATTAAAATTCTCCGCCAGGTCTCAGGCTGCCTCTCTGCCCAGCCCAGTTATGGGAAATGAACCTGTTCATGTCCCCTCTCTGATTTTTTTCTCCCACTGGAATGGAAGGAAAAGAAGACAAGATAAACAAAAATTTTTTTTTTTTTTTTTTTTTTTTTTTTTTTTTTTTAAAGAAAGGGGTTTCTCTTTTAAAAATCTAAGCATTGGAAGATCATTTTGAAAAAAGATATCCATTAGGAATTTGTGTTAAATACAATGTAATGCTCCCCAAATGACAGCAGTGATTTGGTTCTAAAAATTGCCCCATATTTAATAACAGCATAAATCACCTGCAAAAGATTCTTCACACCAAGCCAAACTGCTTTACATACATAAACCCCATAATTTGTTTTTATTGAAAAGATCCCGACAGTCGAAGGTTATTTATGTTTTTAATTTGTCTGCACTACTAAATAACTCCCTCCTCAGCGTGCAGCCCTGTGGGAAGCCTTGGATGGGCAGGGCAGAACTGGAGTTTCTCCTGCAGAACAAACCCCCTCATTGAGCTCCCCTTGGCTCTGGTGGCAGCTCTGTCCCCACAGCACCATCAGCAGGGCACAGACCCCCTGTGCCCACACCCAACCGTGCCCTGCTGCTCCCACTGGGCAATGGGGGATGGCAGTGCCACCACCACCCTGTCCCCTCTCTGTCCTGCCCTGCTGCTCCCACTGGGGCAATGGCAGTGCCACCACCACCCTGTCCCCTCTCTGTCGTGCCCTGCTGCTCCCACTGGGGCAATGGCAGTGCCACCACCACCCTGTCCCCTCTCTGTCATGCCCTGCTGCTCCCACTGGGACAATGGGGGGGGATGGCAGTGCCACCACCACCCTGTCCCCTCTCTGTCCTGCCCTGCTGCTCCCATTGGGGCAATGGGACAATGGCAGTGCCACCACCACCCTGTCCCCTCTCTGTCGTGTCCTGCTGCTCCCACTGGGGCAATGGTGGGGGATGGCAGTGCCACCACCACCCTGTCCCCTCTCTGTCGTGCCCTGCTGCTCCCACTGGGGCAATGGGGGGATGGCAGTGCCACCACCACCCTGTCCCCTCTCTGTCGTGCCCTGCTGCTCCCATTGGGGGGATGGCAGTGCCACCACCACCCTGTCCCCTCTCTGTCGTGCCCTGCTGCTCCCATTGGGGCAATGGGGGGGGATGGCAGTGCCACCACCACGTTGTCCCCTCCCTGTTGTGCCCTGCTGCTCCCATTGGGGCAATGGCAGTGCCACCACCACCCTGTCCCCTCTCTGTTGTGCCCTGCTGCTCCCATTGGGGCAATGGGACAATGGCAGTGCCACCACCACCTTGTCCCTTCTCTGTCGTGCCCTGCTGCTCCCATTGGGGGACAATGGCAGTGCCACCAGCACCCTGTCCCCTCCCTGTCACGCCGCAGGCACGCGGCACCAGCAGCTGTGACAGCCTGATTGAACCTGGGGGAGCCCGGCTGGCTCTGACCACTGCGCCGAGTCATTAACCTTGACTGGAGTAATTGAATTCAAGGTTGATTGCCTGTGACCCTCCTCGCCGAGGTCCCCCCCAATGTACATATTCATTATGAGGCACCGGGGCTAAATGGATTGCACAGGGAGAGCTGTAGCAATCAGCCTGCTTGGTATGCGAGGGGGCCGAGGAGGGCACTAATTGCATGTTAGAGCTGAGGATTAGATTATGAAAAGAGTGAGAAAATGAAGATAGATCCCTGTGACACTGTCAGATTAAGGGCAGCCGCGCGCGGGGATGTGACATTGAAAATTTACGGGGCCGTTTAAGGGAAGGGAGACTTGAAAAGGGGCTGGTGTTTTTTTTTTTTTATTTAATTTATTTTTTTTTAAATTCCCATCTATTTGCGCAGTTAGGAGCTGTTTAAAAGCACAAGCTGATAAATGCATAATTTGAATGTCAATAAATTAACGCTGGAGCGGTTTTGATGCCTCTGGCAGTTGCTGTAAGAAAGAATATTTGAACATTTATCCCCACAGCACCTACTTGTTTTTTAACACCACCCTGAGCAACCTGATGTGGGGAAAGTGTCTTTGCCCATGGGATGATCTTTAGCTCCTTCCAATCCAATAACGACTCCATGATTCAAATTGTCCACTCAAGGGCCACCACTGATGACCCAGAGTGTGACGAGCCTAGAAATCCATCAAAACCCACCTTGGGAAGGGGGAAATATCTGAGCCCCCAAAACTTTGCCTTGTCCTGGTCCCAAATGAGATTCCCAGAGCCAAACCTGGAGGGAATGGGGTGAGGGAAGGTGGCCACGAGCAATTTTTGGGTTCACATCCATGTCGTTGTCATAGCTGGATAAAGATTTTCCCAAGTTTTGCTGCAACTCCAACCAGATGGGATTTTTTTTGATTTTTTTTTTTTTCTTGAATTAAACGAAAGTTAAGTACAAAAACATTTTGCCCACGGGGAATTCAGATTCTCAATGTGCTTTTAATAACTGTTTGTAAAACATTTAGGGAAATCTATGGCAACATGTTGGAGGGGAGGGGGGGAAAATCAAATTATTCTTGCCTGAGGATGTTATTTTGATATCGAAACTTTATGAATCATCCTGTGTGGCCCAATCTCTGGGCAGTCACACTGTAGAACAGAATGGAAGTGTCTGAATTTAATCTGTGTAAAAAAAAAATTTAATAAATATGTTAATCACAGCCATTGGTTAAAAATCTGTTAAGAACTTTCTACTAATTTAGATATTCAAACCTCTGCAGTCTAATAAGGCTTTAAAAGCCCAGTTCAAATTGATGTTCTGGTTAGAATTTATTGTACAATAAATTTTGGGCCATCTCTTTAAAATTACTTTTGTGTTAAAATCAGCCTTGAAATCACAGAATTGTTTGGTTTGGGAGGAACTTTAAAGTTCTTTTCATTCCCCCCTCCCCGTGCCACGAGCAGGGACATTTTCCACTAACTCAGGTTGCTCCAAGCCCTGTCCAACCTGGCCTTGAACACTTCAACCTGCCATAAAAATCGTGTTTAATTCCAGCATTTTTGGAGGTGGAGGCTGCACATCAAAAATCCCAACCCAAAGGTTTTGCCAACATCACAGGGGTTGTTGTTAAACAAGAAATTCAGGTTGCAAATGCGGCAAAAGCTCATGCAGGTTTTTATCCCAGTCCTACAGAAGGAGGATTTTGGGAAGTTTTTCCCCTGCTATTCCCAATTCTTGCCATTCCAGGGGAGGCTGGGAGCTCCTATTGATGGAAGGGCCATCAATAGGAGGCGCAGAAAGCACCCAAATACCTTCACACAGACCAACCTGTACCTTCCTCTGGCAGCAATCTCACCTTTTATGCAAAAAAAATCTCTTTTTGCACAACAAACAAATCCTGGAAAGCTGCAAACAGCGTGGGATCTCTCACTTCTCCTCATGGAGGAGCAGAGAACTTCAACTGGGCTCCAGGTCAGGGTATATGTCCCTTGGCCACCTCTCCAGAACATTAATTTGATTAAATTCCCAATGTCCAGACCTCGTGGGATTGTAACAACAACGGGAGGTTTTTGGGAGGCGGCAACACATCCCAAAAATACCAACTTTGTGAATTGCTGAGGTTTGGGGGTTCTGACATGTCAAGGACACAATTAATGGGATAATTTACACTTTCCATGTTGTGTCCTGTGTCCCAAAAATTCCAACCTTGCGAATTGTTGAGTTTTGGGGGTTCTGATGTGCTGAGGACACAATTAACGGGATAAATTTGAGCTTTCCATGGGAGGGCTGTGTCCTGTGCCCCAAAAATACCAACTTGGTGAATTGCTGAGTTTTGGAGGTTCTGATGTGTCAAGGACACAATTAACGGGATAAATTCGTGCTTTCCATGGGAGGGCTGTGTCCTATGTCCCAAAACTTCCAACCTTGCCAATTGCTGAGTTTTGGGGGTTCTGTTGTGTTGAGAACACAATTAATGGGGTTAATTTTACACTTTCCATGGGAGGGCTGTGTCCTGAAAGGAGAGATGCTCACTCAATGATCTGCCAGGACCTCTGCTGGGGTGGGTATGAGCAGAATGTTGATGTCCCTCTCATTAAATTACCACGGGGCTCTGACTTTCCGGGCGCTGAAAGTCAAAGGGAAATCGGCGCTGACTGACAACTGCAGGTTACCAACAGCTGCCTCAAGTCCAATAAAAGTGACAAATGAGGGTCTGTAATAAAATTACCCTGAGATGTTGTGGGGAGTCTGTGCAGGACGGTGCTGGCACCCACAGAAGGAAAAAATGAGTCGTTTATTCACGAGGAGGGAAAAGGATGAAGTTTGTGAAGTGCTCAGATTCACCAGATTCACTGAGGAGTTGCAGGCGGGTGGTGAGACAGCTAAAATCCATTTGTCTCCCAAAAAAAAAAAAAATCCCTTTGATTTGTTTCAATTTATGAATGAGCTGCGGAGAGTGAGGCGAGTGCCTGAGGAATGTAAATGAAGTGCAAAAGGCCCCCAGACATCTGATAAAGGGAATTTTCTGCGAGGAAAACCCGGTTTGTTGGCATTTTGTGACTCCTAAAAATACCCCGAGACAAATAGCCCAACTCACTCCTGCTGAAATTTCATTTACTTACCAACCACACTAATGAGGCACTGCAGAGGGACTCCTAATTAGATCCACTTTATTCCTGTCACTGAAATTAATTTATTTGCTTCAGCTCCTAGAACTAGTTTGATATCATTATCCTGATTTTTTAAGCCGGACTGTACAAAGCCGGCTCTGATATTTACACCCTCCTCACTTTAGGTTGGTTTTTTTTTGTTTGTCCCATGCAGAAGCTCATTCTCAGCATCCCTGTGTCCAACAGGAGCCAGAAGAGCTGCAGCCTGTACAGAGCTGACTCTGATATTTACACTCTCCTCATTTCAGTCTGATTTTTGGTTTGTCCCATGCAGAATCTCTTTCTCAGTGGGTTTGGAGCATCCCTGTATCCAACAGGAGACACAAGAGCTGCAGCCTGTACAGAGCTGGCTCTGATATTTACACCCTCCTCATTTTAGGCTGTTTTTTTTTTGGTTTGTCCCATGCAGAAGCTCATTCTCAGCATCCCTGTGTCAAACAAGAGACACAAGAGCTGCAGCCTGTACAGAGCTGACTCTGATACTTACACTCTCCTCATTTCAGTCTGATTTTTGGTTTGTCCCATGCAGAATCTCTTTCTCAGCAGGTTTGGAGCATCCCTGTATCCAACAGGAGACAGAGGAGCTGCAGACTGTACAGAGCTGACTCTGATATTTACACCCTCCTCATTTTAGGCTGGTTTTTTGGTTTGTCCCATCCAGAAGATCATTCTCAGCATCCCTGTGTCCAACAAGAGACACAAGAGCTGCAGCCTGTACAGAGCTGGCTCTGATATTTACACCCTCCTCATTTTAGGCTGGTTTTCTGGTTTGTCCCATGCAGAATCTCTTTCTAAGCAGGTCTGGAGCATCTCTGTGTCCAACAGGAGACAGAAGAGCTGCAGACTGAACAGAGCTGGCTCTGATATGTACATGCTCCTCATTTTAGGCTGGTTTTCTGGTTTGTCCCATGCAGAAGCTCATTCTCAGTGGGTCTGGAGCATCCCTGTGCCCAGCAGGAGACAGAGGAGCTGCAGACTGTACAAAACCCACTCTGACATTTACACCCTCCTCACTTTAGGCTGTTTTTTTTATATTTGTCCCATGCAGAATCTCTTTCTCAGTGGGTTTGGAGCATCCCTGTGCCCAGGAGGAGACAGAAGAGCTGCAGACTGAACAGAGCTGACTGTGATATTTACACCCCCCTCACTTTAGGCTGGTTTTTTTTTTTAATTTGTCCCATGCAGAATCTCTTTCTCAGCCAGTTTGGAGCATCTCTGTGTCCAACAGGAGATAAGGGAGCTGCAGACTGTACAGAGCTGGCTCTGATATTTACACCCTCCTCACTTTAGGCTGGTTTTTGGTTTGTCCCATGCAGAAGCTCATTCTCAGCAGGTTTGGGGCATCCCTGTGTCCAACAAGAGACAGAAGAGCTGCAGACTGAACAGAGCTGACTGTGATATTTACACCCTCCTCACTTTAGGCTGGTGTTTGGTTGGTTGGTTGGTTGGTTGGTTTTGTTTTGTTTTGGTTTTTTTTTTTTTTTGGTTTTTTTTTGTTTGTTTGTTTGTTTTTTAATTTGTCCCATGCAGAATCTCTTTCTCAGCAGGTTTGGAGCATCCCTGTGCCCAGCAGGAGACAGGGGAGCTGCAGCCCTGGGCTGCCTGTCCCCAGAGCCCCGGGCAGGGCTCTAAGTGAGCACTAAAGCATCAATATTGTGCCACTCGGGCGATTTCCTGCCTCATGCATATTCAAAGAGGGAAGAGGACTTGCATGCATAATTCATCAGCCATTACAATTGCATTAGACTATTTATACTATTACTTCGGGAGCTGTTTAAATTAAGGGTTACAAATGGCTGGTTTGTTTTCTCTGCTGCTCCAGGAGGAGGATTCTGCTCCCTCCAAGCTGCTCTGACCAGGGCCAGGGGCACCCAGGGGTCCCCAGTCATTGCACCCAGGAACTTGGCAAACTTTTTGTCCCACTGGGATATTGATTTTACAGTGAATTGGAGCCCTCTGGGTGAAAGGGACCAGGAGAATTTTGGTTGGGACACTGGGAATGCCGAATAAATGACAGCTGTGACAGTGACATCCTTGAAATCCTCTTCACACCCCAGCAGAGCTCAGAGAAACATGGGAAACCCTCAACTGGTAACTAATTGTGGACTAACTGCTAAACCCCAGGTCTGGCTGAGCAGCTCTTGGTGCCTTTCCAAACATTATTTTATTAATATGAATAATATATTAACTATTGAACAGTCTGGACTGCATCCAAACCACTCTGTTGTAAAGTGCTTTGCTAAGACTTACCAAGGATATTTACTCCTCTAAACAACAGGCAACATTTGTATCGGTTTTTGGTTTTATTATTGTTTTACTAAATAGTTGTGAGAGAACCAAGAGAGAGGGGGGGATCTGAAGATTTTTTTAAAACGATTTGAAAGATAGTCCATAAAGTGCTTTACATCTTGGCGAGTTTAAAAGGTGAATTACTGTTCTTTAATAATTTAAAGGAAACCCCTCCAGAAATGCATTTTTAAATGTATTTCCAGCTAAACACAGGATCCTGTGCTGGGCTCTCATCACCAGGGGATCACGTCAGGATGAATCACAGCAGTCGGGGCTGTGTAATTGAGAGCAAAGCTGCCAAGGGAAGAGCTGCTCCCCGGGGACACCCAGCAGTTCCCTCTGTTCATTACCCCGTGCCCAGGTCACAGGCCAGGGATGGATCTGATTTAGATATGACTTAAAATTCAATTTCTCAAAGTTTACTTAAAACGACTGAGATGCGCAAACGCTTTTAGAGGGAGGAGTGGGGCACGACACTGGGAGAGGTTGAGATCAGATGTTGGATTAGGTGCCCTTTGTGGTGCAAGGTCCCAACTGGAGCTCGGCCATCAGGAGCTGGATTTGATGATGTTTGTGGGTCCCTTCAAACTCAGGTTATTCTGTGATTCTCTGATTCTGTGAATAGGAAGGAATTCATCCTTGAGAGGGTGGGGAAACCCTGGGAGGGTGCCCAGAGAAGCTGTGGCTGCCCCTGGATCCCTGGAAGTGCCCAAGGGCAGGTTGGACAGGGCTTGGAGCACCTGGGACATCCCCTATGGCTGGGGATGGAAGATGATTTTTAAAGCCCCTTCCCACCCCAACCATTCTGGGATTAACAGATCCTTCCCACACCTTGCAGAGCTGCAGGACTCACACAGCAACGGGCGAACATTCCATGAGAATAGAACTGGCTGTGACAGGGAACCCTCTGTGAGTCTGCAGGGTCAGGAGAGACCCGGCCCTTCCCACGGCAATTCCCAGCCAATGCTGGCAATGGATGCCAGGAGCCCACAGGGCTGCTCAGAGCTGTTCCCCCACCCCTGGCAGCATCCTCAGCTCCTTCTGCTCCATCCTGGGGGTGCCTCCCACATCACCCCAGGGGTGCCTCCCACATCACCTTGGGGGCGGTTCCCACATCACTTTGGGGATGGTCCCTGCATCACTTTAGGGATGGCTCCCACATAATCTCAGGGGTGGCTCCCATGTCACTTTGGGGATGGGACCAAGATCACTTTGGGGATGGCTCCCACATCACTTTAGGGATGGCTCCCACATCTCTGTGGGGATGTGTCCCACATAATCTCAGAAGTGACTCCCATGTCACTTTGGGGATGGTTCCCTCATCACTTTGGGGATGGTCCCTGCATCACTTTAGGGATGGCTCCCACATAATTTTGGGGGTGGTTCCCTCATCACCTCAGGGATGGTTCCCTCATCACCTTTGGGATGATTCCCACATCACCTCAGGGATGGTTCCCACCTCACTTTGGGGGAGGTTCCCTCATCACTTTGGGGATGGCTCCCACATCACTTTAGGGATGGCTCCCACATCAGTTTGGGGATGGCTCCCACATCATCTCAGGGGTGGCTCCCACATCACCTCCCCTTCCCAGCTGGAGCAGTTTCACTGCCCAGCTCATTCCCATTTCTCTGCCCACGCCCCAGGCTGGCTGTGACAGGGCTGTGCCCAGCTCTGAGCATCCCTGGGGGTGACAGTGCTGGACACGGGCAGAGTTTAACCCTTGACATAAAAGACACCAGCAGACACCTCTCAGTTACAAACTCTCCAACTCCCTCAGACTTGCATTAACACTTCCCTCAGTGTGTTTTTTCACCCAGCAGACCCTTCAGGACGGCGCGTTTTGCCTTTCAGCTCCACTGAAAGCATTTTTCTCCACTTTCTGCATTTTTCTGCCTCTCAGGGAGATGCAGTTTCACCTTTCCCACAGGCTAGGGGCTGGGACAGTCTCTCCACGGCGGGGTTAAGGCACTGAGCTGCCTGCCCAGGAATGAGGATCCTCTTCCAGACAGCCCATCATCCACTAATGGGACTTAAGACAGTTGCTGCCTCATCGGCAGGAGCGTAATGATCGCTGGGCAGGGAGAGACCCATTATCCATCATCCATCCTTCTCCTCTGGCTGATGATAATGATTTCTTAGTTCAACAGTGGTGCACTGGGACCTCGGTGCTTTGTGCGCGACTGGGGTTTAATATCCTGATCAAGACAAATACAGATCGTGGCCGGGCCGTGGGGCCACTGCAGAGGACAAAGCCAAAAGGGGCTCCCTGGGAGACTCAGAGGATACACAAGAGCCTAAAAATTAAAAAAAAAAAAAAAAAAAAAAAAATTTGAGAAGTGCCCGTGTTTTGTGTGGTGAGGAGAGTCACTCCCTTCCCCCACAATGCACAACTTGGAGATGAGCGTAAAGAACACGATCAACAGGCCAAGAGAAAACCTGAAAGCTCTTGAAAATGTGGTTTTAGTTCCCATTTCATTCCCTCCACCTGTTATTCTCCGACTCAAATCACTCTATAATTCCACTGATTGAATGTCGTCGTTTCAGTAACTACAACCATGGATTTAAAGTGAAAGAGCATAAATTGGATATTGGGGAGGAATTCCTGCCTGGGAGGGTGGGGAGGGGCTGGGATGGAATTCCCAGAGGAGATTCCCGTGGATCCCTGGCAGTGCTGGACAGGGTTTGGAGCACCTGGGACAGTGGAAATTGTCCCTTCCCATGGCAGGGGATGGAATGAGATGATTTTTAGGGTCCCTTTCCACCCAAATTATCACCCCACTGTGGTGGTCACCAGTGTCCCAGTGATGCTGAGCCCCCAGAGTCACTGTCCCCTGTCCCAGCCACAAGAGCTGGACTCATCCCTGGCAGGGAAACAGTGAAACCACCTCACCACACCCTCCCTGCCACTCTCAGGAAACTTCAAGTCCAATAAAAGGCAGCTCAGAGGGAACACAATAGCGAGAGCGGAGCCGCCGCTGGAAATTAAATCTGAAGGACGAGAATTTATTCTTGTCGAGGCTCCTCCAGGAGCTGGGCCACACCGGCAGCATGTTAAACACTGCTCAGCTTCAGCCAGACAAATGTCCAGGCAGCTTCTGCTGCAATATCCATTTGAAAAGGAGCTTAGTGCCACGAGCCTTTCATCTCAATATTCCTGAGGCCGGATTTGAAAGTGCTTAAGGTTAAATATTGCTCGCTCTTGGAAAGAACAGCTCCATCTGTCTCGTTGGAAAAAAAAAAAAAAAAAAAAAAAAAAAGGTTTTGGTCTTGGAGGTGCTCAGGGAAACTCACCCATAAACATGGTCAGGAGAGGCTGCAGAGGAAAAACTCCTCTAGGCACATCCCAAGAGTAATTAGCTCCTCAAATTCAGCAAGGATTAATCCAAAAAACCTTAAATACAAAATATAATCTGTATTTTCTGCCTGAGCCAGCTGGATCCTCACACCTGGGCATCCTGCAGAGGGAGGCAAGGAGAAAAGTTCCAGCAAACCCATCTCACCCTAAAAGATCCCAGAAATGATCCCTGACATGGTCCTGGCCTGGGGATGGAGCCTCTGGGTGCTCCTGCCTGGCTGGAAACCACCACAACATCTCAGAGACACCGAGAGACTCTGGGGCTGCTCAATGCCCAATTCACTTTTGAAAACTGGATTTAAGCGGCTGGTTTTGAACGTTTGCGGTAAAAGAGAGACCCGAAATAGCACTGTGTGATTTGGGGTGAAGTGCCCCGAGGCCTGGTGATAATAATTGTAGTACTCTTTAAAAAGAAAAAAATGACATTTTTTTTTCCAAGGCGCTGAAAAGCCGCTGACGACATCCCCGGGGAGCTGGGGAAGCTTTGGAGAGGAGGAATTCTGTCTTTTTCTGAGGCTGACAAATGACAGCACTCAGAAGGCTGGGACGTGTCTCCTGGAGTCCTGGATCAGACACGGAGTGACAGTGACAGTGCCCTGGGCTGTGATGTCACCGACCACGGGGACCATGAGCACTTGTCCACCAGCTGGAAAAGCCATTGGGTGTCGTCTCTGAATTTCTTGCTTTCAAGTGTTTGAGTCTTTGCAGCAGCTTCTCACACTGCTTCGTGTAAACAATATTTTATTCTTAGAAATTATCAGTATGTTTTGCATTCTTGTTCTCTGAGAGAGAACTTGACTGATGGTCATATTGACCAATGGAGTCAGGAGGTTGTAACCTCCTTGGGCCAATCTTGGCCCTCTGTACAAAATGTATATAAGCCTTTGGAGTCAGATAATAAAGAGCTTTCCATGATTCACCAATCTGCTGCCTACTGTCCTCTGTCAAGGTCCACTCCCACGTCACAACGTGTTGCCCCTCTAAAAGCAGGGGTAACAATTGGGGTTTTTCCAGGGAAGCTCAGCTTTAGGAATCTGCTCAGGGAAGGAGCTGAGGTGGGTCCTGCTGGCAGCCTGGGAAGGGTGGCTGGTTCTCCTCTCAGGTGTGGATCATCCTGAGGGTGTCCCAAGGCCAGGAGGGGAGGCCAGAAGGGTCCCAGGCCCTTTATTCTGTTGGAATAAAACTGATCCCAAGGTCTAGCTGCATTCCTCATTCTGTGAAAAACACTTTATTGTGCAGGTTCTCCTTCAGTTTGAAACTCTTCCCACCACCATCCTCATTCCTGCTGCATTTCCCCACCTTGCTCAGGTCCCAACACAACCTGGGGTGTTTTTAATTCCCCCCAAACCCCAGTTTAATGATTGACTGGGAAGATGGTGCTGCACTGGTCATTCCACGTTGCCAGGAGAGGCTTCCAAGGAAAACTGACTTTTCATGTATCGATCGCTGCTGTTTGATTTCACTGGGAAAAGAAAGGTCGGGGAGAAAAATGCCAATAACGGCGCAAAACTTGAGAGCAAATTAATGCTTTTCCATCATCACCCTCCTGCCTGCACCTCAGAGCAGCAGGGAGAAGAGATTTGATGGTCAGGTCTTCTCCTTCCCGCTGCAAGGGAAGAAATGTGTGGTTTTGTACTGATTTAATGGCCCCCAAATCACCCCAAAGGTGACACCACTGAGATGTGGCTGCTGGGACAGCTCCTCAATCCCATGGGAATAGGAAAAGCAGTGCCAGGAACCCAAAACAAAGCCATGTTTTCAAAAGGCTGAGAACAGGTTTGAGAGAAGGGCTGTGGTATTTTAAGTGGCTCAAGGAGAAGAGAGAATCCCATAAAATCCATCCCATAAAATGAATACCCTTCAGCAGGAGGATGATCCTGGACATTGGGATGTTTATCTGGAGCCAAAGGGGCTCCGTGGCCTGAGTGAAAAACAAACCCAGCCAAGAGAACCAATGAGAGATCTCACAGAAAAACACAAAAGGGGACCCAATCAATACCAATAAACTCCTTCAGATGGTGATTAATTAATAGCAATTAATTTTGAAAAGAAGAGGATATTGACTTAAATTGACAGAGGGGGCTAACCTTTGAGCAATTCAGAGCAAATGTCTTTAAAGCGCAGTGATTAAGTTGTAGAAAGTAATAAAAGGGCTGCAGTGCCTCCAGGACGAGCTGAGCCCAGCTCAGGAGCAGCGTCAGGAGAGCTCTAATTAGACACTGGAGCTTGAGAAGGTAAATTGATTAGCTTGGCTCTGCCAGGTGGGATTTAAACAGTCATCTCAGTTTGGAACGTGTCCTTGGTACCAAGAGATTTGCCAAATTCTGGCAGATGATTAAAAAATGCCCAAAGCTTTGCAAGGGAGGCTCCGTGGTGACCCTGCCCCTGCAGGGGTTGGGGTGAGATGGTCCCTTCCCACCCAAACCATTCCATGGGTTTATGATTCCATGGATTTATGAGTCAAAACCATTCCAGAACCTCCTTATCCATGGGAGGACAAATGTCCTGATGTCCCCTGGTCATCCAGGCCCTGCTGCTGAGATGGGGATTGATGTTTCCCTAGAAAACAATTCCTGCAGGTTCCCTCGTTCCTCAGAAGATTTTGACAACTTTTCCTTCACATCCAGGCACAGGGATTGTTGTCTTTGAGTGAGCTCAGCTCCAGAGTCAAACCTGGGGGTGAATTAAATTAATTGTGAGCTCTCCTTACACACACGAGGACTAAACTCCACTCTGAGAATTTGCTGATAATTAATTGTGAGTAATTAATTGTTGTGGGGCTGCGTGTGGTGATGGGCAGTGGGCACAGCAGACATGAGTCAGCCTTGGGGTTTTTGGGCTTCTCGTTTTCCTGGGAATGTAAATTATTGAAACGCTCCTGGAAATGAGACAGGGACATCTGGCAGCTCTTTGTGGCGGGATCAGGAAGACACAACAGCTCAGCAGGTCAAAATTGTCTTCTGGAGGCCTTAATTTCTTCTCCCTTTTCTTCCTCGACATCCTGAAGTCCTGGCAGATCATTTGAAGGGACTCCTGACCATAATCGAGCAAAAACCAATTTCCCAACGTTCATAAAACGCATCCCCCAGAGTGACCCTCGGTCACAACAGGATGCTCAGAAATTCCTGAAATCTGCTCCTGCTGGGAGCTCCCCCCGGGCAGGAGACTCCAGCTGTGGCTTTTCCAAGGAAGAGGCTCTTTCTTTTTTAAATAACTTTGTTCTACCTTTATTCTTGAGTGGAACAACCATTCAGGAGCTGGAGGAAATGGTTAATCACAACCACGTTGTCTGGGGAATTGAGCATTATCTGATCACTCCGTGGGTTTGGAAAAAAATCATCTCCTTTCCCCAAATTTTAGCTGGTTTTTACAGGTCTGGTGAGCTCCTTCAGAGCTGTTTACTAACAATTATTTCCACGCGGATAATTAAAAGCTGATTTTGATAAAATATAGAGGCGCTCTAGAAACCCTTCTGGGCCTGGTTTGAAAATAGCCCCTTTTTTTTTAAATGTCAGCGGATGAAAACATCATCCAGCAACAGGGAGCTGGGCCCTGCTTTGAAAAACAAATAGCAGTGATTGGATTCAGCTGTGCAACAATGGGAATGCTGGAAGAGCCCAGGGAAGGCTTCACCCCCACGGAAGAGCCCAAGAGGTGCCACAGCCTGGTGGAGACACCCCTTGGCATCCTCGTTCTGGGCAAAATAAAGCCAATTTTTGTTGTTGGCAGAGGTTTAAGAAGGATCCCCATGGTGTGATCGGGTTTCTCCCTCCGAGCTGAGAGGCTGAAGACAGCCCTGTCTACAACAACTCGTGGAGGAAATAATTATCCAGGCTGAGGACCTAAAATGACCTTGCAGAAAAGAAGAAATTGTTATGGGAAGGGAGAAAAACCCACCCCGAGAGGGTCTATTGTTAACGGCTGGCACTGTTGTAAAGTTCACAATTGGTAACTTATTTAGAGATTATTTTTTCCTCGGATTCTTTCTGCTTTGTGCAAATGTGACTTGAGAGGAATGCCATTCTCTCAGCCCTCTCCCAACTGCTGGTGTTTGCAGCCACGAGCAGCCTCTAAACTTTGTATTTAGCACTAAAGACAATTGCAGAAGCAGATCCAGTTCCTGATAGGACTTTTTAAAAACAAATAAACATCTCCCAGTGGGGTTTGCACTGATGAGTGGGAGCTGGACCAGCTCATTTCTCGGGGCTCACTGAGCCACAGGAGGAACCAAACCAGTTCTTGGCTGTTCCAGCAGAGAGTGAGAGAAGAAAAACCAAGTGCAGGAAAATGAGATGAGGTTTTTCAACTTCTCTCAGTATTATTAATCCACAATGCTGCCTTTTAGCACTGTTGACCAACATTTTAATGCAATTGGAGCTGGCGGCTCGGGAAGGATCACCGGCTGATTTTGGTGCTGCATTTTGACACATTAACGGGTGAGGACAGCACTGCATCCCGCTGGAGCCAGACAGGAGGTTTCTTTTTGGCTTTGTAGGGCTGGAGGAGCAAGATTGAGACCTCAGCCCTGAGGTCCCTGCAGGTCATGATCCAGCAGCACATCCCCAGTGAGCCACTTCCAATGTGGTGGAGCCTTGAGCTGTGAAAAATGAAGAAAGAAAAGAGAAAAAAATAATAAAAAAAGCCAATTGAAACAACAGAACGTTGGACTCTTCTAAATGTCAGTTTATCTCTGTTTTAAATATCAGTCTAATTCAATTTGAAATGTCAAGGCCTGATTCTCCTCCAGGTCACACAGGGCTGGGCTGGGCCCTGCCAGGCTGCAGAGCCCAGGGATGCTCAGCCTCGCTCTGCAACGGGGCTGGGGCTTCACAGCCTCCCAAAATCTCCCCTAAAACTCTGAGGAAAAGGAGATGTGGGGGTCTCTGGTGCAGAGAAAATCATCTCCTGCATGGGACACCCCCTGAAGTTGTGCCCAGGAAGGACAAAGCTGCTCCTGCCGTGGCTTTTCCCATCATGAGAAACCCTCAGGAGCAACTTTTGATAGAAAACCACAGTTTTTTTGGTCAAGACTTGCAGCAAAAGGGACTTTCATAATAATATTTTACTGGCTGCAGCCTGCCTGGTATTACAGGGGAAAGAGCGAGATAGGAAACACATGTGCAGATATTATTTGCTGCAGGAGTTTAAATTCCATCAAAGACCGCAGAAATATTTACGTTTCTAGTTCGTAAATGAAAAAACCCCGAGTTGTAATTATGGATTTGCAGAGGTGGGAGCACAATATCAGCGCGGCATTTATAAAAAAAAAAAAAAATTAATTCCCAATCCTGAAGGCCCCAAGTCAGAGTGAATCTCAACAATACAGGGACACCTCCCTTCATAAAGCTGCTACAACATGCCCATAATCCCTTCGCTTTTATCATCCAACTCATGCACAAAATTTAATAAAACTCTATTTGCTTTAGCAAAGGCACTGAGTGCACACGTGGGGAGGGATAAAGAGAGAATCAGTCTCAGGAAAAGGGGAAAATGCTCAGAGAGGAGAGCAGTGAGGTGGGAATGTGGCTGCCCAGAAAAAGCTGCAGCATTAAATCCTTGCACCATCTGAGATCAAGGGAGTATTTTGAGCTGAAATCTGGTCTTGCTGAGGGGTCAGGGCAGGGTTTGTTGGGAAGGAGGCCGAGGACACAGTGACAGCTCTGCCCAATCTGGTCTGGAGGAGGCCAAGGCTCACCCAAGGGATGTCCCAGCACAGTGACCATGACCCCGCTGTGTCCCCTCCCCGGGATGTGACAGGGGACACTGTGCTGCCTCTGCCTTGCAGAGGTCACCGCCCTGAACCAGAGCATCTCCAGGGAGCAGCATGTGGGGTTTTGTCCAAATTCACCTCATTTTCACTCACTGATCAAATGTGATCCCCGTTGGGCACCTTGTGGATTTTGGTCACTCAGAACTGGATGTAGGACCAGGGATTTTTCACGTTTTGTCTCCAAAAGCTCCAACAGAGCCAAATGTTGTTTCTCCAAAGGCAACAAAGTCCAGAGGCCAGGCAGAGGCTCATGTGCTGCCCCAGGAAGCTCCAGTTTGATGGGACAACATCCATCCTGCAAACAGCACTTTACACACACTACAGGACATTATTTAATTTATCTTTAATGCAGGTGCTCTGGTGTCCAAGGGAGCTCAGGGGTTTGGCTTCTCCAGCACTTTGGACCTTTCTCCTGCACTTGGAAAATGCAAAAACCCTCCTGGGATCACCCAGGTGGGGTTAAATGTTCACACACCTCTCCCATCGCCCATTTGGGAGAAATCCCAGTGCCTGGTGTGGGTTTTCCTGGGAGAACCTGGGGGGCTGCACCTCCCAGCCCTGCTGACCCGGTGATAATCCCCAAACTCTGCATTTGACAGCCCAGACATTGTCAGAAATACTTTCAAAACCAATTAAAACAAAGAAAGCTGATTTCTCAGTGCTCTCTCCGAGGCAGCAAAACTAAGAATAACTAAAATAAACTCTACTAATGAGCAAAAAAAATCCTTGTCTACGGATGTGTCCAATGGTGGTGACGACTCTTTATTGATTAAGTTGAACAGGAATTGCTCTTTAATTACATGACCCACTGATGCTCCAAAAACCTTGGCCAGAGCTCAAATTTGGAGCTACAAGGCTGGTTATTAAACAAGGTTTTTTAGCCCTGGCTTTTCCCTTTAATCAATCATAACAATGTGGTTGAAAGGACTCATTGAGCACATTCCATTTTTTGCCCCCCAGTTTTGGGTGGCAAAGGAGCTGGCACAGCCTGCAGACCACCACAGCTGCTCCCTGAATTATAAGGAGCTAAATTTCCAAACTCCTTGAGCCGTGTCACCCTCCAGGCCTTAGGGGAGAGCATTTTAATAATGAAAACCTTAAAAAATTATAGATCTGTGCGGGTCGAAATAAGCTGTCACACCTTCAATGAAGATAACAGATCTGTACAAGCACCTGAAATATTCCTGCAGACTTTGGAATTTAGGCTTATGGCATAATAGCATTTGCACAATAATTCAATCTAATTGTGTAGGGAAGCTGTAAAACTGCTCCGTCTCCGATGCTTTACTGTGCAGGGAGGGGGGAAAAAAAAAGGGGGGATGCTGTTCCACCTTTTTCGCTGACATCTAATGTTTCAGGTTTTTAAAAATATTGTATAAAGACTGAGATTTATTTCCTAAGATGTTTCATTAATGGTTGTGGCAGGCAGCTGGCCTGAGGTTTGACACACAATAAAATCCATGTCAAGAATATTAAAGATAGTGCAAAAGATAACTATGAATTTACATTCAAACAGGCTTTTGACAAAGCCATTGCAACAGGCTCCTAATCAGGTCTTGAGACCCAGCCTGCCCTCTCTTTAAACCCGTGATCTTGAAAAGGAGCTTTAAATTGGAAATTATTACACATTAAAACCTCAACATGGGCCGGATCGAAGCGGATCGATATCTTGCCGAGCACAATAAATCAGCCGCTGCTCTGCGGTTACTGTTTGCTGAACATATTTAAATTTTCTTGTAACAAATTAATTCCAACATTTTCCCTTGATTGAATTAGGGCAAAGTGTTGGAGCTGTCACAAGTATTTCACTGCTTCAGGGAGACAAATTGCTCGTCTGGACATGGGTAACAAGCCAAAGTGTTGAGTCCCTGATAATCTTTCCACTAATTCTCCATTACAGCAAAATGAAGCCATAAATCACGGTGACAGCTGATCGATGCAAACATTGTTTCCGCCGTGATTGCCAGCGCTCCCCGCGGACCCACTGTCCGCTCGCCATTCCCGGGAATTACTCCCCGGCCTGGCTCTCCCGGCCCAGCTCCCCTGCCACAAGTAACCATCTCATTTCTGGGCCCCTCAACCCACCCCCCAAAACTGAGAATATCCATGGTAGAAAGCCCAGTTTGTTATTTTAAGGTAATCCCTTAAATCTTGGGAACATCCGTCCCACCAGCGCTCTTCTTCCCATCAGGAAAAAAAAATATGGGATTTTAAACCTCCTGTTTTATAAAATGATTCTGTAGGGGTTGTAACAGCATCAGGCTCCAGCCCTGTCGCTTCCCCTTAACTAACTGGTGGCAAGTTGGATGAAATTACTTGACCCTTTATCGAGTTCTGCTAATGCCTTCTAAAAAAGAAATTAAAGGCGCCCGCGGCGCGGCCCCCGGCAGCTCTCGGCGCACATTTAATTCCAGGGAAGATGGATTAAGTAGTTCCCAGGACTAATTCACACGCTGAGGTGGCTCCGTGGTGTTCCCAGCTCGGGATGAGGAACCTGGGAAGGAACCAGAGAGCCTGGAAGGTTCTGTGTGGGTTCTGAGCCCAAATCCAGGCTGGGAATTCTGGGCTCAGGTGGGGTTGGAGTGATGCTCCTCCAAGGGAGGAGAGTTTCAGCACCAAAGTGGGCTAAGTGCTCCTAGGAAAGCCCCAAACCCATGAAGGAGCTGGGATAATGCAATAAAAGGGATAAAAACAGTGGAGAAGTGGTTCCAGGAGAGCTTTAGGGTTGCTGATGGAATGGTGTCCCCACTGAGAGCAGCAGAGGACCCCACCCTGGGATGTGCTTGGAGCTCTGAGCAGGCAGGGCTGGATGTCACAGCCCCGAACTGTGCCAGCCCCCAGGGCACCTCAGCATCCTCAACAATAATTCAGGTTGGAAAAGCCCTCTCAGGCCAGTGAGACCATCACTGCCCCGTGTCCCCAAGTGCCACATCCCCAGGGCTGCTAAACCCTCCAGGGATGGGATTTAAATCCCTCCATCCCTGCCTGGAACAGGACAACCCTTTTGGTGAAGAAATTTCCCAAAATTCCAACCTGAACCTCCCCTGGCACGGTTTGAGGCCGGTTCCTTGGTGCTGAGCACATCAAGTGTGTCCCACATCCCTGGGGAGGAGCTGTGGAGAGGGGGAACAACAAATGTGCCCAGAGCAAATCCATCCAGCAGAATAACAAGATATTTCCAAATATTAAGACTTCAGAGCTGGATTATTTTAGGTTCTTGTCAGCTCTGAAACTCCCCTGCCAGGAGCAGAGGAGGCACCAGCACTTTCCCCTGGCTGGTTATGGATGAGCAAAAACTGGGGAAGCAGCAAGTGGGTAACAAACTCCATTTGCTCCCATCAAACACGAGCTGCTTCATCCTGTCAGCCCCGCAGCCTCTGCACTGCCAGGAATTCCCTGGAGGTGCTCTGTGATCTCCTGCTTGTGGTGAGCTGAAATTTTCCCAATTTTCCTGGCACGGGACAGATCCAGGGAGTTTATCCCGGGGTATCCATCACTGTCCCCTGCCAGCCCATCACAGCTGGATCAATGAGGGATCACTGGGGAGGAGGGACACGAGCTGGAGGTGACCGGGGACATGGCAAAGGATGACAAACCCTGCCAGTGATGGGACAGAGAATTTAAAGAGAGCTTAAAAAAAAAAATATATATATATATATATAAATATATTTAAAAAATAAAATAAAATAAAATAATAAAATAAAAAATAAAATAAAATAATAAAAATAAAATCAAATAAAATTAAATTAAAAAATAAAATAAAATAATAAAATAAAAAAAAATAAAATAATAAAATAAAATAAAATAAAATTAAATTAAAAAATAAAATAAAATAATAAATTAAAATAAAATAAAATAAAATAAAATAAAATAAAATAATAAATTAAAATAAAATAAAATAAAATAAAATAAAATAAAATAAAATAAAATAAAGCCACTTATGCATCACTTCTGCATCACGTTTCCTTTCTTTTCCACGTTGCAATTCCACTTTGGAAACTCTTTATTATTATTATTATTGAAATGCACTTAATTGAGACGCGTCTAACCGAGGCGAATTGAAATTCCACTGCCGTGGCAGTAAATAAAATAAAAAAAAAAAAAAAAAGAGGGGAAAAGATCAGGAAGGATCTTTTTTCTTGACATTGCTAAACTCCAGCTTGTTTTGCTGTTCCCAAACTGGAGCGCTGCTAATAAAAAGCTTTGTTCTTTTGCAATAATTGTGCGTTTTCAAATGTCGTTCCTAAGAAAAAGCATCTATTAAAACCAGAGGAACAATCCCAAAGAAATGCCAGTCAAAGCCATTAAGATGTTTTCACTGATGCTCTGCATGTAAATCTGATTTATGTTGGTTTAAACAGTTAAGAAATCCCCGAAATAACTTCATTTATTATTTTATTGCCTGATTAATGGTTCAGAGGAGCTGATTTGTAGCTGAAGTTTCGCAGAACGCAAAATTAAAAATAAGAGCCTTTTGTAGAAACGTCCCGTATTTGTTCAATTATGTGTTCAAAACTGAAACAAATATAAAAAAACTTCAATAAATATATTTTCTTCCAAGGAATGACACGCTGTGGGTTTTGCCGTTATTGTTGGGTTTGATGTTTTTTTTGCCTCTAAGGAGGTCAGCAATATGGAAACATAAAGGCCAATTTAATTTGTGCATCTGTGGCTGCCAAGTATTTTAATTCCGACAGCTGTGACTGAAGAGTTAATATTTTACTTGTCAAAATCCAAAAGGAGGCCAGTGAATCACTCTAATTCTCATTAAGAGGCTTCCCCCCAGTAGCACCCTAATTCAAAATAATGAAAGTAGAGACTGAGTGCCATTCTAATGCCAGTTGAGACCTATCTTTTAATATTTCTCCGGTGATGGATTAGGGATCGGGGAAATTCATCTCACATCATAGAGCCTAATTTAATAAGGGATCATTCCAAGAGTATTGCATTTTATAATAATGTCATTTAATGTGTCGTCTTCCATTTTTACTGTCCCATATGGATGCTTACACGATGGTGCCACAGGGATAAACTTTTAAAGGACCAGGCTCAGGTTTTTTTTTTGTCCTGGACTCCCTTTGAATGAGGAAGTTTATCAAGGAGATGGTTCATTAGCCAGCTCTGGTAATTGTGGGCTGGTTAAAAGGAGATTTGGAAGCCAGACTTTCAAACCCTGGAGTGGAGGGGAAAGGAGAACATTTAAAAGTACATTAAAATCTGATTTTAGTGCCTAATTCAATTGTGCCGCTGAGTGAAAAATGTGGGCACCTGCTTGTTTAAAACACGATAATAAAATAATTTTCTCCCTGTAACCACATTTCCCACTTGCTCCCTCGGTGTATTCCTGGGATTATTCAGCTAATTGCTTCTTGGGAGGGTTTCATGCATATTTTTCAATGTTTTTTTCCCCAAAAAAACACAAAAATTTGCAATTTCCAACAACCATTACAGGATTAGAGGTGATTATTCTGTCTGAATCTTTGGTCCCTAGTATTTAATTTGTGTTTTCTTGGCATTGCACAGAGATTCTGGGTGAGTTCCACCCCAACCCTGAGCTGCTCAAGGTCAAGGGGACCAGCCCAAGCCCCCTAAAATTAATATTTGGTGATTTCCAGGAGCTGTAAATCTGCAGCCTGAGCTTTGGGTGATCACACAAAACCTTTAGGAAAAAAACAGGACCAATAATGAGGAGTTTTGTCCCAAATCCATTGGCTTGATTGAGTCTTTATTTTCAGGTGGCAACTCCAGGGCTGCACTGCAAGGTTTGACAGAATGAGATCAAACACAGCCAGGCTGGGCAGGAATATGAGGAATAAATAAATAAATAACCCGCTGTAAACAATAATCTCATTACAGCCCTTTTTTCCCAGCCTCGGAATGTGCTGTCTGAAAAGGGAACTCAATTAATGCAGAATGAGGGTTTTCATATTTTCTCTTTCCTCCCGAGGATTTTCGCTCTTTTGTTGTCCTCAGAACGTTGTAACTCCTGGTATTTCTCGCACTTTTCCTCGTGCAGCTCGATTTTTTTATTTCCTGCCTTGTTGAAATTATCCTTTCCCTGGCATTTCTTTTGATTTTCTGCTTTTCTCCTTTGACATTTTGCACTTCTTTCTGAAGTCCCCATTTGTTTACTGACTCTTTTTATTCTCTTTTTTTGCCTCATCCTTCCACTTTAGTCCATTCCTCCCCAGCCCATTTTTTCACTCTTTTTCATCTTTCATTTCTGAGCTTCACCTTTGCTTAAACCAACAAATTTAGCGCAAATTTTCCAGGCTGGATTTTTTTTTTTTCCTTCTCACCACATTATCTCTTCCCGTGTCAGTGTCTGGTTTGTGAAACTTGTTGCTTTGGATTCAATATCCCAAGTTTTCCCCCCAGTAGGAATGTTACAAATGTCCATGTCTGGCATCTGGAACCGCTTTAGGGACTCCTTGGCTTTGCAATGAGAAAAATTATATTTATAACTGGTTCAAATCAGAGGGAAAAAAAAAAAAAAAAAAGAGCTCTGGTGTTGCATCGAAAATAATTAAAGCTGACTCGTTTATATTAAAGAATTAAAAACAAGCAAACAAAAAGTTAAATAAAAAGGGGTTGAGGATTGTTTATTTTAATGAATGCTGCCTGTGTGAGCGACTTTTTTTTCCATTTCTGCTGCTTGTTTTTCCTGTTGTCACCTGCATTCCCATCCCTGGAAATGCTCCAGGCCAGGTTGGACAGGGCTTGGAGAAAAGTGGGAAAAGCCAAATGGGGTGAATGGAAATCAGAGGGTGTGGAGGGTGACTGGAGATGGGGAACCCCACAAAATCAAGCCCTGGGCACTTCTCTCTGGAAAGGAGATTCCCAAAGGAGATTTCCCTCCTTGGGCAGATGATTCCAGGGAGTTTCAGCTTGTCCCAGGGGTTGAGCTGGCCCTGCACAGCCATCCCAAAGCGCTGTAAATAGAAATATCCCGGTGGGAAAAAACAGAACCAGCCTGGGGTCAGGAGAGAGGAGAGAGCAGCAGCACAGAGTCACCCCCTGCCAGAGCTCATCAACACAGAAAGTTTCCAAACTGACTCATTCCTGGCTTTTCATCCCCTCCTGCAGCTCCCTCTCCCTTTTCTCCCTCCCAGCCACGAGTCCCTGCAGGAATCCCATCCCTCCTCCTGTTGGATTTGGCTTTTCTTCCTCCTTTCCCAGAGCTGAGCTGCTGAACCCCCAATTCCAGCCTTGTGGAGCCTCTCAGAGCAGGAACATCTCCAGGAGGACACTTGAGGATGTTCTCCCTGCAGGTTTTCCTCCAGGCCCTGCCAGGAGATCCAGCTCAGCTCCACCTGGAGCTGGGATTCCTCATCCCTGGAAAGTCCCAAAGCCAGACAGGAATGGGATTGGAGCATCCCATGGCAGATGAGATTTAAGATCCCAACCCACTCTGGGATTCCAGGATCTGTTCCCACATTCTCCACCCTCCATCCACACCAGACCATCCCCATCCATGATGTCATGTAGTAGCTCGTGTTTGTTTTTTTTTTTTTTCCTTTTGTTTCTTTCTGATCCTTAAATTAATCAGGATTCATTTTTAATCAGAAATTCACAGTCAGTTCACTGCAGGAATTTGAGAGTCGATACTTGGGATAATAGAATTGTGCAGTTAAGTCTTAAGGCATTTTTTTCTTTAGCTGTCTGGACAGGTATAAATCAGTCTCCAGAACAAAACAAAACAAAACAAAAAAAAAAAAACAAAAAAAAACCCACAAAAAAAAAAAAATCCCAGGCTGCCACAGCAAATATTCTTTATTGCAATACAAAACTGATTTTCAACAAATAAAACATGCTGCTGTGGTCAGGCCTGCCCCAGATCTCTGCCTGCTCCAGGATTTGCAGATTTGCAGACAGCAGGCACGGGGGAAAGACAAACACCCTGTGAATTGATGCTTTAAAGATCAACCCCAGCTGCCAATAGTTTCCCTGAGCAGAAACCAACATCAGCTAAAATCCACCACGTCTTGGGAAGGTTGAGTCGTTCCTGGAGCCCAAATCCTTTTTTTTATTATTATTTTTTTTGTATCCAAATAATCGAGCCTAAAACGTTGATGAAGTGGTGACAGAAATGGAACTGGTCGTGGAAATGCAGCCAAGAGAGCTCATCCTGTTCTCTCTGATATTGAACTGTGTATTTTTCCCTCTGAGATGTTTTATTAAATACCATTAACTTTACATCTGCTGCTCCAGGTACCTGCCCAGTGGGGAGTGTCTGAACGTGAGGAAACTCTGATTCTCTTCAGAGGCTCTTGCAGCCCTTGATCCACTGAATTCCAGCCCTTGCCAGGGTTTAGATCCACAACCACCATGAACTTTTCCCTTCCCTGTGGATCTCAGGCTTGTCCTCGAGGGAAGAGCTGAGAAAAACTCTGTGCAAAGTCCCCCTGGAGAGCTGGAACTCTGCTCCCCTCCAGGAGAAGAAGGGGAAAAACTCTGGGATTCATCTCCAGCAGCAAGGAGCTGCTCCAGGCTTCAGATCCCAACACGTCCTCCCAGCTGGAAACATCTTCACATCCCTCCAGCAGAGCCTGCACTCTGTGCCCTGCTCTGAGTGGGAAATAAAGACACTGGGGGAGGTTTTTCCCCTCTGGAATCCCAAAAGGAGCCTACAAAAGGCTCCTGGGTGCCCCTGCAGCCTGGGCTCTGTGATTTTTTGGCTGCAGAGCTGTTTAAACACATTCTGTTCAAACATCCACAGCTCTGCTACAGCCACGGCCTCATCTGTAAACTGGGAATCCACTTTGATCCCCTGCAAACAAATGTGGGTGGGCCTGTGCACAAATAAATGTTAAACCAACAGTTTATTTTGGGCACCCAGTGGCTCTGCTGAGGGCTGGAGCATGAGATGTCACTTGGGTTGGAATTTTCTTTATAATGGATGTTAAATGATTTTTTGATGGATGTTAAAAATATTTTTATTTAAAAACAAGAATGATCCTCTGTGAAGTTTCACTTAGACAGAGCTGCAGCTCTCACTCAGTGAGAGGCTTTCCATGGAGTCACAACCCACTGGAATATTATCCCTGTGCTGCAAATGAGGGAACACAATTCCAATCCAATGGTATTTTGCATTAATTGCATTTAAATTCTCACAGTTTGCCAGGGTGAGGTTGGTGGTTCCTGTGCCTCTCTATACAAATCCTGGTGGAGGGAGGGAAAAAAATATTATTTAAAATTTAAAATCTTCTTTTCCATGGTTCTGGTTCTTCTGCTGGAACACAAAACATGCACAAGATAAAGATTCTCCCAGGGCCAAACTGTGGCTATTGAGGGTCAGTGGTTGTTAGAATAGAACATAAAAAATGAACTTCTCAACCTCCAGGGTCCCAACAAGGTCCATTTTTCTCTCATCCCTCTGCAGGGATGTGGCTCCCACCCCCTGATTGGAGCTGCTGCTGCACAACACAAATTTCAGGGAGTTTAATGGGATTAATCAATTTTGGTTCCCTCCTGAATGTTGTCATTTAAAGACCAACAGCAGTTTGCTCCCAGGAGATGTTCTCAGATTATTTATTCCAGAATTCCAGACTGGTTTGGGTTGGGAAGGATCTAAAAAAACCTGTGATGGGCAAGGACAACCTCCACTAACCCAAGGTGCTCCAGCCCTGTCCAACCTTGGGACACTCTGCAGGAACTGGAGCTGCAGTTTAACAATTTTACACATTTTTTCCTGTGAGATTGTCCTAAAATCCACATTTTCTGCCTCCCTGGGTGTCCCAGGGCACACATTGGGAATGTCAGAGTGATGGAGCTGGGATGGGATGGACATTTGGGCATTAAATTATTCCCCAGGACTGCAGCGATAAGAGCCACACTCTGATCCAAGAGCCTTGGGCTGGAATTTTCTTGGGTCTTTGAAGATAAACGAGGCTGGTGCCAGTTGGAGAGATGTACAGAAATCAGGGGAAAAAATGCAATTTTTGGGTAGTGCGTTTTCTTCTGTGCCTAGATCTGATTTCTTTTTTCCTTTTTTTTTTTTTTTTTTTTGGGGGGGGGGGGGTTGTTTGTTTGTTGGGGTTTTTTTTTTTTGTTGTTTTTGTTTGTTTGTTTTGGGGGGTTTTGTTGTTGTTGTTTTGTTTGTTTTGGGGTTTTGTGGGTTTTTTGTGGTTGCTTTGTTTTGTTTTGTTTTGGGTTTGGTTGGTTGGTTGGTTGGTTTGGTTTGGTTTTTGGTGGGGGTTTTTTGTTTGGTTTTTTTGTGGGTTTTTTTCTTTTTGGTTTGGTTTTTTGGTGTTTTTTTGTTGTTTTTTTCTGTTGGTTTTTGGGGGGTTTAGGGTTTTTTGGTTGTTTTTTTTTGGGGGGGGGGAGGGTTTTTTGTTTGTATTGTTTTGGGGGGGGTTGTTTTGTTTTGTTGTTTTGTTTTTTTGGTTTTGGTTTTGGTTTGGGGTTTTTTGTTTGGGTTTGGGTTTTTTTTGTTGGTGTTTTTTTTTTTTTTTTTTGTTTTTTTGTTTTTTTTTTTGCTTTCATTTACATTCTTCAGCTCCTCCTCTGTCCAGCCTGGCTGGAGCCACCACCCTTCCCTCCTCCTCCTCCTCCTCAGAGCCCAGGAGGGTCCTGCCCCCAGAGGGACCCAGGGCAGCCTCAAGAACAACTCACAGAATTCTTATGGCTTCCTTTAAATATCTGCAGTTTCAACTCCATGCTCAAATTGTGACTATCCCCATTCTCTAAATGCTAAAATACAAAACTCTGAACATTTTTCAGGACCAGGTTGGGCACTGGGGTTTGGAGCAGCCTGGGACAGTGGGAGGTCCCTGTCCGGGGCAGGGGTGGGATGGGATGGGATTGATGGGATGGGATGGGATGGGGTGGGATGGGATTGATGGGATGGGATTGATGGGATGGGATGGGATGGGATGGGATGGGATGGGATGGGATGGGATGGGATGGGATGGGATGGGATGGGATGGAATGAGATGGGATGGGATGGGATGGGATGGGATGGGATGGGATGGGATGGGATGGGATGGGATGGGATGGGATGGATGGGATGGGATGGGATGGGATGGGATTGATGGGATGGGATGGGATGGGATGGGATGGGATGGGATGGGATGAGATGGATGGGATGGGATGGGATGGGATGGGATGGATGGGATGGGATGGGATGAGATGGGATGGGATGGGATGGGATGGGATGGGATGGGATGGGATGGGATGGGATGGGATGGGATGGGATGAGATGGATGGGATGGGATGGGATGGGATGGGATGGATGGGATGGGATGGGATGAGATGGGATGGGATGGGATGGGATGGGATGGGATGGGATGGGATGGGATTGATGGGATGGGATGGGATGGGATGGGATGGGATGAGATGGATGGGATGGGATGGGATGGGATGGGATGGGATGGGGTGGGATGAGATGGATGGGATGGGATGGGATGGGATGGGATGGGATGGGATGAGATGGGATGGGATGGATGGGATGGGATGGGATGGGATGGGATTGATGGGATGGGATGGGATGGGATGGGATGGGATGGGATGGATGGGATGGGATGGGATGGGATGGGATTGATGGGATGGGATGGGATGGGATGGGATGGGATGGGATGGGATGGGATGGGATGGGATGGGAGGGATGGGATGGGATGAGATGGGATGGGATGGGATGGGATTGATGGGGTGGGATGGGATTGATGGGATGGGATGGACTTTATGGGATGGAATGGGATTGATGGGATGGGATGGACTTTATGGGATGGGATTTATGGGATGGGATGGGATTGACTTTATGGGATGGGATGGACTTTAAGGTCCTTCCAACCCAAACCATGCAGGGATTCTCTGAATTTAAATTGCAAATGGCAAAACACTAATTTTTTTCTTTCTGCTCCTGTTATTCTCTTGGCTCCCTGAGCCTCCAGCATTATCCACATCTCTGCTCTGAGTTCTCTGAGCTCAGACAGGACCAAAGTCACCTTTTGCTCCTTGACAACACCTGGAGTCCATTGAAGCCCCAGAGATTTCCCCACAGGGATCACCAATGGCTGTATGAGCACACAGGAAATAGTTAAAAAACCACAAAATATAAACACAGAAATAGTTAAAAACAAAATCCTGACCCAAATCCTGGTCAGTATTTATTTTTATTTAGATTTATTATATTTTTATTTTATTTTATTTGTTTTTATTTCCCTGAAAACTAAGAGGGACCTTTAAAAAACTTATACGCAACTTGAATAAAAATTTAGATAAATTGAAGAGAAATTTAGAAAAATTGGAGAAAAATTTAGATAAATTAAAGAAAAAAATAGATAAAATGAAGAAAAATTTAGATAATTTTTTATTTTAAAGAGCCCTGGAGATTAATTATTCACAAGAGTCCTTCACACAGAACTCAGCATGGCCTGGGCCATATTTTGGCTAATGACAATTGGGTTGAAGTCTGTATATTCCATTTTTTCATTGATCTTCCTGCAGGCCCAGAGCAGAGCTGGCACCTGTAAATCAGCCCAGGAAAAGAAACTCTTAATTACAAGCAAAACCAGGTTCATTAGAAATTAATCCAAATTAATCACATCTGAAGGTAAAAGAACACATGAATTGCAAATGTTTCCCTGTTTCCTTCAGCAGAATTAACGTGGTGGAAATTCAGAATACAGAATCCTTTACCTGGGCAAAGGAAAATATTGCAAAAGGGCTCGTGTAATTAAACTGTGATTACACATGTAAAAATTGTCATCTGGTTAATATTACAGAGCTCTTTGTCACCTCCCTGGAACGGGGACAAAACCCACCAAGGCTCTGCCACCTCTTCTGCTGCCCTGAAAAAACATCAGATCCCAGCAGGAAATGTTCCCCTGCAGCTCCAGCAGGGTGGGGATAACCCAAACCCCACTGCAGGGGTTGGACGAGGAGGAAAAAATGATTAAAATTGATAAAAATTGATTAAAATTGATAAAAATTATAAAAAATGATAAAAATTGAGCAGGGATCCTGTGGGTGAGCTCACATCCCTGTGCAGGGTGAGGATGGATGTTGTAGTTGTGGTAACTCTGTAAATTATTGGCTCCTCAAGTTATTGGGATAATCTAAAGCAGGTATGAGGTGAGAAAGGATATTATGGAATTTTGGGATGGAGTTCCCGGCTGGGCTGGAATTCCCAGATTTGCTGTGGCTGCCCCTGGACCCCAAGGCCAGGTTGGACATTGGGGTTTGGATCCCCTGGGACAGTGAGGGGTGTCCTTATCATGGGATGGGATGAGCACTGAGAGCCTTTCCAAACCAGGATTTCTGTGATTTAAAATCCATCAAAGCCAGCTAATTCCTTACCCTATTGGTTCCTTTTTTTTTTTTTTTTTTTTTTTTTGTAGGGTCAGGGCTTCACCCCAGCAGAATTCCTGCTGCAGTCCCCAAAGTCAGGGACCATCCCTGAATTTCCTGCCCAGGCACAGCAGGAACATTTCCATGTGGTTCCCATTGTCCTGCATTTAACCTCGCTGAGATATTTTTGGGGCAATCCTTTATTTACATTTTCTTTAACAAAGAATATGTTTACCTTCCTCCTAAGGATTACCACATGGCCAAACACTTCCAAATCCAAATATTTCCTCAACGAGAATCTGCATAATAATTAAAATGTGTACATAGAGAGGAGGAGGGGAAAAAAAAAAAAAAAAAAAAAAAAAAAAAAAAAAAAAAAAAAAAAAAAAAAGGATGTTCTGAGTGTTCAGAGGGGTTTTGTAAGGGGATCCAGGCAGGATCTCAGTTCCCAGCAGATTGCCAATCTGGGGAAGTGCAAGCCAAGTTTCCACAGCTTAAATATTTACTCGGAGGACAAGGAGAGGGTGGGAAGTGTGGTGTTGCTCATGATAACAGTTTGCACAGGGCTGTCTGTGCAGCCCTGGATCCTCTGGCACACCAGGAGTGCCAGAATTCAGTCACTGCATTGAAATGACCTCCAGGAAAAGTCCTGGGGTCTTCTTCTGGTTGCTGCCAAAATTCAGGTGTTTATTCTAAGAGGGTGTAGAGACAGGACAAGGAGGGATGGCTTCAAAGGGATGGAGGGCAGGTTGGGTGGGATTTTGGGAAGGAATTATTCCCTGGAGGATGGGGATGGCTGGGATGGAATTCCCAGAGTACTGTGGCTGCCCCTGGATCCCTGGTAGTGCCCAAGGCCAGGCTGGAGAGAGTTTGGAGCATCCTGGGACAGCAGAAGATGTCCCTGCCATGGCAGGGGTGGGATGGAAGGAGATGAGCTTTAAGGTCCCTTCCAACCCAAGCTGTTCCACCATTCCCTGATTGTGGAACACACAGAGAATCCTTATTTTCCAAACACTCCCCCTTGCCTGGGGTAACTCCAGCAGGGATAACTCTGTGTGGATCCAGCTGGAGTTTTCATCAGTCCTGCTGGGTCCTGCTCCCCTCCCATAAGGAACAGCCAACAGTGGCTTTGGGTGGCTGTGGGGGCAGGAATTGTGGCAGGGGCTGCCTCACATGGAGTGATGAAATATTTCTCCTGTTTCTCAGAGTGTGCAGCCTCTCAGAGTCTCCCTGGAGCTCCAGGGCACTGCAGGGCCAGGGGAGGGAGGGTGACTGGAGGGTTAAAATAGTTGGGTTTCACAGGGAGCAGAAACTAAATTCCGAGCAAAATTCCCATTTCAGGGTGATAAGAGATGACTTTGTGCAAACCCAGGAAGCCAAAAGTGACAATTCCAGTGCAGGGGACACTGCACCAAACACCAGCTGCTGGATGTGACCAGTTCATCAACTCCTGCCTCGTCCAGAGGATGCAGAACCCAAGGTGGGAGTTCCAAAGAGCTGCAGAGGGATGGGGGGACCTGCAGGAGCTGCTGCTGGGGCTGCACAGACCTGGGGGTGCCCCAAGGACCCCACACACACCCAAGGGTGCAGCACCCAGCTGGGTGTCCCCCTGGGATCTCAGCCTGAGGGGTGATGCAACTCCCAAAATTATTATTAAACCTGTTCTCTGCCCCCTCAGTGAGCTGGAGGAGGAGGTTCATGAAGCTCTGACACTTTTATTTGATATTTTATCAAACCCAGCTTTGCATCCTCAGTGCTTTTTGAGAAACCCAAACTGCCCCTCGTTCATTTTGTGCATTTTTTAACTCCTCATCTTTCAATTCTCCCCCGGAATTTTCCCCTGGGTGATTTTTACCTGTGGGCTGAAAGCAAGTGGGTGTTTAACGAGCAGCAAAGGCCATAAACCCTTTGCTCTGAAGGAAAACATCCCCAAACGTCTTTCCCTGCTCAGAGAAAAAAAAAAAAAAACTTCCCTTTTTAGGAAAAGTTGAGCATTAAAATCACCTTGCTGGGGGAGAGGAGCAGGAGCTGGGCACAGCCTGGGGGATGCACACAGGGAGGAGTTGGCACATTCCAGCTCCTGGTTCCTCACAGAAACAAAATCCAAAACCCAAAACCCAGCCTGGCTTTGGGGAGATGATTTTGTGGCTCTTTACCTGGTCAAAAGCAGCCCCAGTGTCACCAGAGGGGTGACGGGGGTTGGTGACTCTGCTGTTTCTACTCTCAGCAATTTGGGGCCAGCAAAGAATTAGAAGGGTCTGGCAAAGCAGCCCAAACCCATCCCAAACCCCCCAGTCTGCCACCAGAGCCCTGAGACCTCGGGGTGTCGAAAATCCTGAGGATTTCCTTCACTCACACCAACTTAATTGCCTGAGGAACACCTGGAGAGAGAGGGCTGAGTGCTGGTGTAAAGTGTGAGTAGTGACAGCTCCCAGGGCTGGGAACACTCACTGCACCCGCCAGGAAAACCAGCCTTTGGATGCAGGAAAGGTCAGAAATGAGCACAACTTTTCCAGTTCCCTGGCAGGACTTTGCTGCTTGTCTCAGACCCACAGGAGTCATCCAGATTTTTTGTTTTTATCCCTTTCAACTTAATCAGGAGGTGACATTAAGGTGCCCCTTTCACCTGCTGGGACCTCCCAGGGAGGGAAATCAGGCTCAGAAATAGCAAAGGACTTGAGGATTCAAGGGCAAAGACAAGGGGAGCAGCCACAGAATTGAACAAGCATCGATATTTACTGGGCAGGAAAGAGCACAGGGTGTACTGCGAGCACAGGACATGATTTATCCCCTTCCTGCCCAGCCACAGCTACTTCCCAGGCCTGGATATGAGAGATTCGGGTCGTTTTCTGATGCTGCTGCTGCTCCTTCTCCTCCTCCAAGAGGCAACTTGGAAAGCTGAGCCTGGAAAGAAGCTGAGCTGAGAGTGAGCACCATGAGACAGACACACAGAGAGCAGGTTTTCCAGGCAGGTTTACTCACTCTCTTTTATTTTCTTTTCTTTTCTTCTCCTTCCCAGCTCTGCAGGTGTGAGGAGAACCCAGATCTGTGGGGTTGGAGCTCCTTGTCACAGCTCTGGCTGCTCCCTGCCCTGCAGAGAGACAATGCAATGTGAAAAATGCTCCTTCAGCCCCTCTGAATCCACATCAGGTCCTGCTCGGGGGCTCTGTAGGACAGAAACAGGTGTTTATTCCTTCCTCCAGGATTTCTGGATCCCTTTTCCAGTATTTATTCCATCCTCCAGGATTTCTGGATCCCTCTCCTGTGTTTATTCCATCCTCCAGGATTTCTGGATCCCTCCTTCTGTGTTTGCTCCTTCCTCCAGGATTTCTGGATCCTTTTTCCAGTGTTTATTCCATCCTACAGGATTTCTAGATCCCTCCTCCAGTGTTTATTCCTCCCTACAGGATTTCTGGATCCTTTCTCCAGTATTTATTCCTTCCTCCAGGATTTCTAGATCCCTTCCCCAGTGTTTATTCCTTCCTAGAGGATTTCTGGATCCCTTTTCCAGTATTTATTCCATCCTCCAGGATTTCTGGATCCCTCTCCTGTGTTTATTCCTTCCTACAGAATTTCTGGATCCTTCCCCCAGGGTTTATTCCATCCTACAGGATTTCTGGACCCCTCCTCCAGTGTTTATTCCTTCCTCTAGAATTTCTGGATCCCTTCTCCTGTGTTTACTCCTCCCTACAGGATTTCTGGATCCTTTTTCCAGTGTTTATTCCTTCCTACAGGATTTCTGGATCCCTTCTCCAGTGTTTATTCCTCCCTACAGGATTTCTGGATCCTTTTTCCAGTGTTTATTCCTTCCTACAGGATTTCTGGATCCTTTTTCCAACCCCCCTTCCCAGCCCAGCACGTCTCCGTGTCAATCCCACACCAAAATTTTATCTGCAGGAAGCAGAGATTGTGAGCTCTCAGCCATCATTAAATTTGGGGGTAAATCTACAGGGTTTTTATGGAAGTTCAGACACTCTGAAGAAATAAAATAGAAACAGAAGAGTCCTGGCCAACTTCTCTTGGCCTCCAGACTTATTAGGGATTCCAATCCAAGGAAAGCAGGAATGTGACTGTTCCTGTCCAAAAACATCCTGTTAAAACTATTTTATTTTAATCACAGCTCTCTGACACCATCCAACCACCTTCCCTGATAGGGTGAAACCCCCATTTTTTTTTCCTGACTTTTTTTCTTGACGTGCCAAGAGCTGAGGGAAGGTTTGGTGTTCCCTTTGCACCCACCACGTTTGTGTTACACCCCAAAAAAAAACCCTCCAGAGGTTTGATTGGGCAATTCCACCTAAACGAGTTGTGCTTTCAGGGGGGATCTGGCAGCTTTATTTGGAGGAGGGAGAAGGTGCCCGAGGTGTCTGAGATTAATGAACTGCCCTGGTGGGGATCAATGGACACCTCCGGTGCTTTTATTGACTTTAGAATCAGCGGCATCTCACTTTTGCTGGGGTAAAGCTGTTTATACCTCATGTAAAAATCCATCATTTCCAGCTCTTTATTAGCACAGGAAAGGCTGAGCTGCTGTTGGACCAAGCTGGGAGGGCTTTGAGTGTCCTTGTCCTGGTGTTTGTCCTTGTCCTGGTGTTTATCCCTGTCCTGGTGTTTATCCTTGTCCTGGGGTTTGTCCCTGTCCTGGTGTTTGTCCCTGTCCTGGTGTTTATCCTTGTCCTGATCCTTGTCCCTGTCCTGGTGTTTGTCCCTGTCTTGGTGTTTTTTCCTGGTCCTTGTCCCTGTCCTGGTGTTTATCCCTGTCCTGGTGTTTATCCTTGTCCTGGTGTTTGTCCCTGTCCTTGTCCTGGTGTTTTTTCCTGGTCCTTGTCCCTGTCCTGGAGTTTGTTTATCCCTGTCCTGGTCCTTGTCCCTGTCCTGGTGTTTTTCCCTCTCCTGGTGTTGTTTATCCCTGTCCTGGTGTTTATCCCTGTCCTTGTCCCTGTCCTGGTGGTTTTTCCTGGTCCTTGTCCCTGTCCCGGTGTTTATCCCTGTCCCGGTGTTTATCCCTGTCCCGGTGTTTATCCCTGTCCTGGTGTTTGTCCCTGTCCTGGTGTTTTTTCCCAGTCCCTGTCCTGGTCCTTGTCCTGGTGTTTGTCCCTGTCCTGGTGTTTTCCCCTGTCCTGATGTTGTTTATCCCTGTCCTTGTCCCAGCCCATCCCAGGGGACACCTCGGGCTCTCTTTTCTCTTCTCCTGGTCCATCACCAGCCCAGGGGATTTCCCCAGCCTTTTCCCAGCCTTTTCCCAGCCTTTTCCCAGCCTTTCCCCAGCCTTTCCCAGCCTTTTCCCAGCCTTTTCCCAGCCTTTTCCCAGCTCATCCCCCCCAGCCCCGGGGCGGCTCCTCCGCTGGGATTTCCCGGAGGAGAATCCCGGGAACGCCCCGAGCCCATCCCGGACAGCCCAGCGGGATCCCAAATCTGGAATTCCCAAATCCCTCCCTGATCCCTCCCTGGAAAAGATTCCGAGGCGGTTCCGCTTTCCTCGCTTTTATTACCTGAGGGAACCTGACAGAACTCGTAAAAAAAAAACACAAAAAAAATTAAAATAAAATAAAATAAAATAAAATAAAATAAAATATTTTTGCTCCAAGAGCGGCTGCCGCAGGACAAAAAAAAAAAAAAAAAAAAAGAAAAAAAAAAAAGAAAAAAGTTTTTTTTTCTTTCCCGGAAAAAAAAAATTTAAAAAAGTGGGGAAAGGAGAGGGGGGGAAAAAATAAAATAATAAATTTAAAATAAGCTGCGTGGAGGTTTCCTCGTCGTGCTGAGCGCTCTCGGCGTGTGGAGATCCCTGGGGAGCAGAAAAGAAAAGAAAACGAGCGAGAAGAGAGGAAAAATAAAGAACATCATCAACCCACGGCCCCAAAAAACATCCCCCCCCCTTTTCAGTCTTTAATTCATGACTTGGCACTTATCGAAATCCGGGACTCGGAAATGGATTAAAAAAGGTGAAGCCAACCTGAGTGAAATAAAATATATTGTACCGACAACAAATGCAATGAGATAACAGCATCTCCCTTGCTTTTTTTTTTTTTTTTTTTGCTTTTTTTTTTTTTTTTTCTTTTTTAAAATAACTTAAAATACACTAGAAAAAATATGGTCAATATAAATAATTTCGTTTTCATGGAGAACAAATAGATACAAAGCCCATCCGTAGCAAAGTCCGAGTTAGAAGAGCTTTTTTCCCCCTCTTGTCTTGGTAAATAAATTTATAAATTTGAGGGTCCGATGGCAAAAAATCTGGGATAACAATTCACCGGGTTAGCCCAGGTTAAATAGCAACACGTCTCTCAAATAATAACAATAATAATAATTATAATAATAACAAAAAACAAAATTAAATCACAAGGTTACGTGAATAGATACACCTTTATGAGATAAAATGTAAATGTTTGACAGTCAACTATCAATTCACAAGTTATAGCCAAAAATAAACTTGTTTGTTTGTTTGTTTGTTCGTTTGTTCGTGTGTATCAACATATTTTACATGTAGCCAGTACCTCTTATTGGGGGTTGGATTGGAGTGGTGGTTGGGAATTAAATATTCTCTGTTTATTTTTTTTTTATTATTTATTTATTTATTTTTGCCCTCAGGACAGGAGAGACCCGGCAAAGGGAGGGAACTCCTCTCTTCTGTAATTTTTTTTTTATTTTTTTCTCTTTTTTTTTATTTATTTTTGCCCTCAGGACAGGAGAAACCCGGCAAAGGGAGGGAACTCCTCTCTCCTCTCATTCTCCCTTTTATTTCACAGAAAAAACAGATTTAAAAGTGGCAAAAGCAGCGCTTGATCTGCCCAAGATTAAAGGAGAAAAGACCCAGCCACGTTTATTTGTTTGCTTTTGTGATTTTTTTTCTTTTTTTTTTGCGTTGTTTTTTTTTTTTTTCCTACTAAAGATGAGGGTGAAGTGCAAGTGACTCAAAGGACTCCATCAATGAAATACAAACACATGCAAACAGGAATGCTGATCCCGCACACTTTTCCATTAGAAATTCGCAGAGAAATTGTCTTTATTTTATTATTATTTTTTTTTTCTGTTCATCATCGTCTCTCTCTCTTATTTTTATATTTTTTTTTCCTTTTTTTTTTTTTTTTTTTTCTTCTTTAGTGGCTGTTCCAGACGCGTTTGTTCAGCTCAAAGTCTCTGATGCAAAGGAGGCCCGCCTCTCTTATCAAATTCCTCGTATTAAAGTGAACTTTCGCAGAATAAAAAGGTCAGTCTCAAAAAAAAAAAATAAAATAATAAAAAAAACAACCTGTGAAGTTCCCAGCTGCGCGTCCTCTTAATTCCTTAAATAACTGTATACATATATATATATATTTATAATCTCTCGTCCGTCCGTTTTGTTTTTTTCTTCTTTTCTTTTTTCTTTCCTTTTTTTTTTTTTTTTAATTTTTTTTGGTTGTTTTTTGTTTTGTTTTTTTGAGGGTTGTGGGTGGTTTTTTTTATCTTTTTAAAACTTTTTTTTTCTCTCATCCGTCCGTTTTGGGTTTTTTCCTTTTCTTTTTTCTTTCCTTTTTTTAAAAATAATTTTTGTTTTTGTTTTTTTGTTGTTTTGTTTGTGGTTTTTTTTTTTTTTTTGGAGGGGTGTGGGTGGTTTTCTTGAATTTTTTAAACTTTTTTTTTTTTCTCATCCGTCCGTGTTTATTTGTTTTGGTTTTTCTTTTTCTTTTCTTTTTTCTTTCCTTTTTTAAATTTTTTTGTTGTTTTTTTTATTTTGTTTTGTTTTGTTTTTTGGAGGGGTGTGGGTGGTTTTTTTTTAATTTTTTTTTAAACTTTTTATTTTCTCTCTCGTCCGTCCGTTTTGTTTGTTTTTTTTCTCCTTTTTTTTTTTTTCTTTTTTGTTTGTTTTTTTCTCCTTTTCTTTTCCTTTTTTTTTTTTTTTTTTTTTTTTTTGTTGGGTTTTGTTTGTTTTTTTGGAGAGATGTAGGTGGGTTTTTTTGATTTTTTTTTTTTAACTTTGTGAGGTTTTTTTGACGGAAAAAAAATTTAAAAAAATTAAATAAAACGGGGAAAAAAAAAAAAAAAAAAAAAAGAAACGAAGCAACTCGTGGAGCCCATCACAAGCCCAAAGCCGCGGCGTGTTTCTTGGCCTTGAGGCGCAGGTCGGCGATGCTGGAGTTCTTGCTGCTGGTCTTGGCGGCGGCGGCCGCGGCCACCACCGAGGCGGCGGAGGCGGACTCGGCCAGCGTGGCCAGCGGGAGCCCGAACGGCGGCGCGGGGAACATCATGTACGGGGCGTGCGCCAGGTGCGGGTGCAGGTGGTGGTGGGCGTGGGCCACGGCGCTGTCCAGCTGCAGCTGAGCCTGCACCTGCAAACGAGAGAGGATGCTGGAGGCCAGGACAGCACCGGGGAGGGGCTGGGACACGGGAAAGGGAGTTTGAGCTCTGGGAAAGGGGTGTGGGGCTGGTCCAGGGGGCTGGAGACCTTGGCATAGAGCTCAGGATGACACTGAGTTTGATCTCAGCCCACTCCCAGCGTTAGGATTGGGTTTGCAATCCTAATTGGAATTGCAAATCGCCAGGAAGTGAAAATAGTAGAATACACAAAATTCAGTAGTTTTGGGGGTTCTTGGAATAGAGCTCAGGATGATGCTGAGTTTGGCCTTAGCCCATGGGAGAAACTTCAGCATTAGGAGAGGAATTGCAAATCACCAGGAAGTGAAAATAGTAGTTTAGCACAGTAGAATACACAAAAATCAGTAGTTTTAGGGTTCATAGAATAGAGCTCAGGAAGACACTGAGTGTGATCTCAGCCCATGGGAGAAACTTCCAGCATTAGGATTGGGTTTGCAATCCTAATTGGAATTGCAAATCACCAGGAAGTGAAAATAGTAGTTTAGCATAGTATGTGCTAAATTTAGAATATACATATATGTATACATATACATAGTATATGCTATTTAGAATATACAAAATTCAGCAGTTTTAGGGTTCACAGAATAGAGCCCAGGAAAGCACCGATTTTGATTTTAGCCCACTTCCAGCATTATGATTGGGTTTGCAATCCTAATTGGAATTGCAAATCGCCAGGAAGTGAAAATAGTAGAATACACAAAATTCAGTAGTTTTGGGGGTCTTAGAATAGAACCCAGGAAGACACTGAGTTTGATCTCAGCCCACTTCCAGCATTAGAAGAGGAATTGTAAATCATCAGGAAGTGAAAATAGTAGTTTAGCACAGTATATGCTAAATTTAGAATATACATATACGTATTTGTATACATATACATAGTATATGCTATTTAGAATATACAACATTCAGTAGTTTTAGGATTCTTAGAATAGAGCCCAGGAATTTGACCTTAGCCCACTTCCAGCACAAGGAGAGGAACTGCAAATCACCAGGAAGTGGAAATAGTAGTTTAGCATAGTAGAATATACACAATTTAGTAGTTTTGGTGTTCTTAGAATAGAGCTCAGGAGGACACTGAGTTTGGCCTTAGCCCATGGGAGAAACTTCCAGCACAAGGAGAGGAATTACAAATCAGTAAAATAGTAGTTTAGCATAGTAGAATATACAAAATTCAATAGTTTTGGGGTTCTTGGAATAGAGCTCAGGAGGACACTGAGTTTGGCCTTAGGCCATGGGAGAAACTTCCAGCACTAGGAGAGGAATTGCAAATCACCAGGAAGTGAAAATAGTAGTTTAGCACAGTATATGCTAAATTTAGAATATACATATACATAGCATATGCTATTTAGAATATACAAAATTCAGTAGTTTTGGGGTTCACAGAATAGAGCCCAGGAAGACACTGATTTTGATTTTAGCCCACTTCCAGCATTATGATTGGGTTTGCAATCCTAATTGGAATTGCAAATCGCCAGGAAGTGAAAATAGTAGTTTAGCACAGTAGAATATACAAAATTCAGTAGTTTTGGGGTTCTTGGAATAGAGCTCAGGATGATACTGAGTTTGGCCTTAGCCCATGGGAGAAACTTCCAGCGTTAGGATTGGGTTTGCAATCCTAATTGGAATTGCAAATCACCAGGAAGTGAAAATAGTAGTTTAGCATAGTATGTGCTAAATTTAGAATATACATATATGTATACATATACATAGTATATGCTATTTAGAATACACAAAATTCAGTAGTTTTGGGGTTTTTAGAATAGAGGTAAATGGGGGACAATTTGGGTGGTGCCTCGTGTCCCTCTCCTTCTTCCCTGTCCTCCATCTCCTGGGGTGGGGATGATATAAGGTAATGAGAGTGGGTTGGGTCAAAGCAGAAGTGACCCTTTTAGTGTGAGCCCTGGGCATTGGTGTGAAATAGTAAATTACCTACACGTAATTATCTGTATAAATGTAATTATCTGTATAAATGTAATTATCTGTATAAATGTAATTATCTGTATAAATGTAATTATCTGTATAAATGTAACTATCTGTATAAATGTAATTATCTGTATAAATGTGAGGTGACCCCATCAATGGTCAGTCCCCTCGTGTCCCAGCCCTGTCCAGACCTCGGCTGGGAGCGGAGAAAATTCTGAGATATCAAATAATAAACAACTCGAGGAACCAGAAAACAAGGCCTTGAAGACTCCTCTTCTTTGTACCAACACGACTCGGGGCTTTTAGAGGGCAAAGAACTTTAAACAACTTAAATCTGGGGTGAGAAAACCAACCCGAGAGTGGGGGGACACAAGAGGAGGGTGTCCCGTGTCACCTCCCCATCCCCATCCTAAAATATCCCCTAAAAATAAAAATAAACCCAAAAGTGGTACCCAGAGTGACCCCGCTGTGTCTCACCTGCTGGAAGGGCATCCTCAGCGCGCCCACGTTCACATAAGGAGCCACCCGACAGGCCTCGAACTGAGTGGCGGCCCCGATGAGAACCCCTGGGCGGGGGAGAGGAGGGGTCAGCGCCGGGGGCAGCGCCAGGAGCCCCCCGGGCCTGGCCCGGCCGCGCCCCCGCCCCCGCCCCGCTGGTACCTTTGTGCAGCTGATTCTCCTGCTTGCGGCACTTGGCGCGGCGGTTCTGGAACCAGACCTGGGGAATTGGGAATAGGGGGTCAGGGGGAACCCCCAGACACAATAATAACATCAGTAACAACATCAGAACCAAACCTGGGGGAATGGGGGCATGGGGGGTCAGGGAAAATCCCCAGACATCAGCAACAACATCAGAACCGAACCTGGGGAATTGGGGATAGGGGGTCAGGGAAAACCCCAGACATAACAATAATATCAGTAATAACATCAGAATCAGACCTGGGGAATGGGGGACAGGGGGTGAGGGAAACCCCCAGACATAATAATAACATCAGTAATAACATTTGAACCGAACCTGGGGAATTGGGGGGATAGGGGGTCAGAAAAACCCCCAGACACAACAACATCAGTAATAACATCAGAACCAAACCTGGGGAATGGGGGGATACGGGGTCAGGGAAACCCCCAGACATAACAACAAATCAGGACCAAACCTGGGGGAATGGGGGACAGGGGGTCAGGGGGAACCCCCAGACACAACAACAACATCAGTAATAACATTTGAACCGAACTTGGGGAATTGGGGATAGGGGGATCAGAAAAACCCCCAGACACAACAATAATATCAGTAATAACATCAGGACCAAACCTGGGGAATGGGGGAATGGGGGTCAGGGAAAACCCCAGACATAACAATAATATCAGTAATAACATCAGAATCAGACCTGGGGAATGGGGGATAGGGGGTGAGGGAAACCCCCAGACATAATAATAACATCAGTAATAACATTTGAACCGAACCTGGGGAATGGGGGAATAGGGGGTCAGAAAAACCCCCAGATACAACAACAACAACATCAGTAATAACATTTGAACCGAACTTGGGGAATTGGGGGGTCAGAAAAACCCCCAGACACAACAACAACATCAGAACCAAACCTGGGGAATGGGGGATCAGGGAAACCCCCAGACACAACAACAACATCAGCAATAACATCTAATCACCATAATAATAATAATAACAAAAATAAAGTTTCGACCCCTCCAAACCCGCAGACAAAGAGCGGCGGGTGCGCTCCCCCCAACTCCCCGAGATCTCAAAAGCAAAAAGGAAAAAAAGTCCCAAAATCTCCCGAAAATCGCCAAACCCAGAGCGAAATTTATTTCCCCAGCCACGAGTTCCTCTTTGCACATCAAACTCTGCCCCCAAAAAAGGTAAAAATCGCCCTTAATTCCGCCCCTAACGAGCCGTAATAAATAAACTCGCGCTCATTAATAAATTAATTAATTAGCTCTATCCTGCGGGGGAAAAAAAAACTCAATAACAACGTGGTTTTGTGACTTTTTATCTGCTTTTTTTAGGGGAGAATTAGGGTGCTAAAAGCTTCGCTGCAAAGAAGTTTGGGATTTCTGTGTCGGCTGGAGTGAGAGGAATAATTATCTCATTATCATAATAATCTAATTTGTTCTCAGCGAACAGGCTGCCCCGTTAGACACCGAGATATTTTTAAATATTGGGAATGGAATCGTTGGAATAAATCCCCGGCCTGAAGTTCTGGTGGGTTTTTAAAGGAGGGAGAAAAAAAGGGGTTTAAAAAATTCCTGGTTTAACTCAGGACTCTGCGGCTCATCCAGCAAGGAATCATTTCCCCGGTGGAAAAAAGGAAAAAAAAAAATAGATTAAAAATGCAATTTTTTTGAGGTTTTACTCGAAGAGACGAATATAAAGGAGAATTCCTCCCTCCCTGTCATTTTTCTCCAGCCAAAGAAAAACGAGCCACATTCGCTCTCAGCCTCTAATTTACAAATTAGGCAAAATATAATTAAAAACCGGGGTTTTTTGGGATTTTTTTTTTTTCCGGGAGGATTTCTAGGGAATGGGTTTAATCTATGTAAATCTCCCGAAGTTATTGTGCGCATAACCCGCGATTTGGCGTCCTGGGAGCGCGGATTATGCGCCGCCGCCTCCTTTTGTCGAGCACCTCCCTCCCTTTGCTGCATTTTTTTCCGCAGCCAAGAACTTTGGGGGTTTTTTTTTTGCCTGGGTTTTGTTCGGGTTTGGCGAACGGAAAAATTAAAAATAAATAAATTTATAAAAGAAACCACGAATGAATGTAATTAGAAAGCGACTGACCAAAAAAAAAAAAAAAAATTGAGCAGACAGAAAAAAAAAAAAAAAAAGAAAGAAAAAGAAAAAAAAGAGAAAAAGGGGGAGAAAAGAGAAAAAAAAAGGGGAAAAAATAGAGAAAAAGGGGGAGAAAAGAGAAAAAAAGGGGGAAAAAAGAGAAAAAGGAGAAAAAAGAGAAAAAAAGGGGGGGAAAGGAGAAAAAAAAGGGGAAAAAGGGGAAAAAAGGGGGAAAAGGGGGAAAAAAGGGGAAAAAAGGGGAAAAAAGGGGAAAAGAGAGAGAAAAAAAGGCGGGAATAAAGGAAAAAAAGGGATAAAAAGGGAAAAAAGGAGAAAAAAGGAAAATAAAGGGAAAATAAAGGAAAATAAAGGAAAAATAAAGAAAAAAAAGAAAAAATAAAGAAAAAATAAAGGAAAAATAAAGAAAAATAAAGAAAAAAATAAAGAAAAAATAAAGAAAAAATAAAGAAAGGGGAAAAAAGAAAAAAAAAAAAAAAAGAGGGGGAAAAGAGATAGAAAATGACTTTTTTTTTTTTTTTTTTTTTTTTTTTTTTCTGTGGTTCAGGCTCTGACAAAAGCCGCTCATTTGGAGCTTTGGGGTTCCCGGCTCTGTCCCCAGAAGGCCCGAGGCCGCAGGGACCCCCCGAGGCCCGAGCCCATCCCTGGGTGCAGATGGTGCCCGAGAGCACAAAGCTCGGGGGGAGTATCTGTTACACCGACCCTGCACCGCCTGCACATCTGCGGGGCCTAAAACTTCCCCATGTGCTCCTTCCTCCCTCCCGACAAATGATGACCCATCTTTTTTTCCCCCCTTTATTTTATTTCCAGAACGGAAATACACCCGAGCAGCTACATTTGTTCTCATTTGGGGGATCTCCTTCCTCAGCTCATCCCCATAAAAGTCGCGGAAAGAGGCTCAAGAAATCCTTTTGAGGATAAAAGGATTTGGATAAAAAATAACCCCAAAACTTTGTGAAGATGCAAAGCGCTGGTTAAACCCAGAGCAGCCTCAGCTTCCAGGGAAGGGAGAGAAAATCTCCAAATATCTCAGTTTTATCCCGGACTTTCTGTATTTCACAAACCCAACAAAAGCACCTCGCTCAATTTTCAACGTTTTTAAGAACTACGAGGAGAAAAAGGAGGCTGAAAAAACATCCCTGTCATTGTTTCTCACTTGGCGGTTCCTCATTCTCTTTACGGCGGCCGAATTTTAGTGGATTTTAGTGCAATTTCAGAGTAATTTTAGTGGATTTTTTTATTATTATTATTATTATTCCCCATGACGGCAATCTCCTCGTCCACAGACGAGCCGGGGATAAACGGGAACAAACGGGGGATAAAACACAAATCCCGGCGGGGATTGAACTCCAGAGCCGCCGCCTCTGTCCCCACAGGGATGGGGCTGATCCCCCTCATGTTCCCGGCTTTTCCCGCGCTGTCCCTTCCCCTGAGCCCCTTCCCTTCCCTCAGGGATCCCGAGGAGCCCCCGGACCTGAGGGACCCCCGGTACCGGCACCCGGACCTCAGGGACCCCCACAGCCCCCGGTACCTGCACCCGAGCCCCGGAGAGCCCCCGGTACCTGCCCCAGGGACCCCCACAGCCCCCAGTACCTGCACCCGGGTCTGAGGGACCCCCACAGCCCCCGGTACCCGCACCCGGGCCCCGGAGAGCCCCCGGTACCTGCACTCGGGCCCAGGAGATCCCCCACAGCCCCTGGAGAGACCCCGGTACCTGCACTCGGGCCTGAGGGACCCCCAGAGCCCCCGGTACCTGCACTCGGGCCCCGGAGAGCCCCCGGTACCTGCCCCAAGGACCCCCACAGCCCCCGGAGAGCCCCCAGAGCCCCCGGTACCTGCACCCGGACCCCCAGAGCCCCCGGTACCTGCACTCGGGCCTCGGAGAGCCCCAGCCGCTGGCTCAGCTCCTCTCTCATGAACGCGTCCGGGTAGTGGGTCTCGTCGAAAAGCCTTTCCAGCTCGTTCAGCTGCTCCAGGGTGAAATTGGTGCGGCTCCTCCTCTGTTTGATTTTCGTCTGCCCTTCGTCTTCCATCGTTTTCGCATCCTCCTTGCGCTCCTTGAGCTCTGGGGACACTGGGCACGACAGGGCGGTCAGAGGGGGGCCAGGGGAGCCCCTCGGGGGTACCGGGGGAGCCCCTCGGGGTCCGGGAGCCCGGGCCGAGCTGGGCCGGCCCCGCCGCCGCCGTTCCGGGCTCCGCATCCGCCTCCGGTAACAGCGGCGGCCGGGGAGCGGGGTCTGCACCGAGCCCTCCCCGGGGATCAGCAGCAACAGGTCCCCGGAGCCTCCCCGGCCCCTCAGCGCCCCGCGTTCCCCCGGGATTTGGTTCTCTTTGGGTAAATTTCGGCCGGAGATGCGCCCCGGGGCCGGAGCACCGAACCCCCGGGCCCGGTACCGAGGGCCTGATCCCGGGCTCAGCTCGGGGATGCTCCGGGCGCTCCCAACAAAAGGGCGGCAGCGACAGCGGGTCCCCCACGGGCTCCGGGAACGGGAACGGGGAACGGGCCTGGCCGCTTCCCGCAGTGACCGGGAGCCCCGGACAACCCCGGGGGCGGCCCCGGGAGCGGATCCCTGGAAGGAGCGGGGCTGAGCGGCCCCGGGAGCCCCGGACAGCCCCGGGAGCGGATCTGACCGGCCCCGGGAGCGGATCCCGGGAAGGAGCGGGGCTGAGCGGCCCCGGGAGCCCTGGACAGCCCCGGGAGCGGCCCCGGGAGCGGATCCGGGGAAGGAGCGGATCTGAGCGGCCCCGGGAGCGGATCCGCGGGAAGGAGAGGGGCTGAGAGGCCCCAGGAGCGGATCCCGGGAAGGAGCAGGGCTGACCGGCCCCGGGAGCGGATCCGGGAAGGAGCAGGGCTCACCGGCCCCGGGAGCGGATCCGGGAAGGAGCAGGGCTCACCGGCCCCGGGAGCGGATCCGGGAAGGAGCAGGGCTCACCGGCCCCGGGAGCGGATCCCGGGAAGGAGCAGGGCTCACCGGCCCCGCACCGGCCCCGGCCCCGCGGGGGAACGATCCGGGCCCGCCGGGCCGAGCTTTCGTTCTCGGCGCCGCTTCCCGTGGGATGCCCAGCGGGAACGAGATCGCCTTCCCAGCCGAGTTAAATCCGGGTGGAAATATTTTTTAATCTAAAAAAAACTTGGAGGGAGGCCGGGCTGCCGCCCTTCGGTACCGGGAGCATCATCCCCGCCGAGCCCCGGGAAACGGGGAAAGGAACGGGGAAAGGGGAAAAGGGAAACGGGAAAAGGGGAAAAGGAAAAGGGGGAACGGGAAAGGGGAAAAGGGAACGGGGGAAGGGGGAAAAGGGAAAGGGGGAACGGGAACGGGGGAAGGGGGAAAAGGCAACGAGAAAAGGTAACGAGAAAAGGTAACGAGAAAAGGGGAAAAGGCAACGGGGGACGGGGAAAAGCGAACGGGAAAGGGAACGGGGGAAGGGGAAAAGGCAACGGGGGAAGGGAAGGAGAAAAGGGGAAAAGGCAACGGGAGAACGAGAAAAGGGAACGGAGGAAAGGAACGAGAAAAGGGAAAGGGGGAAAGGGGAGCCCGCGGAGCCGCCGTTACCGTCGCTGAGCTTGGGGGTGGCCGCCTCGGCCGCTCTCTCGGTGGCGGCGGTGGCCGAGGGCTCGGTGGGTTCCCGGGGCGGGGATCGCCCCCCCGGCCGCCCCCCGGGGCTGCCCGTGTCCTCCCGGGCCGGTTCTGCCGCCCCGCCGGGCTCCCGCGGGCCGCGCAGGGGGCCGCTCTCCAGCACCTCGCGGTAGGTGATCAGCTCCTTCTTCTCCTTGGCTTTGGGGTCAAACGACTTGGAGACAAACGCCGTGAGCTCCTCCATGGCTCAGGGGCGCGCTGCCCCGGCTCCCCGGGCGGGCATCCAGGGGCCGGGCCGGGCCGAGCCGAGCCGAGCCGGGCCGATCCGGGCCGAGCCGAGCCGAGCCGAGCCGAGCCGAACCGAGCCGAGCCGTGCCCGACGTGCGGGGCTCCCAGGCTCTGACAGCGACGCCGCGATTGAAGTGGCACTATTTATACTTTGCAAAGCCGGCCCCTTGTTCCCGGCGAATTACCTCCCCTCGGAGCTCTGAATGGACCCCCTTTGCCTTCCTCCCTTTTTCCTCCTTTGCTCCGTCCTCGCTGCTCTCCCACCGCCCGTCCGCCCCGGCGCTGCGCCCTAATTAATTTAATTATGCGCGGGGAAGGGAAGGGAAGGGAAGGGAAGGGAAGGGAAGGGGAAGGGGCGGCGGGGGAGTGGCCGCGGGGGGAGCGGAGGGGCCGCGCAGGCTCCGCGGGGGTCGGGGCAGCCCCCGGCCAGCCCTGGGAGCCGCCAAAGTTCCTCAACCCACAGCCAAAATTGTTTCCCTTTTTTTTTTTTTTATTAATTTTAACTTTTTTATTTTATTTATTTATTTTATTTTATTTTATTATTTCATTTTATTTTATTTTATTATTTTATTTTATTTTATTTTTTATTTTATTTATTTATTTTATTATTTTATTTATTTTATTTTTTTATTTTTTATTTTTTATTATTTTATTTTATTATTTTATTTTATTTTATTTTTTATTTTTTATATTTTATATTTTATTTTATTATTTTATTATTTTCATTTTATTATTTTATTATTTTAATTTATTTTATTATTTTTATTTTATTTTATTTTATTTTAATTTTTTATTTTATATTTTTTTATTTTATTATTTTTTTTAATCCCACCAAGGAGCGCTCCTTGTTCCTCCACTCGCCTCTTTTTTTTTTTTTTTTTTTTTTTTTTTTTTTTTTTTTTTTTTTTTCCTACCTTCGCTAAATTCCAATAAATTATTCAGAATTGTTTAACTCTTGCCTGCGGATCGATTTTTTTATTATTATTTTATTTTTCATTGACCTTTGAGGGGGCGATGACCGCACATAACGGAGGGTTCATTCCCGGGGCGGGGGTGGGACAGGGGGTTTATTCCCACGCGGCTCTATCGCGACAGGCGGCGAGTCGCGACCCCCCCGCGCCAGGGACCACCCGGGAGCGGCTCCCGAGGGGCTTTTTCGGTACCGGGGGCAGCAAAAACCGGAGAATTCGGTGTGCCCGACCCCTCTGACCCTCCCCGGCCCTTCCACCCGGAGATTTCGTTTATCCCCGCGCGCCTTTCGCCCTTCCCTTAAACGAACGTTTGGTTAAACGGCCCAAAATTGGGGAGGAAAAATCGAATTAAACCAAGCGATTGAGCGGTTCCGTTGTGTTTCTTTCCGCTCGCTGCCCGGCGGGGATTCCGGGGGGTCCCGGTTCTGTCCGAGCCCACGGCGGGAGCGGAGCGGGGGCTTTTCTCGGGGCCGGGAAATCTTTTTAATTCCCGGGGATGGAACGAAAACCGGTCTGTGATGCCGGGCCGGGACACGGGGCGGGACGGGGGACACGGGGCGGGACGGGGGATACACGGTGTACCCGTGGGTCGTGATATTGGGCACGGTGCAGACAGCGCTCCGTGGGCTCTGCATCCCCCGTGGGCACCGGGATCCTGATCCCGACCCGTCCCAACCCCGGTCCCGACCCCGGTCCCATCCCGGTCCCAATCCCGGTCCCAATCCCGGTCCTGTCCCGCGTGGGTCTCGCCGCCGCATCGATGGCTCGGCGCTCGCTGTGGCCGCCCTGGCCGCGCTCGGCGGTGGATTGGCGCTGCCTGCCCGCCGCCCCGGAAGGCGCTGGGCTCGAAGCGGGGCCGCGGCGGCGCCGCCAGGTACGGGACACACCGGGGGGCATTAGGGGACACTGGGGGCACACAGGGACATTGGGGGGCACCAGGGCACACAGGGACATCGGGGATAAAGGACAGAACGCGGCAGGGCGGGATCGGCGGCCGCAGCACGGCCGGGTGTGCAGCGCGGCCTCCGGTGCGGGCGGAGCGGGGGCTCAGCCCCGGGGGAGCCTCACACGGGGCAGGCCCGGCTGTGCCAGGAATCGCCCAGAAACCGGGACGAGCAGGGGTTTGCCTGCCTGGGGAGGAGTCCCTGGAGGTGCCGGGGGTGGCGGGGAGCGATCCCGGAGCTCCCGGGGGAATCCCGGTGCTCCCGGGCCTGGCCCGTGCCCTGCCGGGACAGCTCGGGAATTGTCCCCGTTCACATTCTCCCCGTTCACATTCTCCCCGTGTCCGGAACGCGGCGTTCTCCGGGAGGATTCTCCCCTGAGTCCCCACCCCGTGCTTACTGAGGCTCCAGGCAGTGTTTGGGAGGATTTTCTGTGTTTTTAACGGGGAATTTTCCTTTGTTTCGCTCCAGGCTCTCCCCGGTGGATCAGGAGACTCCCGAAAGTGTGAGAGAGGAAAGGCAAAAGTTTGGATGGAGGGAATGAGCGAGTTGGACCCGTCTGTGCTGGGAGGAGGAGGAGGAGAGAAAGGATCAGGGCTGGGGAAGGGAATGGAGCCCCAGGAGGGGCTGAGGGAGCTGGGGAAGGGAATGGAGCCCCAGGAGGGGCTGAGGGAGCTGGGGAAGGGTCTGGAGCCCCAGGAGGGGCTGAGGGAGCTGGGGAAGGGTCTGGAGCCCCAGGAGGGGCTGAGGGAGCTGGGGAAGAGTCTGGAGCCCCAGGAGGGGCTGAGGGAGCTGGGGAAGGGTCTGGAGCCCCAGGAGGGGCTGAGGGAGCTGGGAAGGGGCTGAGCCTGGAGAAAAGGAGGCTCAGGGGGGACCTTGTGGCTCTGCACAAGTCCCTGCCAGGAGGGGACAGCCAGGGAGGGATTTGGGATCTTATCCCAGGGAACAGGGACAGGAGGAGAGAGAACCACATATTTTATATTTTTCTATAAACACAAACCAACAGGAGGCAGAGAGCAGAGCTCCTCACTCCTGGGAACGCTGGGGTTTTGTGCAGGGGGAAGATGGGCCGGCGCTCCTCGGACACGGAGGAGGAGAGCAGGAGCCGCAGGAAGAAGAAGCACCGGCGGCGCTCCTCCTCCAGCAGCTCCTCCTCCAGCCGCACCTACAGCCGCAAAAAGTCGGGCAGGAAATCCAGGTCCAGGTCGCGCTCCCGGGATCTCCAGTCCTGGTCCCATTCCTATGAGAAAAGGTGCATTTGGGAGGAGTTTTCACAAGTTGAGCTTTTCTATTTTATGGTAGAGTTTGGGTCCCGTGGGTTGGGAGTTTGTGGCACAGATTGTTTTGAAACTTAAGAGATGTGGAAGTGTTTTCGTGTTGGTCAAAATAAAACCCCAAATCACCACCATGAGCAGAAGGACCCACACCTCCCTCCCCCCAGGAGAACAGAGCAGGGAATGTGCAGATCCAAAGGGAACTTCTGCTTTAAACCAGAGACACCCCAGGAGATAAAAGAACTCTTCCTTTCTTCTCCCAGCAGGGACAGACACTTCCCACTGTCCCAGGGGCTCCAACCTGGCCTTGGGCACTCCAGGGATCCATCCAGGGGCAGCCACAGCTGCTCTGGGAATTCCAGCCCAGCCAGGAATTCCTGCCCAAAATCCCACCCAGCCCTGCCCTCTGTCCATGTGAAGCCACTCCCTGTGTCCTGTCCCTCCATCCCTTGTCCCCAGTCCCTCTCCAGCTCTCCTGGAGCCCCTTCAGGCCCTGGAAGGGGCTCTGAGCTCTCCCTGGAGCTTCTCCTCTCCAGGGGAACATTCCCAGCTCTCCCAGCCTGGCTCCAGCCCTTGGAGCAGCTCTGTGGCTCCATCCTCTGCCTCAGTCTGGCTCGTGCTGGTGAATTTATTGGGAAGTGGAGCTGGAAAACATTCCCAGTGTCCATTCCCTGTAAATCCAGGAGGAAAACATGCTGTCAAACCTTTCTGGGGTGGTTCAGGGTGTGGTGAGGAGGATCCTCAGGGGTTTATCCCCAACCCTTTCTCCTGCTGGGATCTCCATCCTCCCCAGGGCCAGGGCAGGGTGCAGGGGCTGTGATCCAGCTGTGAGCAGCTGGAATCCCATTATTCCAGCAGAGTCATCTCCCAAGGAAAGCAGAGGGGATTGGGGGCTGGATGGACCCCAGGGCACTCCAACTGCATCCAGAAAAACCCCAAGGGATCATTTTGGGACCCCAGGGCACTCCAGAAAAAAACTAAAGGATCTTTTTGGACCCCAGGGCACTCCAACTGCATCCAGAAAAACCCCAAGGGATCATTTTGGGACCCCAGGGCACTCCAGCTGCATCAGGAAAGACCCAAAGGATCTTTTTGGAGCCCAGGGCACTCCTGCTGCATCCAGGAAAGATCCAAGGCTCTGATTTTGGGATCTTGGCTTTGCTTTTGGGGCAGGACAATTGCTCCTGGCAGTTCAGTTCCTTGCTGGATTTATCCCTGAGCCTCAGGAATCAAAGGCAGCAGTTTCTGGAATTCCTTGTCCCTCATGGAGCAGGAACATCACATTCCCTTTCCAAGTGCAGCCCTAAATATCCTAAATATCCTAACCTATAACCTAAATGTGTGTATATATATATCCTAATATAACCTAAATATCCTTCCCAGCATTCCAGCTCCTGCAGCCCCTTTCCCTCATGCTGGATAAAAAAAAAATCATCCTGAATTCCAAGATGGAATATTTATATTTATTTATATATATATATTTATATAACTATTTATATAATCATTTATTTATATTCTATATAAATATTTTTATAATAATTTATTTATATTTTATATAAATATTTCTATAAATATTTATATAAATATTTATTTATATTTTATATAAATAAAATATGATGTTTAATATGTTATATTTTAATATTAATCACACTTAAAGGCCAAAACCAGGGAGGGTTGTAATTGTTAATCAATTAACTATTGAGAAGATGAAGAGGAAATATTGAAATTTGGATTTCATTTGGGATTTGGGTTTAGTCTCTTTTCTTCCACCTTTCTCTTTGCTGTAGAAGAATTTGCTCTTTGAATAAACAAAACTGGGAGAGAGGGGAAAAGACCTTTTGATTCCTGATTGGACTCAGGAGGGAACTGCCCTTAAATAAACTCAAATTAAATAAATTAACACAGATTAACTGATTACTACTAATAGTAGTTAAGGTCCCCACCCAAACTTCACTTTTTTCCTGGGATGTGGATTTTGGAGGATCAGTTTTTAGGGTTACATTGTCTCTGTGTGTGTGAGGTGTTTGTTATGGGGGAATAGTGGGATTTAAAGTTTCTGGGGCATCCTGCAAACTCCTCAGGTTTGGACATGTTTTCTCAGGAATTTTGGGGGAATTTGTCCCTGATTTTTGGGGTTTGGGAGCAGTGCCAGCCTCACCTTGGCTCTGTTTTCTCAGGAATTATTTGGGGTCTGTCCCTGTTCCTTGGGGTTTTTGCCAGCCTCACCCTGGCTGTGTTTTCTCAGGATTTGTTGGGGCTTTATCCCTGTTTTTTGGGGTTTTCGGAATTTGTCCCTGTTGTTTGGGATTTGGGGAGCAGTGATTTGGGATTTGGAGAGCCTCACCCTGGCTCTGTTTTCTCAGGAATTCTTGGGGGTTTATCCCAGTTTCATTGAGGTTTTTCAGCCTCACCCTGTCTCTGTTATCTCATGGATTTTAAGGGGTTTGTCCCTGTTTTTTGGGGATTTTTCAGCCTCACTCAGGCTCTGTTTTCTCAGAAGTTGTTGAGGGTTTGGGGAGCAGTGCCAGCCTCACTCTGGCTCTGTTTTCTAAGGGATTTTTAGGACTTTATCCCTGTTTTTTGGGTTTTTTTTTAGCCTCACCCTGGCTGTATTTTCTCAGGGATTTTCAGGACTTTATCCCTGTTTCTTTGGGATTTTTCAGCCTCACCCTGGCTCTATTTTCTCAGGGATTTTTAGCACTTTATCCCTGGTTTTTTTGTGGGTTTTTCAGCCTCTCCCTGTCCCTATTTCAGGCGCAGACACAGGTCCAGCAGCAGCTCTTCCTACGGCTCCAGGAGGAAGCGCAGCCGCTCCAGGGGCAGAGGGAAATCCTACAGATCCCAAAGATCCAGGTCAAAGAGCAGGACCAGGAGGTAAGAATGACCCCTAGGAATAAAAAACTCTGTCATTCCTACTAGAAAAATATTCCTGACATAATTCCTGAGCTTGGAATAAATGGAAATAATGGTGCAGGTGATGGTTTGAGCTACACATCCCTTGAAATTCCTCATTTTGGGGTTTCTGGAGTGTTTTCCACACATTAAATCTTTCAGTTATCCTGGTGAAACAATTTTAAAGATGTTTATTTTGCATTTGATTCAAGAAAAACAACAACTACTACAACAACAAAAACAACAACAAAAACAAAACCCAAAAAAAAAAAAAAAAAACACCCAAAACAAAAACAAAAGCAAAAACCAAAAAAAACCAACCAAACAAACAAAAAACAAAACAAAACAAAACCACAAAAAACAAAACAAAAACAAACAAACAAACAAAAAAACACCAAAACCCAAACCAACAAACCACTAAAAAAACCCCAAAAAATCCACCAAAAAACATAAATAGGGTCTCTTGGTGTCATGGAATTATTTGGGAATATTTTGTGGATTTTTTTTTTGGTTCCTGCTTTCCATAATTCCCCCACAAACTCCCTGAAGTTCAGAATAAACTGATTTTCTCACCTTGGAAAAGGATGAATCTTTAGTTCTGCAATCTTTTATTAATATTTAAGAACGTCTGCAGTGAAAGTTTTACTTGCACTGGTTTGTGCCAAACAAATATTTCACAGTTTAAATATTTAAATCTTAGCCAGAAGTCGTAAAAGGTATTATAAAATCTGCTTTTCTTCTTTAATTAAAAGACACTCAGGCTGTGTTTGGGAGTATTTTTCAATTAAGAGATTTAACTGAAGCTCATCCTGGGTACCAGGTTTCCCATTAGCATTTTCTATTGATTTTAAATAAATTATTGAATGGATCAGGCAGATCAAAGCTGGTTGGTTACAGATTTCAAACCTTCAGCCAGGTGATTTTTCTGTGCCTGCACTGAGAATTTGTTAAACCTTTGCTTTCCACATCCAAACCTGGACAGCTGTTGCCTCTAAATATTGAAAAATTATTGTTGAAAGATGTGAATATTCCATTTATTTGTGTTGTGCCGTGACTTATTCCCAGCTGGAAGAGTTGCTTGGACTCTTTATTGCTGCAGTGCCTTTATTTCTAAATCTAAATAATCAGATTTCTGCTACAAATTTAAAAATAAAACTGCCTGACTTCTCTTGGAGAATCCTCCCCTTCAGAGCTGTGACTATTCCTGTGGATATTCCCTGATATTCCTGTGGATATTCCCTGATATTCCTGTGGATATTCCCTGATATTCCTGTGGATATTCCCTGATATTCCTGTGGATATTCCCTGATATTCCTGTGAATATCCACTTTTTTTTTTGCTAAGAAAATCAGTTTGAACCCACAGAAATGTCAAAAGAATGAGGTGAAAATGAAGTTTTTTCATTGTGTCACATACTCAGTGTTAGGAATTGTGATAAACAGATTTAAAATACTTATTATAATAAAACAATATTTAATAAATTACAGACCGCATTAGCTACGGTTTAATTGCTTTAAAATAATTTATAATAAATATAAATTTATAAATTGCAGATCTCACTAGTTATAGTTTAATGGTCATCTTTTCTGAGGGATTTCATTTTAATCATGGTTACAATATATGGAAATTAGGCACCTAAAAACCTTGAAAAATATAGTTACTGCTAGGAAATCCTGTGTATGAAATATTTTATGTATCAGGTATTTTATGTATCAAATAATTGACGTATTAAATATTTTCTGTATCAAATATTTCATGTATTAAATATTTTCTGTATCAGATATTTCATGTGCTGAATGTGCAGCATTAGAGGGGTAAAGCTGCACATTCCTTTAAATGCTGATCCTGTTCACACACACTGAGGGGCAAAATATTGATAAATAACAATATAAATGATCCCACCAGAGTCCAAAAACTAAAAATTAACCCAAAACAGGACACATTCCATCCTTTATTTTAATTTTTTTCTGACTCTGCTGTAATGTTTCACTGAGCAGCTGTGAATTAATTTGATTTTGGAGAGTTAAATCTTGGTTTAGCACAAAGCTGCTGTTCAGGTCAGTGCTGAGCTCTTGTAATGATGCAAAAAAAAAGTCAAAAAAATCTCTTTTCTGCCTCAAAATCACCCAACCCAAGGACTCACCAGCTTTTCAGGATTCTTCAGGCTGCAAAAGGGATCGTAGGGGGGAGAGGGAATGATGGAGAGGTAGAAAAAATAAACCTAAAAATAATAAAAATGATGGGAAAAGGTGATTCAGGATTGAGGATTTCCCATCTCACGACCTGGGGCAGGTGTGACAATGTCATGGAAAATGTGTATGGAATTTTCATGGATTCCACCTGTAATCCCTGATTTTATTTTTCTTCTGGATGGGCCAACTTATTTCCCTGTGATTTTTTTTTTTTTTTAAGGTAAACCACTTGTAAATAATTAATAAAAGGATCCAGAGTAACTCAGGAAGGTCCTTTTTGTGTTCCTGTGGTAAGAAATTGGTTATTCCTCATCATCTTCTACTTCTGGATTTCCAGGAAAAGCTGGAAAAATGCAGGAAAGAGAAAATCAGCCCTTTTTGTGACCCTCCTCCTGCACCTCCCCAAGATTTTTCCCTTTAGCAACCGAGGAAATGCCATTTTTAAATTTTATTTTTTTATTTATTATGAGTCTGCCTGTAGAAAATGACCTTCCTGTTGGAAGTTAAGGTCTGTTATGTGGGCTCTTTAAATCCCTGGAATTGTTTTTGGGATAAATCAATCCTGGAGCATCTTTTTCTACCAGCTTTTAATTTGGTTTTCAAGGTAGTGAAGGTGGTGTTAAAAATAATGTATTTTTTTGGTTTTTTTTTTTATAACTTTTCTATCCCAGGTGTTTTATTTGAGCAGGTGATTTACACATTTCCAGCAGTGCAAAACACTGAGATAATCAAATTTTACTTGGAAAAGTTGGGGTTTTATCGTGACAGGTATAAGATATTTTAAATAGGTGTTGTTTGTAACCTGAACTGATTTCTTGTGTTTTATTGGAGAAGATAAGAAAGCTGCTGCATATCATGATTATTTTATTTTAGATACATTTTTTAGAGTGAAAAAAGTGGAGTTTCCCAGTACTGGTTGTGTTTGATTTGAGGAGCTGAAGAAACTTGTTCATGTGTTGACTATTTTATTTTAGATTATGTTTTTAGGGTGAAAGATGGTGTTTTTAGGGTGAAAAAAGTGGGGCTTCCCAGTAATGATTGTACTTTATTTGGAAAGATAAGAAAACTGGTGCATATTATAATTATTTTATTTTAGATGCATTTTTAGGGTTAAACAAGTGGCGCTTCCCAGTGCTGGTTGTGCTTTATTTGAGAAGATAATAACACTTATGCCTATTATAATTTTTTTTTTTTTTTATTTTAGATGCAATTTTTAGTGTGAAAAATGTGGGGCTTCCCAGCATTACTTGTACTTTATTGGAGAAGATAAGAAAACTGGTGCATATCATGATTATTTTATTTTAGATGCATTTTTTAGAGTGAAAAAAAGTGGAGTTTCCAAGTACTGGTTGTGTTTGATTTGAGGAACTGAAGAAACTTGTTCATGTGTTGACTATTTTATTTTAGATTATGTTTTTAGGGTGAAAAAAGTGGGGCTTCCCAGTATTACTTGTACTTTATTGGAGAAGATAAGAAAACTTGTGCATATGATAATTATTCTATTTTAGATGCATTTTTAGGATTAAACAAGTGGAGCTTCCCAGTGCTGGTTGTGCTTTATTTGAGAAGATAATAACACTTATGCATATTATAATTTTTTGTATTTTAGATGCATTTTTAGGGTGATAAAGGTAGGGCTTCTCAGCATTACTTGTACTTTATTGGAGAAGATAAGAAAACTGGTGCATATCATGATTATTTTATTTTAGATGCATTTTTTAGAGTGAAAAAAAGTGGAGTTTCCAAGTACTGGTTGTGTTTGATTTGAGGAGCTGAAGAAACTTGTTCATGTGTTGACTATTGTATTTTAGATGCATTTTTAGGGTTAAAAAAGTGGGGCTTCCCAGTATTACTTGTACTTTATTGGAGAAGATAAGAAAACTTGTGCATATTCTAATTATTCTATTTTAGATGCATTTTTAGGGTTAAACAAGTGGAGCTTCCCAGTGCTGGTTGTGCTTTATTTGAGAAGATAATAACACTTATGCATATTATAATTTTTTGTATTTTAGATGCATTTTTAGGGTAATAAAGGTAGGGCTTCTCAGCATTACTTGTACTTTATTGGAGAAGATAAGAAAACTGGTGCATATCATGATTATTTTATTTTAGATGCATTTTTTAGAGTGAAAAAAGTGGAGCTTCCCAGTACTGGTTGTGTTTGATTTGAGGAGCTGAAGAAACTTGTTCATGTGTTGACTATTCTATTTTAGATGCATTTTTAGGGTTAAAAAAGTGGGGTTTCCCATTAATGATTGTACTTTATTGGAGAAGATAATAACACTTAAGCATATTATAATTTTTTTTTTAATTTTAGATGCAGTTTTTAGGTTGATAAAGGAAAGACTTCCCAGAATTACTTGCACTTTTTTGGAGAAGATAAGAGAATTTGTGCGCATTATAATTATTCCATTTTAGATGCATTTTAAACAAATGGAGCTTCCCAGTAATGGCTGTGCTTGATTTGAGAAGATCAGAAAACTTGTGCATGTTATAACTATTCCATTTTTTTTTTTTAGATGCATTTTTAAAGTCAAAAAATTGCATCTTTCCCCAGTGACGCTATAAATTCCGAGCTGTCCTACAGCGAGGGACTACAATGCAAATAGGACTTAATAAGATCACAAACTGAATTTCAGCAGAAAACAACCAAGATTTACATTAAATTAGGAATTTTAAAACCGATTTAGTTTGTTTTACTGAGCATTTGCTTAATAACATTTCGCCCCCTCGCAATCTTTTTAAAGCCAATAATTCGCCGCCGAGGCGCGGGCACATCCTTCCTCTGGAAAAAAAATTGGAAGCAACAGCTCTCCCTCTCTTTGCAAGCACACATCCTCCAGAGCTGGGGAAGGGGAATATTTCAGCTCCACGGAATTTAATAAATCATCCCATTTCCTAATTTGATCATATTAGATGCTGATGTGGAAGGGGGGGAGCATTTTTTTCGAATAGCGGCTCCTCATTAATATACATCAGGCTGGGGAATAGCAGGGAATACTTATGGAGGGATGTCACAGTTCCTGTTCTTTAGTTTACTAAGTGGAACAGGTTGATGTGATCCTGGGTGTTATTTGTCACTGTCTTGCTAAAATGGTTTGGGTCGAGTTATGGAGTCCAGAAAGACGGCGGCTGATAAATCAAAAGCGGATTGAGTGGACAGCAGGCAGTGATTGATACCGTGACAGGATATGAGGAAAGGAATCTTGATAGGAGCATGCCCAATATTGAATATGAGAAGGAAAATGGCCCTGGAGTATGGATATTATTCAAGGAAATGAGAATAATAATATCATCTGGAAATTATTGCTGGGTGAAGATTAGGGGAGTTCTTATTAGAATATTCTGCTGCTGCTGCAGGAGCTCCCGCAGGATTCGGGGCTGGAGGGAGCCTTGGGAATATTGGGAGAGTTTCCACTCTCATTCTTCTGCCAGTTCATCACACAGAAAAATACTTTGCAGCAGAACTTGCTGCACAAATCTCCTTAATTCACGGAGCTTTAAATAGAATTAACCAAAGCCCGTTGACCTTTATTCCCTGATTGCATCCAATGCTGTGATTACAGAGCGTTCCACTGGAATTGCCTGTGAATATGCAAGTTTTGCTTTATTGTCTGCCAAATGGCTTTGGCTTTCCCCATTATGTTAAACTGCAAACTGCTGCCTTAAAATATCTTTAATGCACTTCAACTTAAAAATTGACACAAAACCAGCAAGTGCATCTTGAGGAAGTAAAAAAAAAAATAAGATTTTTTATGGGAAGTAATCCTGCCTGGAGAGCTGATCCTTGGCAGTGTGGCTGAAGGAGGTGTTTGATCAGGTTTTACAGCTCATTTCTTTACTGTTTTCTCAGTCTAATTAATTTAATGTTGCAGTTTATTGCATCCAGGGCAGGGGGGCTGTTTAGGGCTGGCTTTGGGATAGGCTTGGCTTTGGGACCATTATCCCAATAGTGTGAACTGGAATTAACTGGGCTCAGCCCTCCCAGCCTGGCACAATTCTTGGTGTTCAGCAGTTAATTTGTGCTATTAAAAACCAGGTTCCTCAAGTGCAGTGTGAAAAGGGTGAGTAAATAACTGATAGTAAAACCCCACTAATTTTTTTTTTTTTATTTCCTTTGAGGATTTTATTTTTTAATATCTTCTTTAAAATATCTTAATATCTTTTTAATATCTTCTTTTAATATCTTCTTTATCTTCTGTTATATATTTTATTGAGGGGTTGATACTGCACAGTTTGTAAGACTTTTTTAAAGGTGATATCACTGAATGTTTTTATATTTGTGTCACTGGTACCTGTCTCCAGATCATCTCCTTTCTTCCATACAATTATTTTAGTGTGGGATTAAAGTGCTGGAGTCTTTCCACATTGCAGCCTGGCTTATCAGACCTCACAGCTGATAAGAACTCATGGATCAGGACACAATTTGTGGTGATTTTGTGTCTGTCTGTCCTGCTCAGCTTTCCATGGATTACAGAAAACTTCAGGAGGGATTTCCTCCAACAGCATTGGCCTAAAAAGGAAAACAAAGCTTTGTAGCAGAGAGGAAATTAAAAGAGATGGATAAAGAGTGAAATTGTGATGGGCCTGGAGAGTTTATAGAGGAACAGGAGGATGTAGAGGAGAGATTAATTAATTAAAAATAAAAAAAAAGGAAAAAATATAGTAAAATGTCTCCAGTAGTGGGTAAAGCTCCACTGTAGCTGTTTGGAGTTGGAAAACAGTGAATTTCAGGTGGGATTAAAGCTGGGGATGTTCCAGGTGAGAGCAGAGCTCTGAGCCTTGGCACAGGGAGTGGTGGCTGTTCCAGGGAGAAGGAAAAATTCAGGGATAAAGGGAAGGATTCTGGATTTCTCATCCCACAGCTGTGTCTGCTGGGAGGAGCTCAGGTGGGGTTTGGATGGGAGCAGCAGGATGGACTCAGATCAATGGGATTGGGATGGGACAGGGACCCTTTTCCTGCTGCAGGACACCAGGGATGGGCACACAGGGACAAGGCTGTGTCCTCTTCTTATGGGAAAATCCCCTAGAAATGCCTCTTTGGGGTGAATTTTCCAAAGAGAAGCACTCAGGGACAGGGCTGTGTCCTCTTCATCAGGGAAATTCCTCTGGAAATGCCTCCTTGGGATGAATATTCCAGAGAGAAGCACTCAGGGACAAGGCTGTGTCCTCTCATCTGGGAAATTCCTCTGGAAATGCCTCTTTGGGGTGAATTTTCCAAAGAGAAGCAGACAGGGGCAGGACTGTGTCCTCTTCATCTGGGAAAATCCCCTAGAAATGCCCCCTTGGGATGAATTTTCCAAAGAGAAGCACTCAGGGACAAGGCTGTGTCCTCTTCATCTGGGAAAATCCTCTGGAAATGCCTCTTTGGGGAGAATTTTCCAAAGAGAAGCAGACAGGGACAGAGCTGTGTCCTCTTCATCTGGGAAAATCCCCTAGAAATGCCTCTTTGGGATGAATTTTCCAAAGAGAAGCACTCAGGGACAAGGCTGTGTCCTCTTCATCTGGGAAAATTCTCTAGAAATGCCTCCTTGGGATGAATTTTCCAAAGACAAGCACTCAGGGACAGGGCTGTGTCCTCTTCATCTGGGAAAATCCCCTAGAAATGCCTCCTTGGGATGAATTTTCCAAAGAGAAGCAGACAGGAGTCCTGGCAGAAATCAAGCAGTGCTGTTTAATTAGAACATCACTTTTGAGATTCCATCCCAAGCCATTCCACGCTTCTGTGATTTTATTCTTGTCATTAATTCCCTATGATTGCTTAATTTTTTATTTTATTTTATTTTTTTTTTTTTTTTTTTTTTGCCTGGTTGTAGCCACTGGAGTCACTATTCCCTTCAAGTATTGATCTGCAGCTCAGGATATTTTTATTTCTCCCTGTCCTTGCTCCTCAAGTTAACCCACTCAGGTGCAATTATGTGAGGAATCAATGTAAATATTACATGTTCCTCTCTCTTTTTTTTACTGCTGGGAAAGTTTCAAGCCTTCGGTCCATTAAGCAAATAGATTTAATTAAGATGCTGCAGCATTTCTTTCATGAAACTTCAAATACAAGCTTGGGGCAGGAAGGTGGAACTGACATTGCTGAGTGTGATCCTGCTGATGGTAATGTCAACTCATATTTTTTTTTTTTTTATCCCCAATAAATCCAACCTTGGAGTTTTTTATTTAAGATCTTGTTGCATTCCAGGTTGTATCAGCGTCAACCTCTATAAATATCTTTTTTGTCGTTGTAATAACTGACATTTTTCTAGAGGAATGATCATTTTGTGGTGTCCAGGGAAGGCCCAGAGGTGCAGCAGGAGCAGTGGAGATGTCCTGGAGCACCAAGCCCTGCTGAGCTCATTGCCCAGCCCTAATTGACCACTTTGGGAAATTAAACTTCACACGGCAACGCCCAGGGCCCTCCAGTTATCAATGAGGCCACAGAGCTGCCAGTGACACTTGCTTTGATGCCTTTCATTGGTATAAAACCAAAAAAAAAAGGAGCCTTAAAAAAAAAAAAAAGTTCTGAATGCATTAGTGCTGTTCATTTGGAGCCTGGTGACACAGAAAGTTGGGTTTTTTTGTGCAGGTGTTACCCACACACAGTGAGTTTATTTCTCTAGAACCTCTCATTGGAAATAAGTGTCTTTGCAGGTTTTTGAGGATTTTTTTTAGTGATTCAGTTTTTCTGTTTGGAAAAGGAAATTCAAGAAGACAAGAAAAACACAACTCTCCTTAGTGGAGAATTGCATTTTTGATTTCAGTGCGTCTACATTCTAAACCATTATGTATTTTAACTTTTTTTTTTTGTTTTTTTAATTTTAATTTTCCTTTTTTCTCTGTTACCAAAGCTCTGGCCATGAAATAGAATCTGTTATTTCTCTGCTGCAGAGCTCATGTTTCTCCAGGCAGCCCTGCAAGAGCAGATGCTCTGGTAACCCAAGAGCCTCTTTGCTCTCTAAATTGTTCCTCTTTCCAGAGTTCATTTCTAGGAGTGATTTCCACCATTTTTAAAACACAAAATGGCAGAATTTAATAGTGGAAATTGAACTCTTTTTTCCCATCTTTCTGATTCTGATAATTGCATGGCAGGGAACAGAATCTGCCCTAAATGATGAAGGCAAAAAAAAAAAAAAAAGTGGATTTCTGCCAAAAAAAGTGAGATGGGAAGGTTGTGTTGGGTGTGGAGTGATAGAGCAAGAGTGGAATGACTTCCCACTGTCATTGATGGGATTTTGGGCAGGAATTCCTGGCTGGGATGGAATTCCCAGATTTTCTGTGGCTGCCCCTGGACCCCTGAAGTGCCCAAGGCCAGGCTGGACAATATTTGGGACAGTGGGAGGTGTCCCTGCCATGGATGTGGATGATCTTTAAGGTCCCTCCCAACCCAAACCATTCCCTGATTTTCTATAAATCTGCATCCATCCCTGGAATCCTTTGCTGACAGTTTTTTCCAGGATTCCAGGCATTGCTCCTTTGCTGTGTGTGATCAGGGCAGTCACTGCTGCAGGTTTGTAACAAACTTTATCCCATAAAAAAATCCCATTTTCCTGTTGGATCCAGGTTTTTTAATAACTTCTCTAACCCAAGTGTTTTATTTGAGTTGGTAATTCACACATTTCCAGCAAAACACTGAGATAATCAAATTTTACTTGGAAAATTTGGGGTTTTTATCATGACGTGCAAAATATTTTACGTAGGTGTTGTTTGTAACTTAAACTGATTTCTTGTGTTTTGTTGGAGAAGATAAGAACACTTATGCATATTAGAATTATTTTGTTTTAGATGCAGTTTTTAGGGTGATAAAGGTGAGGCTTCCCAGTATTAGTTGTACTTTATTGGAGAAGATAAGAAAACTGGTGCATATTGTAATTATTCTATTTTAGATGCAGTTTAAACAAATGGAGCTTCCCAGTAATGATTGTACTTTATTGGAGAAGATAAGAAAACTGGTGCATATTATAATTATTCTATTTTAGATGCATTTTTAGAGTTTAAACAAGTGGAATTTCCCAGTACTGGTTGTGTTTGATTTGAGGAGCTGAAAAAACTCGTTTATTTGTTGACTATTTTATTTTAGATGCATTTTTAGGGTGAAAAAAGTGGAGCTTCCCAGTATTAATTGTACTTTATTTGGGAAGCTCCCAGGCTGTGTTGGTGCCATTCCCAAAGTGTGCTCTGGCAGTGAATTCATGACAAATTAATCTGATTAAAAACTGCTCTCCTGGCTGTCCTTTCACCCTTTTGTGCTGCTGCTTCTCCTCCCACATCTAAACTCCTGAATTGTAGATTTTTCCCCATTTCCAAGGCAAGACATTGAGGCTCCCAAAAATTCCAGAGCAAAATGTAGAGCTGATAATTCATCTGCTCCTAATGCAGCTTTATTGGCATCAGCCCTGTCAGAGCCGGGGCAAAGCTGCCCTTCAGTGATTCCAGATTTTCCTGAGCTGGGATGTTCTAGGAAGAAAAAGAATCCTAAAAAGAAAAAAAAAAATGGGATAATTTCAGGCATGTGCAGAGCTTTTGTCCTTTTGCTGCTCAAATGGATCGTGAGACACTCTCTGAACAAAATATTTAATGTTCAATACGTGGTGATTTTAATAAAAACACGAGAATTTGGATTTGGTTTTGCACTGAACTGAGGACAGGTGTGTTCGGTACATAATGTCTATTTATAAAAATAAAATCTAGAAAGATATGGGAATTTATTATCTATACCATAATGGTAACTATAATTAAAATATCTTGATTGTCCTCTTGTAGAATTTTATTTTCAGTCTAAGTTTTCTGCAAAATTCTTTACATGCAAAGCCCCAAAATCATGGGAAAATCTGTTTCAATAGGGAATTTCCTTATCCATAGGTGTTATTGTAAAAAATTCTCCAGTTGTGGTTTTTTATTGGATCATATCCATATCTATTTGGAGGGCAACCTCTCAATGAATTTAAAGGGTCAGGTCATGCTCAGCTCAAATAACTGATGGAAATTCTAGGATTTATATCCTAGAAATGAAGGCAAGGCCAGCAGTGTGGGTTTATTATTTTTAATTCTGTATAAACTCTTAGTTTATTCTATTTTTCTTCCACGATTTTGGTTCTCCTCTATGGAAACAGGGATGAACTGAGTTGTGATAGAATTTCAATTAATCTGTGGCACAGCACTGAAAAATCTGTTCCCAGCCTATATCAAAAAGAGATGCTAAAAGTTTTCCTGTTAAAGCTCTGAGCTTCTTGATTGGAGAATGAGTAAAAAAAAAAAAAGCAAAGCCTTTTCCTATTTTTCTCCTATATAGTCTTCTTGAAGTTCTTCCAAATTAGATTTTAAATGCCAATTAGGAGGTTGAATATACTAAAATAAAAGCAAATACAACCAAAATGGCCTCACCTTATGGCTAGTTAGGCTTTTTCTCTCAAAAGCAGAACCTTTGCTCTGAGCGTGGCTTTGAGAAAGATATTCAGCTTAATGAACACATTAATTAGAACCATAACTATTTATAAGATAATTAGAAACGAAGCACGGTAAACTGGGCTTTTCCTGCAATTAATGGCGGATTAATTACTGGAGGTAATGAAGTGGATTTTTAAATGCATTAAGGTGAAGTACAGAGATGTGCAAGGCTTTTGTGATAGTTGCATAATTATTCCAGGCTGTTTGAGCAGAGCTCCTATGAGCTCGCTAATAAGCATCATTGCATCATTATGTATGCACTTAAAAAGACTTACCACCAAAATGACTGCCTAATTATTTCTAATTGGCAGGACTCTGTGTAGTCATTGAGCTGTTTGTAGCCATTTTAAGGTTCATTTAACTATCCTTGGGGCCATGTGATAGATGGGAAAAAAAAAAAAAGCTCCCGCTCTGCGCCCGGCCTTGGCTGGCGCCGTTAATCAGTTTTGGTGGGCTCCAGTTTGAAATGCATTTGCTCCTGCAGAGGTCAAAACCTGAAGTAGTCCAAGCAAAGTTTGGCTTTTTGAAGCCACTTGACTGTATTCATTAGCAATTAGTAAAATAATTGTGTCTGTGGCTGTGTTTGGATTTCTGTCGGGGCCGGGCGTGCTTTCATCGCCGGCCCTTCTTACGGCGCATTGGCTTCCCTGGGAATCCAAACCTTCTTCCCTGAGACCCTGTGAGCAGCTTCAGTGCCGTGCCATATGTTCATCTGCAGCACCTTTCTTCAGTCATTTGTTCCCTTAACCAGCTCCCAGCGTTTCACCACCACCAGCAGCTCCCCGGTGGAAGTTTCCACCCCAGGACAGCTCTGCTGGGCATCTCCGAGGGATCAGGCTCTGAGAATTGAGGGAGGAAGGCAGGAGAAGGCAAATCCTGATGTTTCCCAGTGTTTGGGAGCTTGGGGCATCCATTCCCAAGCTGTTGACAGCTCTGATGATATCCAAGGACATCTCCCAGCAGCAGGAAAAATCCCAAATCTCCGCGTTGGGTCAGCGCAGGCACCAATAATTCCAGTGGGGAGTTGTGGCTCCAATAATTCCATTGGGAAGTTGTGGCTCCAATAATTCCAGTGGGGGAGTTATGGCGCCAATAATTCCATTGGGAGTTGTGGCTCCAATAATTCCATTGCGGAGTTGTGGCTCCAATAATTCCAGTGGGGAGTTGTGGCTCCAATAATTCCATTAGGAGGTTGTGGCTCCAGTAATTCCATTGGGGAGTTGTGGCTCCAGTAATTCCAGTGGGGAGTTGTGGCTCCAGTAATTCCATTGGGGGAGTTGTGGCTCCAATAATTCCATTGGGGAGTTGTGGCTCCAATAATTCCATTGGGAAGTTGTGGCTCCAATAATTCCAGTGGGGGAGTTATGGCTCCAATAATTCCAGTGGGGGAGTTATGGCTCCAATAATTCCAGTGGGGAGTTGTGGCTCCAATAATTCCAGTGGGGAGTTGTGGCTCCAATAATTCCAGTAGGAGGTTGTGGCTCCAGTAATTCCATTGGGGAGTTGTGGCCCCAGCAATTCCACTGGGAGTTGTGGCTCCAGTAATTCCATTGGGGGGTTGTGACTCCAATAATTCCACTGGGGAGTTGTGGCCCCAGGAATTGGGATTGTGGCTCCAGTAATTCCATTGAGAGTGTGGCTCCATAATTCCAGTGGAGAGTTGTGGCTCCAATGATTCCATTGGGAGGTTGTGGCTCCAATAATTCCAGTGGGGAGTTGTGGCTCCAGTAATTCCATTGGAGTTGTGGCTCCAATGATTCCATTGAGGAGTTGTGGCTCCAGTAATTCCATTGAGGAGTTGTGGCTCCAGTAATTCCACTGGGGAGTTGTGGCTCCAGTGATTCCATTGGAGTTGTGGCTCCAATAATTCCAGTGGGGAGTTGTGGCTCCCTTCTCTGAGATCCCCATTTGGAGATGGTGGAATCAGCCTGGAGAGGTTTGATCTCCCCATCTCAATTTGATCTCTCCCACCTCAATTCCATTGGGGGGTTGTGGCTCCAGTAATTCCAGTGGTGAGTTGTGGCTCCAATAATTCCATTGGAGTTGTGGCCCCAGGAATTCCAGTGGGAAGTTGTGGCTCCAGTAATTCCATTGGGGTTGTGACTCCAATAATTCCATTGGAAGGTTGTGGCTCCAGTAATTCCATGGGAGTTTGTGTTGTGTCCCAGCTGTGGGATTGGATCCATTGTTGGGAATGGTCTGAGCTCCTCCAAGGGATGGTCTGAGCTCCTCCAGGGAATGGTTTCAGCCCCTCCAGGGAACAAAACCATGAAGTTTGTGCTGTGTCCCAGCTCAGGGGTTGGATCCATTGCTGGGAATGGTCTCGGCTCCTCCAGGGAATGGTTTCAGCCCCTCCAGGGAATGGTTTCAGCTCCTCCAGGAACAAAACCATGGAGTTTGTGCTGTGTCCCAGCTGAGGGGTTGGGTCCATTGTTGGGAACGGTCTGAGCTCCTCCAGGGGATGGTCTCGGCTCCTCCAGGGAATGATTTCAGCTCCTCCAGGGGATGGTGACACCCCCATGGGCTGTGGTCACTCAGAGGACACTCAGTTTTTGGGGAACAGGGAAAGGTTGGGTTGGGATGGAGCTCTTTTCCCTCTGCAGCATCCAGGAGCATCCAAACCAAAAATCCCAGAGATTTGGAGATTTGATCAGCAGCAGGAACCAGTAAGTGAGGGAGAAAAAGTTGGAGAAACATGAAAAATACATCAGGAAAAAAAAATATAAATACACAGCAGTAACACCTGGGGACATCAGTGACTCCCTGAGGGGTGTCAGACAAATTTCCCTTGGTTAATACATTGTTAATTCAATATAAATTACACATTTCAGTTCTAAAATCCCATAATATTCCCATTTCTTCCCCTCCAACTCCCCCAGGATGGTGTTAATTACATTAATTAACACTTTGGTGGTGTGAATTTTGCCAGAGTTGTGAAAGGTTTGGAGTGACACAACAGGTCCTGGTTTATTTTTGGAAGTTTGGGTAAATATTCTCAGTAATGGGAATAATTCAGTTTTTATTTGAATTCTTGAATTCAAATAAATTTATTTGAATTATTGAATTCCAGGTCTGGAAATGGAGGTGCTGTTGTGGAGTTTGTGGCTTAGCTGTGACTTTTGTGTTTTAAACAAAAAGCAGAGCTTAAAAAAAAGTTCCAGAAGACCCTTTTTTTTTTTTTAAACAAAGCTTAGGTATGTAGAAATCACATCATAATTCACTTTTATTCCCCATTTCAATTAGCACTGACACCAACCAGTTTGTGCTCAGCATCATCAGTTGATCAGAGCAATCAAAACACATTTTGAAATATAATAATTACTTCTGTTGCTTTATTTTTTTTTTTTAAATAATCCAGATTTTTGTTATTTTTTCTCTTTCTGGTGTGATTTATTTGACAATATTTTATGTAACTATTGCTTATTCTATGGGGAAAACACTGATTTTTAGAATAGTAAATGAAATATTCAGAGGTGGGGTTTTTTTGGGTTTTTTTGTTTGTTTGTTTGTTGGGGTGGTTTTTTTTGTTTGTTGTTTGTTGGGGTGTTTTTTTTTTTTTTTTTTTTTTTTTTTTTTTTTTTTTTTTTTTTTTTTCCCCTGGAGTTTTAAATTTAATTTTAATTAATTAGAATTAAGCTTTGGGAGGGACAGGACAGGGTCAGTAAAGGAGATTTTTGGGACTGATAAAGGTGGCAGCTCTGTGGTTTTTCAGCAATGCAGGAATGGAGCTGTTCACTTTTCATCCAGGAGAATATTAAAAGCAGCCCCTGCTTTCCTCTGTCTGCTCCGTGTTTGTTACGTGCAAAATATTTAAAGGGAGATGCATCAGACTTGTGTGGAAATGAGAAAATCCTCCCTGTGTTTATATATAGAGTGTGCACTGGAAAATACCAAAATTCCAAACTCTTTATGTTGTTTTGTTGTCCCTCCACAAGATTTTGAGTGGATACTGTGGCAAAAAAAAAAAAAAAAAAATTGAGGTTTTTGTGTATTTCTAAAGCCTTTTCATGATTTAATTTTTGGAGTCCAGTTTATAGCAACTTTCATTAAAAATGTTAAGGTTTTTTTGGTTAAACAAGATATTCTATAAATCTTTCTATATTCTTCATAAACCTTAAAAAGTACAGGTGGAACACCTTAAATTTATTTTTACATGTCATAACATTTAAACCTCAACCTGAATAACTGAATTAAAGAAAAAATAATTAATTTGCCTTTTTTTAAAAAAAGCTGTGAGCACAGAGAATGGATTCATTTGTTTTACTCAAGAAAAAGTGGAGCCACAGCTTTTTATCCAGGTGTTGTTTATGCTCATTATTAATCCAATCTCAATATTCCCACTCTTCCAAATTAGATATTTATTTCTAGGAAATGCCTTAATCTTGTCTTTAAGCAGATTTTTTTTTTCCTTTTAAGGAGTGTTTCAGTGTTGAAGGATAAAGAACATTCAGATTTTTTTCTCCTGTTATTTCAATTTTAGCTTTATGCTGGTGACACTTTGAGATCTCAGTTGCCAGTGCTGATGTTGCATCACCTAAATTGGGATTTTTGGGGTTTTTTTTTGCACTTTCTGAGAGCAGATTTCAAATATCTATTTAGGTAATTCCCTTCATCTGTCTAATATCAGTTTGAGGATTTGAATTTTCACAAATATTACAGAATCTTTAAGCTCAGCCCATCACTGGGGCCTCAATCTTGGAGATTTTATGATCCCAAACCCTGAAATATCCAATTTATCCCAGGCAGACAGAGGAGCAGTGTTTACCTGTCATTAATCCGAGCCACGAGGGGAGGTGGAAACCCTCAACCTGAAAAATCTCCCCCTGTCTGTCCCTTTAACATTTCCCCATAATATCAGAGGTGTTGTCAAATTTACAACAGATAATTACCCGGGTGCTGATTCCATCTGGAGAATGAATTTGGAGTTTTTTTTCCAGGGGCAGATACAGAGTCACCAATGCCTGCACCAGGCAGAGAGGGATCAGCTGGGCTGTTTGTCCAGAAATATTTCTGTTTGTCCAGAAATAAAGCTGCACCTTTGTGTTTTTTTCTTTCTTTTTTTTTTTTTTTTTTTTTTTTTTTAAATAGATTCCAGCTGTGTGGAGAAGAGAAATAACTAAATGTAGTTACAAGAATTAGTTACAAGGTCTGATTGCTGATAGAGTTTGTTGTTTGGTTGTTTGTGTAGAATTCAAGTTTTCCCTTTTTTTTTTTTTTTTTTTTTTTTTTGGGAAGATGTAATGTGTCTTTTTTCCAGGTTTGCAACATTTAAATTTTCATTCAGCCCATTTTTTTTTTCCTGGTTTGTTTTTTCCTCAGCCTGAGCAGTGCCAGTTGTGAGATTTGGCTGGGACAGGAAGGAATTTCCTTGCCTGGTGTCTTTGTGTGACACTCAAACAATTATTCTGCTTTTGCCTCACCTCGTGCTTTAAATAAACTTCTTGTTATGACCAGGAGACAAGTTGGGTGTTCTCAACTCAATTTGAGCTTTTTTTTTTGTTTTGTTTTCAGGTGATTGGAATAATATTTACATCCCTTATCAACCTTAATTTTGGTTTTATATGGAAATTTTTAGCTAATGGACCTGCAGCTGGGTATTGCACACTTTTTTTTTAGGTGTGTGTGGGGTTTTTGCCCTTGAACTCCAAGACTTATTTGAATGAGAAAGGACAAGGAATGGGAGGGATTTTTGTTTATTTATTTATTTATTTATTTGTTAATTATTTTTATTTTAATTTTTTTTAATTTTTATTTTTATTTGTTTATTTATTTATTTATTTTGTTTATTTAATAGGGAAACGTACCAATTTCTGTATTAACTTATTATTTTATTCCCCAAAGATTATTAGAATTAGATTCCAGATTTTTTTTCTGCTCAGTCCTGACATGGAATGTAGAGTTAGGAAAAGGTCCTGCTTTGGGAAAAACTCTGAGAAATTGTGAGGGAAATTCCTGTCGGGTAAAACCAGATGAGTTTTATCTGCTGATCTTAATTTGAGGTTGAATTTTAGGAAGGAGTCTTTCCACAGATTGTCAAGGGAAATGAATGGTTTATCTCCCAGCTTGGACAGCAGCACTTCAATCCATGATTTATCTCTCAGGTAACACTCAGTGAAGTCCAGTTTTGGTTTTAGTTTGGTGTTCACTGAGGTGCTCCTGCAGCTGGCAGGGCCAGGCTGGCTCCTCTCCCATCTCCCATTCCTGGGGCAGGGAATTGTGCCTGGATTTCCTTGGGAAGCAGATTCTGAGCTCCTTAAAGTCCCTTAATTGTGTTTGGAACTTTGTGTTCCAAATTTAAATGTGTTTGGGGTGGGTTCTTCTCCTCCCAGCTCTGCTCTCTTTGGGTTTCCAGCACCTCAGTGGACTCATCCCAAGGATTTCCTGGGGGATAATCAAGGCATTGTAGCACCTTTATCCTGCTCAGAATTCAGAGCAGGAGCTTCTCCATGAGCCTGGAGAGCTCCATTTGTGTCAAATTCAGCTGGTTCAGAATTCCAGGGGTGTCTCATCCTTGGGTTCTTCTCTCTGGTGCCTCTCCATAACTGCAGCTCTTCACAATTCCAGTTATGGGAATTTCACCTCCTCAAACCTTTGACCGTGGAATTACCATCATTTTTTGGTGTAGAATTGCTGGGCTGGGTTGGTGCTGGTGTTTGGATCCGTTTTCTCAGCTCTGCTGTTGGGAGAATTTGCCACACAAAGAGATGCCAGCAAGGAAATTCCTTCCCCTCCCAGCCAAATCCCAGACCTGGCACTGCTCAGGCTGAGGAAAAAGCAAACCAGGAAAAAAAAAAATGGGCTGAATGAAAGTTTAAATGTTGTAATCCTGGAGGAAAGACATTTTACATCATCTCCAAAAAGGTTCATGGTCGTCCCAGTTCTTGTTGTTACTTCATCTTGCTTTTCTCTGGCACTGTGGATGATAATTTTTTAAATCTTCAATATTCCCTTATTCTGAAATATGTTTTGTCACTTCCCAGCTGTCCAAACTGCTGCTTTGAGACAACTTTTTCCTCTCAGCATCAGTCCCATTTCAGGTTTAAACTCTGACTCTGCTGCTGCCTAGGCTTGTTATCACTCACCTTATATTGAACAGTAAATTTTAAAAAAGGAGTGTTATCATACACATTCTCTATATTTAACTTCCTCAGAGACGTGCATTTTAAAATTGCAAACTAATAATGTTTTATTGAGGCAGCTAACTTTGCATCATATCTCCATATTTAATAATTTCTACAGCCTGAATGGCTGCAATTGATACCTGAAATTATTTTACCTTTCCAATAACTCCTGCCACGATTTTTTTTTTTTTTTAATTTTTTTTTTTCCCCTGGTGGTGAAGCTGAGTTAAACAAGGAACTTTTTCCTCTTAATGTGCTTTGAAAGAGAACATGGCATTTTGCTGCAATTACTCGTGTGTTTGCACTCTGCCTTTATTACCAATCTCAGCATCCAGGCTTGATGCAGAGTAGTCCCTTCCATTGTTCTGGCCCAGCCCTTGGATTTATGGCTGGAGCATTAAAGAGCCCTGAGCTTGTTGCCTTTTGTTTGTGCCCATCGAGGTAAAAAATAATCTAATAAGGCTTTTGTCAGGTGAGAGATGCTTAGAAGAATTCCAGGGGAGAAGTTGACATCTCAGCCCTGCTGTTCTTTGGAGTAGGGAGTTGCTTTTTGCCAAGAAAAAAGAATATTTTTGCAAAAATTCACTTTCTTTAGAAGAGCTCAAAGAGAAGAAAACAAAGCTTGAAAAATTAGACCCCCAAAAACAAGCCCTGTCTTGGTTTTGGGCTCTTAATTCCTCTTTCCATTAAAAAAAAAAAAAAAAATCTGTGTTTTGCAGTTGTAACCTTTTGAAGAGATCAGATTGGACCTCGAAGATAGAGTTCAGTGCTTTAGTGCAATATAATTGGGGAAATACTAAACGCCGCTGACCTCATTTCCTTTAGAACAATGAGAATTAATAGTTGCCCCTTTTATTAGCCTGATATTCCAGATGTAGTGTACATTTAATTAAGTGTAGTTTCCTTTTGCTTATGGTATGTGGCTCTGCTTTTTGTCGCAAATTCTTTCTAGTTTTACAGTTTTCCACATGTTTTCTTTCACCGTTTATGATTTTTTTTTTTTTCAAAGCCGGGGCTACGAGGATTTAAATCACTTTAGCATGCAGCAAAACAGTTCCCATTCAAACAATAAACGCCATTTTAAAAAGCCTTCAGATCTTCTGTCACTTCATAAATATAAATGTATAAAAACATTATGCAGTTGTAGTGCCCACCTGCTAATTAAATGCAGATTTCCTCAAACTTGTTTTAAAATCCGCTTATTTGTTTCAACTCGCTCTCTGCTCTCGGAATACATATGGCCCTTGTGAAACTAATTATGCTTATGGAGCAGCTGTTAAATTTAGTGCAAACCAATTTTATCCAATATTTTACATTTTAATTGATTACCTGTGAAGAAATTAGCAAATTAACACTTATTGTGCAGTAACTGAATGGGCTTTTATTGGGAGACTTTCAGTTGTTTTTTTTTTACAAGTGAGTCTGAGCGTTGATGGAATTAAAGCCATTTTTTTTAGGTTTTTTTTGGTTTTTTTTTTTGAGATGGGGGGAAAAAATCATTGGTGAGCCTTGGTTATCTGGTGTGAGAATTTAGGGATCCCGAGTGATGCCAAGCATCTGTGTGTTCTGCAAGTTGGGACATGAAAAGGCAGCTCGGAAAAGTAATGGCTTTTCACAGAATTTTGGGAACATATGGGCTTATCTGGATCTAAGAGCTCTTTGAAGATCTTTGAACTTGACTAAATGACTTAACCTTTGGCACGGTGGGTGGGTGCTCTGGGTGGTGTTTGGGGGGGAAGGGGGTCCAGCCTGGAAATCTCCTCCCCACCTTCATTTTTTGGCTTTTTTTTTTACCTCTGATACTTCCATAATTTAAACATTCGAGGTCTTGGCTTTAATAGGACTAATTGTGATTCTTGTTATTTTTCAGCAGCAGATAAAATAGAAAAAAAAAAAAAATCAAATCTGTCTTCTCTGCCAGATCTGGGGATATTTTTGTTGTGGTTTAGTGATGAGATAGGGATGCAGATGACTTTTGGGAGCTCCATTTCAGGAAGTTTTATCTTGATTTCCTGTCCTGTAGATCTTGCAAGGGGCTTTATTAGGAATTAAGGAACAATAGAGACTCTTCCCAAGGCTGTGGAGTGATGGGACAAGTGGGAATGGCCTAAAGCTGATGGAGGAGAGGTTTAGATGGGATTTTGGGAAGAAATTGATCCCTGTGAGTGTGGTGGGACACAGGGACACCTTCCACTGTCCCAGGGAGCTCCAATCCCTGCCTTGGACACTGCCAGGGATGGGGAAATTGGGTGCAATAACTTTGAATTTTTAAATTCTTGTATATAAATGTCCCCTGCCACCTGTTCTGCACAGAGATGGGAATGAACAGAAATCCAGGAATGGAGCATCCCTCCTGCCTGAGCTGAATTTGTTGTTTCCACCTGCAAAAGGTACAAGTGAACTCCAGATTGAAGTTCTTTAGCAATAAATATTTCAGTTTCTTCATTTATTCCTGGTGAGAGACTGTGCCCTTAAATGAGGAGAGGCTCTGCATCAATTAAAGATAATTTGTGTTGTTACAGGGCTTTTTTTGTTTATTTTATTGTTTGGGTTTGTTTTTTTTTTTTCTGTTTTGGACTTACCTGCAGAGTTCTGAGAAGTCAAGGTTACCTGGGAATAGTGGATTTAGGGCAGTGCTCATCATGATGTTTGTAAAAACAGTGCCAAGCAAAAATTAGATTTATTATCCAGAATGTTTTTTCAAGTCAAAACTTCCTCTACCTGAGGAGTAAAGAAAGATGGATGGACACTTTTTACCTTTGTGATGACACACTGAAAATCCATTTTGAGGCAGCAAATGTTCTCCAGTTCATAATGCAGCCCTGCAGTGGTAATTTGATCTATTTATTAGTGTTAATAGAGTGACCAGGATGGGAGAGCTGCTGCTGGGAGGTACCAGCTGCTGAAACAGGAACCCAGGCCTGACCTCTGGAGCTGCTCCTGGCAGGAATAGGGACCTGAACTCCCATGTGCTGGACAAATTCCAGCAATGTAATTTATTGCCTCATCTGGATGGAGGATTTGCTTTTTGCTCAGTCTGTTGTGTGGGGTTTTATTAAGCAGTTGTTGTTTCACAAAAGGAGGGATTTTTTTTTTTTTCCTGTGTGATTTGGCTTTTAAAGGACTTGGGAGTTTTGTACTCCAAAAGGTGCTAAAGAAACTTTTTTTTTTCTATTTTAAAACTTAAAAACGTGCCTTCTTAGTGCAGCATGTTATAAAAGGGCTGAATGAGTTGTAAATAAACCTTCTGATTTCTGCTGCCCCTGACTGGAGTCAAGCATCTTTATTTTGTGTCTTGTTATGACAGATTGGACTTGATCTTGGGGGTCTCTTCCAACCTGGTGGTTGTGGTGTTTGTGCAGGTCCTGGGTGTGGCAGTGTTCTTATGGCCACGGTCTTAGGGCTGGGTTGGACTTGATAATCTTGGAGGACTCTTCCAACCTGGTGGTTCTGGTCTTTGTGCAGATCCCAGGTGTGGCAGTGTTCCTACAACCACAGTCTTAGGGCTGGATTGGACTTGAGGATCTTGGAGGACTCTTCCAATCTGGTGGTTGTGGTGTCTGTGCAGATCCCGGTCCCGGCTGCAGCAGCGTTCCTACATCCACAGTCTTAGGGCTGGGTTGGACTTGATCTTGGGGGTCTCTTCCAACCCAGTGGTTCTGATGTTTGTGTAGATCTTGGGCCTGGCAGTGTTCCTACAGCCTCAGTGCTAGGGTTGGGTGGGACTCAGTGATCTTGGAGGGCTTTTCCAGCCTGGTGATTCTGTGATTCTGGTGTCTGTGCAGGTCCTGATCCCAGACCCAGCAGCAATCCTACAGCCACAGTCTTAGGGCTGGATTGGACTTGATGATCTTGAAGGACTCTTCCAACTTGGTGATTGTGGTGTTTGTGCACATTCTGATCCCAGACCCAGCAGTGATCCTACAGCCTCAGTCTTAGGGCTGGGTTGGACTCGTTGATCCTGGAGGTCTCTCCCAACCCGATGGTTCTGGTGTTTGTGTAGATCTTGGGCCTGGCAGTGTTCCTACAGCCACAGTCTTAGGGCTGGGTGGGACTCAGTGATCTTGGAGGGCTTTTCCAGCCTGGTGATTCTGTGATTCTGGTGTCTGTGCAGATCCTGATCCCAGACCCAGCAGCAATCCTACAGCCACAGTCTTAGGGCTGGGTTGGACTCGAGGATCTTGAAGGACTCTTCCAACCTGGTGATTGTGGTGTTTGTGCACATCCTGATCCCAGTCCCAGCAGTGATCCTACAGCCTCAGTGTTAGGGCTGGGTTGGACTTGATGATCCTGGAGGACTCTTCCAACCTGGTGATTCTGTGATTCTGGTGTTTGTGCAGGTCCTGATCCCAGACCCAGCAGCAATCCTACAGCCACAGTCTTGGGGCTGGGTTGGACTCGAGGATCTTGGAGGACTCTTCCAATGTGGTGGTTCTGGTGTTTGTGCAGATCCCAGGTGTGGCAGTGCTAGGGCTAGGTTGGACTTGATGATCTTGAAGGACTCTTCCAACCTGGTGATTGTGGTGTTTGTGCACATCCTGATTCCAGTCCCAGCAGTGATCCTACAGTCTCAGTGCTAGGGCTGGGTTGGGCTTGATGATCCTGGAGGTCTCTTCCAGGCTGGTGATTGTGTCTGTGCTGTGTGCAGGTCGCGGTCCCGGGCGCGGCAGCGATCCTACAGCCGCAGCAGCGAGAGGTCCGGCCACAGGAGAACCCCCAGCGGGTCCCGCGAGCGCCGCAAGGGCCGGGACAAGGACAAGGCCAAGGACAAGAGCAAAGGGAAGGACAAGGAGGCTCATGGCACCAAGGCTGGGTGAGTGAAACTGCAAACGATGGAGCTGGAGCAAAACCGGGTGACAACTCCGTTGTAGGAATGGAGTAAAAAGCTCCCTTGTTGTTTTTCTAAATGCAACTAATGTGTCATTTGTAAATCTCCATATAAAGCTATTCTGAAAAGAAGAAGTTCCTTTAACACAACAGTTTGTTCTAAAGGTGAAAAATAAGTGCACCTGTAAAACAATCAAATGATGGAGCTGGAGTAAAACCAGGTGACAGCTCAGTGGTATGATTAGAGTAAAAAGCTAACCTGTTGTTTCTTTCTAAATGCAACAAACAAGTTTTTGATTTCCATATGAATCTATTTTGAAAATAAGAGGTTCCTTTAATGCAACAATTTATTCTAAAGGTAAAAAAATAAGTGCACCTGTAAAACAATCAAATGATGGAGCTGGAGCAAAACCAGATGACAACTCCATTGTAGGACTAGAGTAAAAAACTCACCTGTCATTTATTTCTAAATGCAGCTAACAAGTAATTTGTGAATTCCCTTATAAAACTATTTTGATAATAAGAAGTTCCTTTAACACAAGACTCTATTCTAAAGGTGAAAAATAAGTGCACCTGTAATAACAAAAGATTTGTCCCGTGAGAGTCAGTAAAGAAAATATGTAAACAATCCAAGGATGATTAAATTTGGTAGACAAGTTAAATACCTTTTACTAAACAATAAAATAATTAACAAGAAAGCTATTAACCAATTAGAAGTTGCCCTCAAAGTTTATAAAAACCAGCATGCAACCGTAATAAAGAGCCTTCTAAACTTTTATGGTGTCATGACTGCCCTAACAACTACACTCTTTTTACTCTTGTAATGCTTTTCCTTAAATTGTATTTTATATACACTAAGTGGGAATTGCTCAGGGTATTTGAAGAGTGGGATTTTTAGGGTTTTAACAATTCAGCAATGTGGCAACATTTCCCACTAAATGATGGTTTAATTTTTCACCCTTTCTCTTCCTGCTTAGTTTCAGGTGGATTAAAGAGCTTTTTGCAATTTGTTAATATAAACATTCTTCCCATATGTAATAGCCATAATTTAGGGGGAAAATGAGGAATATTGTAAAGTGTGAGGGCTTCTTCCTAGGAGAAAAGGGATTTATTTCACTGTTCACACACACCTACACCTCCTCCCAGTGGCAGAAGTTCCTCCTGGGCTTTGCTTGAGGCTCAAAAATGCAGTTTCAGTACAAGCCTTGCACTGGGTGAATAATGGGAAACCTTTGAGAACCTGCTGTCAGTCCAATTTCTGCTCAGAATAACTTGGATTATTGATTTCAGGAAAATAAATTTTATTACGTTTTATGCAATTTATGTAATTCCCTCTGCTTTTTGCATCAGTGCAGCTTTTCCTGGGCTGTTTGTGTTTTTCCTCTTTGTCTGACCCCTTCCAGACAAGAAAACACTTCCTGACCTTCCCTTGGGTGGATTCCCCCTGGGAAATGCTCCTGGGGAATTTCTAGAGCAGCATCTCCCACTCACATATGAGTTTCTATTGGCTTCTGGAATTTTCCCTTTGCTCCCTGTGCCAGCAGGAAAATTCCTGGTTAATTTGGCTCCAGTTTGGACTCTCCAAGCAGATTAATTTCTAGACCCAGACTCCAGATCAGCACTGAAAATCTCATTATTCTTCAGAGCCTTTCCAGAACCTCCAGCATCAGGGAATCTTTAGTGAAAACAATGCTGTGACCTCAATATTTGGAGCAGATCTTTCCTCAAAGGCACCTCAAGGACCAGGTCTAGTTCCCAGTTGAAATTCATGGCTGTTTGGAATGTATTTATTCAAAATAGCTGCTTTGGAGCTGTAATGAAGATCAGCCTGGAGCCAGATTGTGGGGAGATGGGACATAAATTCTCAGGTGCTGTTTGACTTTATAGTTTAACTTTGCATAAAAGGAGTTATTTCAGCTTGGCAGCACTGCAGCTTTATCTGAGGGATGTTGTATATTTGGGGTTTTACTGCCCCCTCTAAAGCACACAATCAAAATGTATTTTTTTTTTTTCCACTAATTAAGCAGCAATTTTGATTGTAATGATTGTAATAATGATGATTTTTCTGTCCTTGGCTTAGGTGTGTTTGTAGATGTGAGGGGGGGAAAGGTCTGTGCTTGGGGGGTTTTTATTTTGGGGCAGCTTTTGATTCTTTCAAGGGAGATCTTGTCACAGCAAACATCTCGAGAGAAATTTCAAAAGAGAAAAATTAAAATTATTTGAAAAAAACAGGATTTTTAGCATTCCCTGTTTCAGTGCTGATTCTCTGACGCTGAGCACTGAATTTCTTTCTGTTCAAGTACCAGCTGCTCATGAGCTGGGCTGTGAAACAGCTCAACTTTTCTCCTCTGAAGGGATTTTTTTTTAAGGGATATTCCACTTTTCCAGCCTTTATGGAGGGAAATCCTGGCAGCAGCTGCCTGGGAGCTCCAGGGAGTTCCCTCCACTCCCAAATCCCACATTCAGACCAGCAACATCTACGTGGCAGGAGATCTTCATCTCTCCAAGTCTGCAAAAATGGAGGATTTTACACTACTACAATGTTTTCCCATTGTTTTTTATTATTATTAATCAAAACATTACATTCATCTTTTATTTATGCTTTTTGAAATCTGCTTGTTTTAAAACAACCTGCATGCACGTCTTCGTTGACCTGCTTGGCTGTGCTTGTTGAATTTTGATGTTTTGAAGTCTCGAGCAGCTTCAAAACATGCAAATTCTGTTGTTCTGTGTTTTTTTTTTCATAAGGTTCCTTGTTCATTGTTAAATTGGGGAGGAAAAACTACTAAAAGCTTGTTAGTTTTAAATAATTTTTCCTGGATTTATGGATCTCTTTGTTGCTTGTGTACTAGTGGAATTTTGGATGACTTCTCCAAATGATTTTGACAATTTTTAATGGGATAAATTAAGAGCAGCTCCTCAGTTGTTAAGAGAAAAGAAGTGACCAATTAATCAAACCTGATCTTTAATTGCTGATCCTTAATAAGTTTATTGATACATTTGGGCATTAATGGTTTCACTAAATACTTTGACAGATCCCAGAACCCTGGAATGGTTTGGGTTGGAAAAATCTGAAATCCCATCTCATACCAACATCTTCTATGGATTGTTCCAGCTGGCCTTGGATATTTCCAGGGATCCAGGGGCAGCCTCACCTCCTTTGGGACAATTCTTTCCCAAAAATCCCATCCATCCCTGCCCCCTTCCATTCCCTGTGTCCTGTCAATATTTCAGAGCTGAGCAGTTGGTTGTTCAAACACAATCTCCATTTTTCATTCCACACTTTGGGTGTTTGAAGTTTCCCTGAGGTGCCCCTGTCCAAAAAAAAAAAACCTTTTTCCAGTGGAATTTCCCCAAATCCCTTGGGGTTGATCCATGGCCAGTGCCCCATGGATGGGACAGGGGGGGTTGGTGGCTGTTGGTGAGATTTTTGCTGTTGGGAGAAAACATCAGGAGTAAAGTGGGAATATTGGACTTTTCTGGGTCGTGAAGTGGAAATATTGGACTTTTTTGGGTCTTAAGGTGGGAATATTGGACTTTTCTTGGGCCGTGGGGTGGGAATATTGGACTTTTCTTGGTCTTAAAGTGGGACTGTTGGACTTTTCTGGGTCTTGAGGTGGGAATGTTGGACTTTTCTGGGTCTCAAAGTGGGAACGTTGGACTTTTCTGGGTCGTGAATTGGGAATGTTGGACTTTTCTGGGTCTTAAAGTGGGAATACTGGACTTTTCTTGGTCTTAAGGTGGGGATATTGGACTCTTCTGGGTCTCAAGGTGGGGATATTGGACATTTATGGGTCTCAAGGTGGGGATATTGGACTTTTCTGGGTCTTAAGGTGGGAATATTGGACTTTTCTGGGTCTTGAGCTGGGAATATTGGACTCTTCTGGGTCAGGCTCTCCTGGAGCTTGGCACACAATTATCTTTCCCTTCCTTCTCCCCGCCCCGTGCAGTAGGAAATCATTTATGATAATTGGCCCTGATTTGCATATAGGTGATGGAGTTGTGTGGTGCAGAGCACCCCCAGACCTCCTCTGGAGCCTGTTGGGATCAAAGGGGGCTCTTGTCTGACACTGAGCTGGGTGTGTTGTTTGCATTAAACATTTATCACCCTCCCAGCAGGAAACTCTGGCCTGGCCTGACACGTTTTCATGCAAAATTTATTGGGGAAGATGAGACTTGTAAAGAGAAATCTCAGTGCTTTTCACCAGGGGTGGGGAGGGAATGTTTGATTGGGAGGGAAAATTCCTCTGCCACATTTGGGGTGTCACACCAGGCACTGAAGGCTTGGGAAAGCTGATTTTTTGTCTCTCTAAAGCCTTTTTCTCAAAATCTCACCTGACAAAATCCATTTCTCAAGGAGCAGAAATGTGCAAATACAAATTGATGTTCAGGGCGCTGCAACACTCGTTTAATTTGTGCTGTTCAGGTCTTGAATTGAGGAGGTTTTTTTGGTTCTTTGCATTCTCTTTGGGGTTTATTTCAAAGAGGCTTATGAGGAAAATATAAAGAACATTGTGTTTAGTTTGTAGCTCAGGGGTCCAAAAGGAAAATGTATTAATTTTATAAGTTTGGATCCAAAAATAATAAATAAGGATTGCTACTGGGCTGAACCATGCCATGGTTCAACCTTGATCATACTCTTGTTGTTGAGTTAAAACCATCCTGGAGGAGTTTCCTTCCAGGAAAATCATGGCAGAGCCTTTCCTGCAGTAGAAATGGGCTGGTGGGAATTGTGGAGTGTGGCCAAAAATCCATCTTAAACATGGACATTCCTGGAAAAAACTGGAGATTTTTTTGTCTCTCTAAGGTCTTTTCCTCAAAATCTCACCTGACAAAATCCATTTCTCAAGGAGCAGAAATGTGCAAATACAAATTGATGTTCAGGGCGCTGCAAAACTCGTTTAATTTGTGCTGCTCAGGTCTCGAATTGAGCAGTTCTTTTTGGTTATTTGCATTCTCTTTGGGGTTTATTTCAAAGAGGCTTATGAGGAAAATATAAAATACATTGTGTTTAGTTTGTAGCTCAGGAGTCCAAAAGGAAAATGTATTAATTTTATAAGTTTGGATCCAAAAATAATAAATAAGGATTGCTACTGGGCTGAACCATGCCATGGTTCAACCTTGATCATACTCTTGTTGTTGAATTAAAACCATCCTGGAGGAGTTTCCTTCCAGGAAAATCATGGCAGAGCCTTTCCTGCAGTAGAAATGGGCTGGTGGGAATTGTGGAGTGTGGCCAAAAATCCATCTTAAACATGGACATTCCTGGAAAAAACTGGAGAAATTCTTTGAAATCTGTTTAAAATCACCAACTGCATTTTGAATGCTGGAACCAAACGACTCCATCCTGTGGTGGAAAGTGGTTTGGATGCTCACAGGAGAAATACCTTTGTTCTTTTGTCAGAGGGGAAAACCCTTTCCTTAATCCAGAGAGGTTTATTTTCAGTCTCTGAGCCAAATGATGAGGATTTTACAGGAGCTCCAGTCACGCTGCTGAGAAGTTCTTGTGGTAAAGTTTTAAGATGTTTGGTAGGACTTTTTGTTCCAGTGATTTCTTTTGGTGGCTTTTTGAAGAGCAGCTTCAAAAATTTAATGATTTGAGCCCCTTTGTCCAACCTGGGATATTCCAATGACTTGCTTGGACTCCAGGTGGGTTTTCCAGGATCATGGCAAGGAATCACCCACAATAAAACCAGAATGCCTCTTTAATTGCCTAATTAATTAATTTATTTATTACTCCTTTTGCCTTCCTCTGTGCCTCCAGCCTGCAGGCAGAATCCAAAGGTGAGGTGGCTGAACCAGATGATGAAGAATTCACCTGGTGGCAGCAATGGGTGACCTCAGTGCAGGGAGATTTAACCCTTTGCCTGCCAGGACCCTGATGGAGCTGGGTTGTTCCCTTGCCTCGCCCAGGGGAAGGATCCAGAGAACACCTGGGTGTGTTTGGGGTGATGGAGGAGGAGGAGGAGCCTCAGAGCTCTGCTGGGAGGAAACAGCTGAAAGGCCAAAACAGCCCAGTTTCCTCCCAGTAAATCAGCCAAAGGCTAATGGGAGGCAGAGGAAGGTTTTCCCTGAAAAGGACTGAGACCTCCATATGCCCAGAGCAGCTCTAGGGTCACTTGCCTTTGACCGAGATTTGTTGCTATTGTTGTCTGAGCTGTGTTGGCCTTGTTTTTCTTTTTGTTTGCTAAAAATCCCCTTTTAGGACTCAAAAGGCTGGGCATTTATTTAATAGGCAGCAGCATATGGGATGATTTCTTTTCCTTTCACTCGCAGACAGCTGGAAAAGGCAGCGTGGACAGGACATGTGTGTGAACTGAGGAGCAAAACTGTGCAGGAGGTGCTGGGGAACCACTGGCTCTGGAAAATAAATAGATTTCAGTTCAGGGGAACCATTTCATTTTCATTCATTAAGCACTTTTTGTGCTAAGTACAAAAAAAAATCCAAGTTTTGTGTTTGAATTCTGCAGTTCAGGCTGTCAGTTAGTGATGGCTGTCAGATGAGCTTCCCTGCTAAATTCATGGACTGTATTGAGGGAATTATATTTCTCCCTATTTCCAGAAATAGGTTTTGGAAAGCATTTGAAGGCAATATCTTCAAAGACACACATTCTTTATAAGCTGTTTAAAAATTTTCCAAACTATCTGCTCCTTCAAACCGCCAGCCACCACGATTGTCCTTTTTTTTTTATAACTATATAATTTGCATTATCCTGGTTTTTTACAGGAATCATTGCTTGAACGTGGAATATTCCTGTCTAAACACACACACATAGATTCTGAATGTAAACATGGAGTTTTGGTTGGGTTTTTTAATTTTTTAATTTTTTTTTTTTTTTTTTCCCTGGGACACCTTGTGCTGGGAGAGCAGCTGACTATTGTTTTAATGGCCTCCCTTAATCTGGGCAGGAGGAATCCAAAGTGAGCTGTGCAAATCCAGTTAGTGTGAGCTGTAATCTCTTTACTGGCTTTAAGGAGTTGCAGTGGCACTGAGACACCCTGCAGATACTGAACAGCAGAGATACAGTAATCACCTCACCCTGCACCCTGCTCCTGCATCCAGCTCAAACCACCAGTCCCCAGCCAGGATTTAGGGGAAAAACCAGCCCCAAACCAGCAAAATGCTCCTCAGAGCAGGCAAAGGAGGGAAAAGTGAAATTGAAATTCACATTAAAATATCAAACTCGCTGTTGCACCTCGTGTTTTGGATTGAAAATGCTTTTTCTGGAATGAGCTTACCTGCTATGGGGATTATAAACCATCCATGGCAAAGGAGCATCTTTGTTTGGAGGAGACATTTCTAATCCTGCTCTAATTTTTGGACCTTTCTGTTGTTTGCAATTATAAAATAATGTGACAAACTTAAAGGAAATAATCCAAGTTGTTGATCAGTGATAGGACACGAGGGAATAATTTTGAATTAAGAGAATATGGATGTAAATTGGATATTGGGGAGGAATTCCTGGCTGGGAGGGTGGGCAGGCCCTGGAATAGAATTCCCAGAGCAGCTGTGGCTGCCCCTGGATCCCTGGAAATGTCCAAGGCCAGGCTGGACAGGGCTTGGAGCACCTGGGACAGTGGGAGGTGTCCCCTGGGACAGTGGGAGGTGTCCCTGCCCATGGCAGGGGTGACACTGGATGTTCTTTAAGGTCCCTTCCCACCCAAATCTCTCTGTGATTCCATGATTCCCTTCCAGGCTCTGGTTTCATCCTCCTGGTTCTGTGCAGGGCAGGAGTAAAATAAAACCCTCCAGATAATCTGTGCTTACCCTGTTCTGCTTCCACTCCCTTTCACTGGGGTCATTTTCCATTGAGGAGGGAAGGCTCTTGGATCTTCCCGTGGAGAAGAGACTGTCCAACACAAATTCTCCATTCTGAGGACTTCTGAGCCTGGTTCCCATCAGAGATTTCCAGATGTTCTTGACCTTCATGTCCTTCTCTGTTCATTGAGACTCCCCTGATCCTTTCTTGGACTAAAACTCCTTCATTTCCCCAGCAGAACCATCAGCCCATGGGGCAGAGGGGTCCCTGTGATGATAATTCAGCCTCGTGTTGGGTTTATTCCCTTTTTTTCCACAGCTTATGGCAACCCCAATGCATTGCACTTGTTCTGGGGGAAAAGTCTGGGAATGACATGGACTTTTACCTTATTTGCAGTGTAAAAAACACTCCAGCCACTTTTTTTTTTTTTTTACATTATTTACAGTGTAAAAACCAACATCTTCAAATATCCATGAAATATGAGGATGGGAAATGCTTTGGGTGACAACCAGGGAGACCCAGAGGGAACATCTTTGGTCCTCCTGGGTCCTGCCTCACTCCTCACAGCTGAACTCCTTGTAATACAAGGCCCATTTAATGGTGAATTATGTTGGGAATGATTTTTTTTTTCCTGGGCTGCAATGGGAGCAGCAGGACCAGTCCATTCTCTCCAGATGGATTAAGGAATTGATCAGGAAGGGGCTGCCTTGGCTGCTCACATCAGAACCTTTTGAGGCTGCTGAATGGGCTCACGCTGTGTCCAAGAGGCAAAAAAAGGCTTTTTCCATTGATTATTGTCAGGTGGGCATTGCCTGGGCTTGGACAAATCTTAGGGAAACGCAGAAAATGGATTTCTGGGAGAAATCCACAACACAGGAATGGGGAATGCAGGAGGGAGAAAATTTCATGTGCCTGCCTCTGCCATCTCCCTTTTTCCTTTTCCTTTCCTCCTTTTCCTTTTTTCTTTCCGCCTTTATTTCCTGCCAACACTAAACAGTGTTAAAAAAACCACCCTGGATGAAGTTTTGGATAATGTTGCAGTGGGAGTTAATTTACAGGTCCCCTGTGAGTCAGGAAAATGAAGATGGAAGGAGAAGGAAAGGGTTTATATGGAGTGAGGGCCACTAAATCTGATTCAAAGGGTCACAGTGTGGTTTTTATTGAGGAGGACAAAAGATTGAAGTCCATCAATTAATTTAGTTATAAAAAAACAAAACAAGCTTTAGGCCCCAGAGCTTGTTGGAAACTCTTTTCATCAGCCTTGAAGGTGATTTTAATAATTCTGCTGCTTTTTTTTTAAGCATTCAGACTGCAATAATTCAGTAAACTGATAGTAAGTAATTAGGTATTGATGTTCTGGGCTCGAAATTTTATATGCTGTAGGTTTTAGATAGAAGTTTTGAAAAAATTTATTCTGCACTGTAATATATTCTGACTTGTGGAAGTGCCTTATTTTTGAGTTGTGCTTCTCACATTGTTATGGGAGAGGAATTTTCTCCTGATAAAGTTTCCTAGATTTTGAAAAATTTATTTGCTCCGACTTCCAGTGTGGTCTTGGGCATTTCCAGGGATCCAGGGGCAGCCACAGCAAATCTGGGAATTCAATCCCATCCAGAAATTTCTTCCTAATCTCCCATCCATCCCATCCCTCTGTCCATGTGAAGCCATTCCCTGTGTCCTGTCCCTCCATCCCTTGTCCCCAGTCCCTCTCCAGCTCTCCTGGAGCCCCTTCAGGCCCTGCCAGGGGCTCTGAGCTCTCCCTGGAGCTTCTCCTCTCCAGGGGAACATTCCCAGCTCTCCCAGCCTGGCTCCAGGGAAAAGGCCAAAGGTCACAGAATCCTGGAATGGTTTGGGGTGGAAGGGACCTTAAATCCCATCCAGGGACAGCTCCCATTATCCCAGGCTGCTCCAATCCCAGTGTCCAGCCTGGCCTTGGGCACTCCAGGGGTCCAGGGGCAGCCACAGCAAATCTGGGAATTCCAGCCCAGCCAGGAATTCCTTCCCAGTCTCCCATCCATCCCATCCCTCTGTCCATGTGAAGCCACTCCCTGTGTCCTGTCCCTCCATCCCTTGTCCCCAGTCCCTCTCCAGCTCTCCTGGAGCCCCTTTAGGCCCTGGAAAAGACTCTGAGCTCTCCCTGGACCCTTCCCTTCTCCATAGTTGGTTCTTCTCTTTCTTCTCCAAGTTTTGGGACAGATTTTGGAGCAGGACCCACAGGGACAGATCCCAGCTGGACCAGAGAGGCTGTGGAGTCTCCCAGGGAAAATTCCCTGCCCTGGGCTGGCCCTGCTGGAGCAGGGAGGTGGCACCAGAGGAGCTCCATGGTCCCTCCCAGTGCCCTGGCTGGAGCAGAAATCCGGGCAGAGCTGCAGTGATTCCTCCATGGGAAATAAACCCCAGTGCAGGGGTTGCATTGGAGCTGCTTTGAGCATTGCTGGTAAGGGAGTTAATCACAACTTCTGCAATATTTTTACAATTTATTCCCCTCCAATGCTTCTCAAAGCTCTGTCCAAATGTTGGTTTTTTTAGCAATTCTGAAAATTTTGACTTGTTTTGGATAAATGATCCTTCCAGTAAGAGCCAGTACTTCTCTTCTGCTCCAGAACAAGGAATAATGTGGTGAAATCCCTTTTCCAGTCAGGCTGGGAATATTTTGGGAGCTCAGGATCCAATTGCAGCGTGGCAGTTTTCACACAGGATCCCAGTGATATCCCAGGGATGTTCCTGTCTGCCAGCACAAATCCAGGGCTCAGTTTTGCAGGCTGCCTTTTCCCCCCTGCTCTGCCTTTAATCTCGTGCTGTGTTTATGTAATGCAATAGAAATGTTGCTAACGTGATTAGACTTTTCTATCTTATTAGCTCCAATACTGAGCACAATAAAATGGAAAACTGTTTAAATGTTATGTTTAAGTGCCTGAGATAAGAGTTCTTGTAAATGAAATGTGATTACATTTTTGTAATAGATCTTCTCTGTCTGCTCGGACTTTGTTGAGCAATGTAATTCTTTTGGGATTGCTGTTTCTAAGTTTGATTTATTCTTTTTTTTTTCTTTTTTTTTTTTTCAAATTTTGGTAGAAACAGCCATGCAAAACGCTACACACCACCAGACAATGCACAGAAATCCCTTAAAAAGGGCAAGATTTCCTGTATGAGCCACAAACCCACCATCTCCATAGTTTTCCCTTTGCGATAACCAATCTGAATTAAACATAATTCCCCAACATCACCTTGAATTTCCATCTGTGTAACCCCTCAACGTTCTTAAGCGTTTTTGCATTTTTTTTTTTTTTTTTTACCTAATGCTCTGGGCTATTTTTCCCCCCTCAGCTGTGGATGGCAAACTGTGACTATCACCAAAAAGTAGGGAGATGATATGAATAACAATTGTTTGCTGATCTTCTCCCCCTGTATCTCCCTGCCTAACCTGCAGCCTGCAAAGGCTTTTGTCATCCCTTATCCAGCCTGTACACTTGTAAGGAAGAGCAGGGATAATCGCCTAAATCTAATTAGGGGTTAAAAGAGGCCATGACTGTGATGTGGCAGTGAGACACCTTCCTGTAGCAATCCTGTTTGCATTAGAAAAATAAGGTTGTCATATTGATTATTCAAATGAGCTCCTATTGGCCGTGCCTCAATGGCAGCGTCAGCAGCTGAAGCCACTGGAAGGTCCCAGCTTTGGAGAATACATTATGTGATGTCTTGTTTGCTAATTTAAGGGCTTTAAATAAAATAAAATAAAATAAAAAAACTGAGGTTGAGGGAGTTTTTTTTTATGGTGAGAATTAAGGGTTTAAGTGACCAGTGGCCAATGAAGTGGAGCTCATGGTGGGGATTGCTCAGAGCCTTTCAGGGAGGGCCAATGGATTTGCTTCACCTCTTTTATAGGGGGGAAAAAAAAGAAAAAAAAAATCAGTGTTGGAGTTAACAGATCGTGTTTTGTGCATTAATTGATGTTTAGTTCAAAGTCAAACGGTGCTGGGAAGAATGAAGTGATTGTGTTCAGATCAATTCCACGTCCAGGAGATGGTGAATTCCCCCGGCTCTGACTTTGGGAAATTTGTTTTCATTATTTTTATTTTTTTTTAAATATTTATCTGGTGCTGGGCTGTTACAGCTTCTCAAATATTTCTCAGCACTTGGCATTTTGTCATTCCTCAGTCAAGCCTGTGACATCCTGCAAGTGCAGGAGATGCTTCAGAATGTGCTGATTTCAGCCTTCCTCGTTACCTCCTGATGTGCCACACACAGGATGGGAAAAAGTATTTAAAAAGACCAATTTATTAATTTTTAAAGTTATTTTTGGTCCATTTATAGCACACCAAGCACCACGTGCCAGGCTGTGTTGTATGTACAAAGATTGGAGATTTTACTGCTGGTTTTACCATTGGTTTGTGCAGTTCTGTCATCACAGATCCACAAGGAAAAAACCATTTGAGCCCCAGACGTGAAGCAGAGTTTGTAAATTTTACCTTGTGGTTGAAATTATTTCTCCCATTTTACCTGCACTTTGAACATTGTTCACTCCAGCTGTTGGCTGTGCTGGATTTCTCCTGCTGAGAAAAAAAAAAAAAAAACCCTTAACATATAGAGACAACTAAACTATTTTTTCCCTCATTTTCAACTTCATTTTTAAATTTCTTCAGTCGTTTCTTCCATTCTCTGCTTTGGGTACTGGTGTAAAAGTTACTCCTCCAAATTCTGACCTGGTTGACTGAACCATGATGACCAGAGGAAAAGGACTTTTAAAAATATATATTTTTTTAATATATTATTTATTTATATTGCTAGAACATCCTGAGCTGTTTGAAAGGCCTGTGAATTATCACAAAATGTTGGTGTAACTTTGCAATAATCTTGCTTGGACAGAGAGTTAAGCAGTGGCTTATCCTTTGTGTGAGAGTCCTGAGCTTTGTGCTGAACCCAGGGATGTGTTTGATTGCCTGGAACGGCTCCAGTTCCACCTTCTGGGGACACCCCTTTGTGCCACTTCTTTGTATTATTTTGTACATTTTGTATATTGAAACAATTATTTTGTATATTGAAATTGCAGCTTTCAGCCCAAACTGAAAATGGCGGAAAAGCCAATATATGAGACTTTTTTTTTTTTTTTTTTTTTTTTTTTCAGCAATATCAAGGTGCTGTTTGTGGAGATCAGTCCCTCGTTTTCCGCACTCATTTAAAATTTATATTAAATTTATATATTTTTTTAAATTTCCTCTTAATCCCTTTCAGTATTCCAATATTCTTCTACCATATTCTTCTACCAGCAGTTGGCAAAAAATTCAGATTGTTCTGATTGACATCAATGAGACTGTCTGGATGCATTTCTTGAAGAGAAGGAAATAAGACAAATACCAAGAGTGTTGCAATTTTATAAATTTGTCTTGCAACACAGCCCAGCATGGAAATTGTTAGAAGGTCCAACTTCCTTTTTTACTGGAAGTGAAGAAGTGAAGTTGGGCTGCTTGGAATGACCATCTTGGAGAAACCAAGAGACTTCCAAAGGTTTTCTTTAGGGCTACGTCAAGTTGAGATGCAAAAAAAAAAAAAAACAACCCAAAAAAACCCAACCAACCAAACAAACAAAAAACCCAAAAACACAAAAAAAACCCCAAAAAACAAAAACAAAAACAAACAAACAAACAAACACAAAACAAAACAAAAAACAAAAACAAAAACAAAAACAAACAAACAAACAAAAAAAAAAAAAAAAAAAAAAAAAAAAAAAAAAAAAAAAAACACACACCAAAAAACCCAGAGTTTAATTATGAAGGAAAGCCTGAAATTCAAATCTCTCCTGACCAAAAAAACCTGAGGTAGGTAGTTGAGGAGATGGAAATTTTCTCAGCTCAAATAGATTTGCTCTGTTCAGGAATAAGGAAAGTTTTATCTCATTTAGGGAGGGAAAACTTGGGCTTGTCAGAATATTCTGAGAATATTCTGGGTGTGCCCCTGAGCCCCTCAGGGGGATCAGCCCAGGAATTAAACCAGGGATGCCTAAAAAACCACGAGATTTTGGGGTGCTAAAATCGGATCCAATGCAGTCCCAGGTGCTGGAATTTCAGCAAAATGGGAATTTTTGGGGGCTCAGCTGAACCTGACCATGATTCCCAAAGGGCTCCACTCCTCTTCAGGGATATTGGAATATTTTTGGGATATTGGAAACTTTTTTTTAGTGTTTGGTTTTAAAATCTGTGCATCCAAGGATTGCTGGGTGATGCTGCTCCTTCTCCTGAGCTCTGGAAATGTGTTGGTTCATTGTGATTTTTTAAATGAGTTGTTTATTTTTCAGCCATCCTTCTGCTGGCCGGAGAGGGAGGGAGCACATCCCAAATTTCTCCTGATTTTTTTTTTTTTTGGGATTTTATTAATCTCCCTTAAAGTCCTGACCTGCAGTTTGAAATCTGTCACTTCCTCTTTAATTTAAGTGCAACACCTTGTGCTCTTTTAAGGTCTTCCAAAATTATGTGATTTTTAAATTAATTTTTATTTTAGATTCTTTGTTTTGAGGAAGGAGGGGCGGTAGAGCAACAAAACAAGTTGTATCCTAGAATTTCACAGATAGAGGCATTTAGGGTTTGGGTTTATTAAAGTATTTTTTTTAATTCTAAGAACATCTCTGTGTTTAGAAGGTTTTGAAGAACTTGTGAAGTGCAAAGAAGAAAAATAAAGTTGGAACTTGTGGTGTTTAGGTAAAAGAAGCCCTGAATAGAAAGGAACATTTGCATGGGGAAGAAATTGTCTGAATTCTAGTGATGGGTTAGAAAAACAATCAAAAATCTGAGTTCTGCAAATAAATAAAAAATGATGGGTGAGGTGAGTCCCTGGGTTTGAGGAAAGGGATTTTTTACTGATTATTAAACTAAATAAAAAATAATTATTAAACTAAATAAAAAGTATCTACAGCTCTGTTTTAGTCATAGGTTGGATAAGCTGAGCTCAGTTCAGATATCAAATAAATAAATTAATAAATTAATAAATTCAGCTTTGCTCTCTGGACTGAGATCTGTGAGGATTAAAGAGAGAAAGAAAAAATTGAAAAAGAAATTAATAATTTGTTTCTAAAGTCAGTATAGAAGCTTTGAATTGCCACTGTTGAATCCTTGAGGCTGAAAAAGATTTCCAAGATCATCAATCCCAACCTTTAAATATGAATATACAGTAAGAGAATGAGATCTGTGCAATGGAACCAAGACTGTGCCTTGTAATGTGAATTTTGAGCACCGAGCAAAAGCTTGAAGAGTTTTATTCACAGGTCTTAGTGGAAAGTTGGGTTGCCAGCAAATAAGTTTAAAATACTTAATAAACTTCTACAAGATTTTCTCCTCTTGGGAGGAATTCATGGCACAGAGTCTTAGAAAAGAATTAAAAATAATTAATTCAGATGAATTGGAGGTTGCCTTGTTTCCTAAGCAGAGAACCTTTAATTGGTAACTTTATTTTTATGGAATATTTAATGAGCAACTGGCAAATGTTCCCCATAGCACAATTTTCATGAGCATTTACTGGTTTTTTGAGCAGTTTATAATGAATTTAGACAAAGATGGAGCCGCTCAAACACGCTGTCGTTTCGGTGTGCTGTGAAGTATTCACCAAAGATTATCGCAGAACTTCTTTAATCTGCATAGAAAGTTTTTAAAATAAAATAAAATTAAAAAAACAAACTCAAACTAAACAAGCTTGAGGTTTTCCTTGTGGGATATATTTTTTTTTTTATGAGGGCCTGAAGGAATAGAGGAAGTCAATGGACACCAATGTATCCAAATATCTCATTTTGCCTAAAAGCAAGTGCCGGCAGATAAATGCCCATAAAGGGATTTCTTTCTTAAGCCCCATGGATTTTTTTTTATTTTTTTTTCTTTTCTTTTTCCCCTGCAACTTTTTTTTTTTTTTTTTTTTTTTTTGTGTGAGTTGGAAATGAAAACCATTCATCCAGTGCCCCAAAGAAGGGCCTTATTGAATGGAATAACAGTGTAATGTACCATTGAAGGCAGGATTGAAAGTGATTATCTTGTTAACTCTTGACAGTTACCGCCAGCTTGAAATAAAACTGGCAGCCTTGATTTGCAAATGAATTAAAGCTTTTTCATTTGGTGCCAGGATCATCTTTTTATATTCTGATATGACAGATGCTATGTTCCGTGCTTTTGTTTCCCCTCACTCTTTCCACTCGCAAATAAAAAACAAAAAGATTATGATAGTAATTTTATTTGCATCTTTTTCTCTAGGAGTTTATTCTTTGTCTGGAAGTTTTTAATCTTATATTTTTTTTTTCCCCGACAATTTGTCGAAGAATAGTATTGTTCCCACAGAATAAAATTTCATTAGGTTAAGTACAGTAGTAATTGGGTGAATGAGGAGGATTTAGAAGCTTTCAGCAAATGGAAAATTGATTGTACTCAAATTGTTTTAGCTCTTAGAACATTTAAATTTCCTCCCTGACTCGGGCTTGCATTTAATACCCCTCGGAAAAAACCTCACATTTCAAATATTTCTGCTCGTGGCAGCACATTTGTAATTAGTGGCAGCCTGGATGCTGCTGGGGCTGTGTTTATATTATTTATATTATTTATATTCTGCAGCCATCCCCACACAGATGGGGAGGTGTTGGGTATGATAATTATTGTGCTCTCCTTCTATGTTCCTCATTAACCTGTAACACTCTCTACCAGTCCAGAGAGTTTTTGTGTTTTATTTATTTTTTTTTTCATAGTTGTGTTTCCCAACACTGGAACTTGCTGGGTTTTGTTTAATATTCAGCCCAGAGTCGTGGGCATTTCCACTGCTGGGTTTTTCTGCTGCTTTTTTTTGTGATCTGGGTTGTACTTTGAGGCTAATTAGCAGCACTTCCGACTGCCACTGATGTCCATTATGGAAATGTTTTCCTACACTTTCACCTACAGGATGTGTTTTAATTGAATATCTACTAAATAATATTACAGAGAAGGTAAAGCAGGCCAAAGTTGTCTAATTTATTGAAGGCTGGTTAACAGTGACATTCCGGAGCCTGATGTTTAATTGCCTGTGTTTGCTGGGAATGCAAACAGAGGAATGAGGTTTTCGCTCCTTGTGAAGGGAACAGGAGGAGAAATTCCCACCCAGCCAGCCAAAACCAGGGGAAAAAAAAACAAACCAACCAAAATAAGGAAAAAAAAAAAAAAAAAAAAAACAACAACCAACCAAAAAAAAAAAAAACCCAAAAAAAACCCCCAAGCAAAACAAGGGGGGAAAAAAAAACCCCAGCCAAAACTAGAGGGGAAGAAAAAGCCCCAACCAAAATGAGGGGGAAAAGCCCCAACCAAAATTAGGGGGAAAAAAAACTCCAACCAAAACGAGGGGGAAAAAAAACCCAACCAAAATTAGAAGGGAAAAAGACTCCCAACCAAAATGAGAGGAAAAAAAAACCCAACCAAAATTAGAGGGGGAAAAAAAATCCCAACCAAAATGAGGGGGAAAAAAACCCCAACCAAAATGAGGGGGGAAAACTCCAACCAAAACGAGGGGGGAAAAGCCCCCAGCCAGTTATTTTACATAGTTATACAAGTACAACAAATTTTATAATGCGATTTATAGTATGTATTTAAAATATATGATTATTATACACAATTATATAAATATAATGCTAATCATGTAATGTAATTTATCCTATAGATAATGCAATATAGAACAGGTGGTTATTTTACATCATTATACAAGTACAACAAATTTTATAATGTGATTTACACTATGTATTTAAAATATACGATTATTATATACAATTATATAAATATAATGCTAATCATGTAATATATAGAACAGGTGGTTATTTTACATAATTACACAACAAATTTTATAATGCAATGTATTTAAAATATACAATTATTATATACAATTATATAAATATAATGCTAATCATGTAATATAATTTACCCTATAGATAATGCAATATAGAACAGGACACAGAATATAATTGTGTGAGATCTCTAATCTATTCTATTGGTTAACTAAAAGATAAAGCCCTGCCATAGGCTGGCTGATTGATGCCCAGCAGCCTCGGGCTGGGAAGAGGTTTTCATTGGAAGTGACAGGTGCCCCAAGGTTTATTTAGGACAAGCTCAGCCTTGTCCTGCTTAGTTTGATAATGTTTTCCTTATGGATGTTCCAGCAGTGCATTTCCTGCGTTAGGGCCTTGTGTTACACCAATATTCCTGTCTGGGCTGCCTCAACTACAAATTGGCTCAACAGCCCGTGACACTTTTTCAATATTATTACATTAAACCAAGTGGATTTTGATTGATAACCTAATATTCAACTAATGCAAAACATCAATCATGGCAAGTATATTAATTATTTAATATTGCAGCCTAATTCAGGAATCGATGTGCTGCAGGGAGGGGAAGGGAAAACTGGCTGTTCCCAGAAGGTTTGAGACGGGGGATGATTAAAAAACAGCCCCACCAAAGCCCTGCTCGACTCCCGTGTGTTGGTTCGATACAAATCTTTATTCATTTGCCAATAATCTCCTCACATTTTCCACTTCAGGACCTTTTTTTTTTATCAGTTTTGAGGCCTGTAATTGAATTAAGGCAGCTTTCAGCACGGCCGGAGTGGAGGTGCACAGATATTGATGGCAGGGATGGGCTGGGAGGAGCTCCCTCATCCTTCTCCCAAAGCAATTCAGCCTTTAAAGGCTGGATAGAACCTCCAAAATGGGATCATGGAATGGTTTGGGTTGGAATGGACCTTAAATCCCATCCATCCTACCCAAACCATGAGCAGAAACCTTCTGCTGTCCCAGGGGCTCCAACCTAAATGTCCAACCTGGTCTTGGACACTGCAGGGATCCAGGGGCAGCCACAGCAAAGCTGGGAATTCCATCCCAGTTGGGAATTCCTTCCCAAAATCCCTCAATCCCTGCCCTCTGTCCATGTAAAACCATTCCCTGTGTCCTGGAGATGCCTTGGGAAGGCTGAGCTGGAACAAAGACTGGACAGAGCTGGAGAATAAAGTAGAGATTTATTGAAAGGTCTTAAAGGTAAACCTTGGGCAGGACAAGAGCCTGGCCAGGGCTGCACCCAAGGTGGACCCAAAATGGGCACAAAATGGACACAAAATGGACACAAAATGGACCCAAAATGGGCACAGAATGGCTGGCCAGTCATGAGATCTCACATTTTAAAGTTTTGGTCCATTTGCATTTTGGGGTTTAATTGTCCAATTCCAGCTCCAGGCTGTGAGGTCTCATCCTTCTTGTCCCTCCCTCCAGCCCCCCTTGTTTGTGCTTTTGGGGCTGAGAGTTGTCCTTGGTGTGCAGCAGGAAAAGGGTTTGTTTTGTGTCCCTGCTGTGTGCAGAGCTGAGTGACACTGACTGTGAGCTCAGAACTCACCCCTGGGCACCACAGAACATGAAAATACGAAAACTAAAACTTCAGGCATCACTGTCCCTCCATCCCTTGTCCCCAGTCCCTCTCCAGCTCTCCTGGAGCCCTTTGAAAGGGGCTCTGAGCTCTCCCTGGATCCTCCTCCAGGCTCAAGATGTGGGAGACAATTTGGGATAAATCCTGTAGGGCTGAGAAGAATAAATTCTTCTTTCAAATTCAAACAGCAAAATTATTTTTTTTTTCTTGTCACTTCATTAATGACATTTAAATAGAAAAAAAAAAAAAAAAAGCTCTGTAGCAGATTTTTGGAAAAGCTTTAGGAAATTATAAATATTTAGAAATTTTATTATTGGCGATTAATAATACTGTGGTGATTCCCTCAGGGGCTGGTTTCTCCTTGTTTTCCATGGGAATGACCCAATTTCCAAAAGGTGATGTTGGAATTAGGTAGAACCTGGCCCTGATGGAAGCAGGAACCATCTCCTTGTCCAGTGGGTTGGAATTTGGGGGATTTTTAATTTATTTTCCATTGGGTTTCATCTTTTTTTTTTTCCATAGCAGGATATGTTAAGGATTAATTTTCCCTCTGAATTTTTTTGCTTTTCAGAACTTTTATTTGGATACTTTTTGTTGTTGTTTTTTTAGTGGCCCATTTTCTCTTTGTACATTTGTATTTTTTGCAGCCAAGCTCCAGCACGAGCCATGGAATTAATCACAATTCCTTCTCTCCATCACCTTGGAAAGGGGCACAAGAATTTCATTGTGGCAAAGCAGAACCAGGAGGCACCAAACGTGGATTATTTTGATAATAATAAATTATTATTATTATTATTATTTTGATAAACTGCTCCATGCCCTGGCCTGGCTGATCATTTCCAGTGTAAATAGTGGGATAATTAGATTTAAAATGTTGATTTTAAATGTATATCTTGTGGCATTTCTACAGTTTGTAGCAATTTCAGGGCAGGCACTATCTGAGGGTTTAATTCTGTCATTGAGCATTAGGATAATCAATATTTTTTAGGTGTTACAGGTAAATATATGTATTAAAACTAAAAATTTGACACACTGGAGAAATCACCCAGCTTTGCCATTTCAGAGTTAAACAGAAATGGTTGCAGACAAGGGTTTAGGAACTATTTAGAACTTTTGTTCTTCTCTTACAGGGACTCTGCGAACATCAAAGCTGGATTAGAACATCTGGTAAGTTTTAATTTTCTCTTGAACATTTGCATCATCTTTGATATCTGCATTCCAAATGAACACTTTTGAATGAGCTTTGAATACCTTGAATTGAGAAAGTCAACCATCTCCCAGAGGGTCAGGCTACTGTTATTATGTGAAGGCACTCACATTTTCATTTATCTCCCCATTTCAAGGGAATTTTAATTTTTTTAAATTACTTTTTTTTGATGTCGAGATGAAATAAAACCGGACTACAATCCTTGGATTGATGATTGCCTTAATTATAAACAAAAAATTGTTTGGTGTCGGATTTTTGGCATATCCTGATCTGAAAACAACAAACTTGTGATTAAAAAAAAAAAAAAAAAATTAAAACAGGAAAAAAAAAAAAAAAAACAAAAAAAAACAAAAAAAAGAGCCAGGGACACAATCAAATATTGCATGCATAAATATGGTGTGTTTGAGTCATTTGGAGGCTTTGAAAGAAGTGCACAGCTTTGTGTTTTCTCTTGTCTTTGCTTTATGAATAATGGATCGACTTAAATTCCATTCAGGGCTGCAGGAGGAAATAATAATTGAGGTGCAAAATATTTCTGGTTTAAGTAAACATATTAAACCCACAAGTGATGGCGAGCCAGGCTTAGCATTAAAAACTCATCAGTTGATCAAAACCGGGGAAAATAAAATCTTGTCACGAGTCAGAAGCTGGTTGAGCCTCACATGTTGGTACCAGCAATCAGTGGAACATTAAATAGTTCATCTAAAGTGATTATTAAATCCCATTAAATGAAAATACTCACTATTAATGGCACATCCATCCTGAGAAGGGTTTGATTTTTTCATGGAATAGCTAAATAATCCCTGCTGTTCCCCGGTGCTGTTCAAATCCTCTCGTGTCACGTTGGGCAGAATTGTTTTTCCTCTTGTTGCTTCTCGTTTTGGGAATCACTTGGGGAGGATTTGGAGGTACAAATATCTCCTTGGAGTGCCAGAGGGGTGGAGGGGATGGAGGGGATGGAGATCCTGGTGGGGTGGAAGGGGTGGAGATCATGGTGGGGTGGAAAGGATGGAGATCCTGGGGGAATGGTGATTCTGATGGGGTGGAGAGGATGGAGATCATGATGGGATGGAGATCGTGGTGGGATGGGAAGGATGGAGATCTTGGTGGGATGGAGACCCTGGTGGGGTGGAAAGGATGGAGATTCTGGTGGGATGGGAAGGATGGTGATCCTGGTGGGGTGGAAAGGATGGAAATCTTAGTGGGATGGAGACCCTGGTGGGGTGGAAAGGATGGAGATCCTGGTGGGATGGAGATTGTGGTGGGATGGGAAGGATGGAGATCCTGGTAGGGTGAAAAGGATAAAGATCCTGGTGGGATGGAGAGGATGGAAATCTTAGTGGGATGGAGATGCTGGTGGGATGGGAAGGATGGAGATCTTGGTGGAGTGGAAAAGATGGAGATCCTGATGGGATGGAAATTGTGGTGGGATGGGAAGGATGGAGATCTTGGTGGGATGGAGATGCTGGTGGAATGGAAATCCTGATGTGGTGGAAAGGATGGAGATCCTGGGGGAATGGTGATTCTGATGGGGTGGAGAGGATGGAGATCATGATGGGATGGAGATCGTGGTGGGATGGGAAGGATGGAGATCCTGGTGGGATGATGATCCTGGTGGGATGGAAAGGATGGAAATCTTAGTGGGATGGAGATGCTGGTGGGGTGGAAAGGATGAAGAGCCTGGTGGGATGGAGATCCTGGTGGGCTGGAGATCCTGGTGGGGTGGATCTCCTGGCACAGTTCTCAGGAGCTCCCCCTTTCCAAAGGTTCCCTGTGAAATGTGTTGGGAATCATCAAACGGGATAAGGAGCAGAATTCTCAGAAAATCCACCTTGTTTGCTGCTTCCAGGGGCGTCTCACCTGCGGGTCAAATCCCTTAAATGAATTTTAGAAAGCTTCTCCTCTCCTGACCATGGCTGGGACTTATTTCTAAACTGGGGTTTCTGCCACAGCAGGAGCTGCAGGGCTGATTTATAACAACAAAAATGGGAAGGAAGAGGCTCTGTGGGCTTGGAGTAGCCTGGAGAGGGGGAAGCAGGGAGAGTTCTGTGGTGTTCAGGGTTTCTCTGGGATTGGAAAGGAAATATCACCTTTGGAATGATGATGCCTGAAGTGCTTCATGGGTTAACTCACAATAATTTGGAATAAAATTATGTCTTTGATAAATAAATTGGCTGCTTTGTATTTAGAATCCCAGAACTGGGCAGGAAGGGACCTCAAAGATTTCATTCCACCCTCTACCATGGACAGGGACATTGCCCTGAAAGATCTGTCAAAAAACTCCAGATCTGAGACTTTTTTCTCCCTTTTTCCTTTGATCTTAGAAAATCTGTCCTGGGAATGGGTGCTCAAGGAAACAAACTGTTTCCCAAGGCACCCACAGGGGGGAATATTTGTGCTGGAAATTTCCAAACTTTAACATTTTGTTCATAAAGACTTTCTGGACTCCAGTAAATTATAGGAATATTCCTCCGAAGATTTAAGCCTCATAATTCTAGCTCTAGAGCTTTAATACCTGTGTCTCCAAATGCTGTAAAGAGGTTTTTCCCACTTGAAGAGTCTTTATCTTGATTTGTTAATCAGTTATTGAATCCCTTCTATAAGAAAAGGCTGGTTTACAATTTGAGATTTAAAAGAGTCTGGACTGGCAGGACACAGGGAATGGTTTCAAACTGAAAGGAGCAGGTTTATGTGGAATACTGGGAAGGAATTCCTGGCTGGGAGGGTGGACAGGGGAACTGTGGCTGCCCCTGGATCCCTGGCAGTGCCCAAAGCCAGGTTGGACATTGGAGCTTCCCTGGGACATTGGAAGGTTCCCTGCCATGGCAGGAGTGACATTGGATGTGCTTTAAGGTCCTCATCTTTCTTTGATCTGATCAACCAAAAAAAACCCCCAAACCCCAACCAAGAACTGTCCTCCTTTATTCGCTCTTTATATTTAATCAACTATTTATTTTCATTAAATATCAATATTTATTTCCTGGCTGTCACTGGCTTTCCCACAGAGTTTGGTGGCAGTGCTGGCCCCTCACTGCTCATTGCACTCTGAATTTCTCACCTGTGCTGTCACAGCTTGGGTGGCCACAGGACAGTGATGCCTGACAGAGCCCTTGGCTTCCTAACGAGCTGGAAACCAAGCAGCCCGTTATTTGTGCTCACAAACAATTAATTAACGCTCTTAACGGGAGTAATTATGTTTATCTTGCTGTCCTGGCAAAATTCCACGCTGGTCAATTATGCTCTGCAGGCCTGAATTGTCTCTTGTGTCTCTCTTGAATTGTGCCTGTTGTCCCCTTTGGAGAGGAAGGGAATGAAGGTGGGGTTGGAGAGGTTTTCCACTCATGGCCAAAGTGACATTTGTGTGCAGGGACATTCCAAATTTCCCTTGGGATGGGCTGGAAAGTCACTGAGTGTCCAGCTCTCCAGCTTGGAATATGTTTTTTAAGCTCTGGCTGTGTCCCCCACTGGGAGGGGACCCCTGTTGTCCCCAACTCATGAGGTGTCAGTGGCTGGTGGCCCCTTTGGCTGTGCCAGAGTCCTCATCCCAACCCTTCCCCTTGCTCAGCAGCAGCCTGGCCCTTGGAAACCTTTCCAGCTCCTTCAGGAGCTCTGGATCAGCTCCAGACCAGGTAATCACACTGCAGAACATCAATGCCTTATGAATATCCATGGAAAAATGCATCTTGTTTGGCTCTGTTGGTCTACAGGGATGAAATCCAGGCTGCTCCTGCAGAGGGGCTCTGAGGATCCAGAGGATTTGTGGAGAACTCCCTGCCCTGAACGTGTATTAAATTCGTGTGCTTGCAGCACTTTTATTTGTTCTGAGGTTTTGCTGCTGTTGGTTGCAGATGTGAATCAAACACCGGCGCGATCAAACCGTCAGAGGCAGAACGTTTTCATGGCAGGAGATTCAAAGGCTTTGCAGCAGTTTGTTGTTCCAACAGCGACAAGTTTAGTGGGAAGTTTGTGAGAGAAGCGAGTTCTGCCCTGTCACTTCCCATTACCAGCGGGCTCTGAAACCAGAGCCGCTCCACATAAAACAGCACTTTAATGTCTGCGTGTCTTTATTAAAAAATAAACTTTGATCACTCTCATTTACCACCAAGGCAGAGGTGCCTCCCCAGCCCTTGGCTGCTTTGGGGGGACCCCCATGACCTTTCCTCCCCATGACCTTTGTGCCTTTATTTCCTTTCCCTTTGTCACTCCACTCATATTTACCCCATAAACTCATTTTTCTCCCGTTCTCCGCTATAAATTTGGGAGAACCGATGGGGAGCATCCCCCGATCCCTGCTCTGATCTCAGTGATCAGCCAAAGCAAATAAATAACCCTGTAAAAATATCAAGAGTGTGATTTTCCCTGGCATCTGCATAAAACCCCCGGCACGCGCGGGTGTTGTTTCCAATCGCGCCGGCGGTTTGTTCGCAATTCCCGTAATTTGATCGTGCCTGATGAAAAGCTGACAAGATTTCCACAGCGCCCCATTAGATGAAAAGCAGCATGAAACCAGAGGTTAATCTGCAAACAGATTTTCCTGCTTATTACTCTAATGATTCCATCAGATTTGATGTAGCAGGCTGCGAGGCGTCTCTCGGCAGCAACAGTGTGCTCGGGGTTTGATCTCGGTGCTCATTAAATGATGGAGTAATTTGGGTGACCTCTGCCCAGGTGCACAGCTCCTCATAATTGCACGGCATTCTGATGGGGAAATTACTGGCAGAGAACCCCGAGTATTCATCCCATTCTCCGAGCCAGGGATGGGGAGGAGGGGGGGGAAAAGGGAAAAAAAAAAAAAAAAACTAACAAAAGAAATATTGCATTAATTTTCAAATGATGATATTACATTTAGTGCCTGGGCCCCATATATCAAAATCTGAGAACTGCTCAGTTACTCGCTGCTCTTAATCTTAATGGTATCTGTGGATGTCAAGGGCATGGAGGAAATTAAATCGGAAAGTGCAGATAGACCTAAGAAGACATTATCTCTTGATGATTGCAGTTTTGATAGGTATTTCAGTGAATTTCATTTTCGCAGAATGGTGGGAGATGAGTTAGCCACCAGATTTTCTCATTTTTCTTCCCCCGTGATTTATGTGAGTTGAGTATAAAACTTTTTTATGGGAGTGCAGTTACGGGCGGCTGGGAGGGAAATTAATGCGCCGGGTTTCCATCTCGGCCCCGCGCGCCATTGTCACGGCTGTACATACCTAATGGGGCCCATCATTATTCAGCCTTGTTTACATTCAAAATATGTAATGAAATCTGTTCAGAATAATGAGGGAAATAAAAGTTTAGGAAATTGTAAAGGTCATGAAGTTTGAGAAATGATGCGGTGCTCCCAAAATAACATTTAGGCAATATAAATTACATTATTATGCACCAACTCTGCCTTATAGAGACATGAAGATAAAGTGCTTTCGACGAGTAAAATGCTGTTAGTGCTCTCTGAAGTATGAGAATGTGTAAAATGTTTCTGATTTCATATTCTGGTTTTGTGCATATTGTGGAAAAAAAATATATAAAGGAACTTTATGGAGGGCAGTGGCTGCTTCACTATGGCCAAGTTTAAATGCATTTCCAGGAGGGTTTTCTCCAGCAAACAAACAATTTGGCAAAACTATAATTGATTTTTAATCTAATTATTAAAGCCACCAGCTAATTCATTTTTTTAGGGGGTTCTTTCTCCTCTTTTTGGGGGGATTTTGCATAAGGATCTTCGATCTGAATATATTTTATTGCAGATACTGAGGAGGGATCTTGGCACAATATTGAGATGGAGCGTAAATTTGCCCAACTCTCTGTGATCTGCACCTAAAATACAAATCCCTGCGCCCTGATTTTCTGCAGGTGCTCCTCAGGATAATTATGTTTTGCCCTGCACGTTTTATATTGTGTTTATTTGGCAGCCAAAAGCCTGAAACACGAGCCGTTTTTTTGGAAAAGTTAAACCAGCAAATCTGTGACAGCCCAAAAAAAAAAACGGTGCAGTGGGGGTGAGTTGATTATTAAACCTGAGAGCAAAGAGAAAATGCACTTTTATTCAAAATATATAATCTTGATTGAGTTCAGGTTAATTCCTGTGTAATTGGGGCATGAATTGGGGTAGATTTTCAAATTTTGAAACTTGTGATATTTGAGTCACTTTTAATTTTCAAATTTTTTTCTATTATTTTTCAATTGCTGCATTTCCATGCAAAGGTCCCAAAGGGGATGGGATTTCATTTTTTTTTTCTGGAAAATTCTAATTTATTTAGAGAAAACTTAGTGGAAAAAATAAATCAGTAATTCAAGTATTAACTGCTCCTTTTGTTATTTAATCCCTGTTACCTGTTGGTTGTTTTTGCTCCTGTTTTTCCAGCCTTGGCTGGAGCTGTTTCCAAATCAGTTTATGACGTGATAATTAAAAATTTTCATTTCAGAACCTGCATTTATCTTCTATTTTTATATTCTCCCACCTCTTCGTTGCGACACGGTGCAGCAGAAATTTGAAACAGTGATAAAAAGATTAAAAATCCGTATTTAAGAGTCAAATATTAATAATTTTATCATTTTTGTCAGCTGTGGGCATCGTTCTGCCTCTAATTTTTAAAGGTGAAATGAAGAAAGAGATAAATTTATAGAATAATAGATGATGTTGATGCAGAAATCTCTGTTCTGTCAGCTCTTTATCAGAGTGTTGAATTTTTTGGTGATGGTGGCTGTATTTCCATGCAAATGTAAATCTAAGGGATGATATTCCAGGCTGCAGGCAAATAAATAGAAGGGAGGTAATTTTTTAGCCTTTAGTGCAATAAAATCCATATTTCCTCTCTTCCTAAAGAACCCACACTGAGTTTTTTTATGGCTGTGTGAGTTTAACACTTCCAGGAATTTTTCCCTTTAAAAAAAAAAAAAATGGATTTACCAATTCATTTTTTAAAAAAAATTTCTTTACAGCTTTCCCTATTTGTGCTGAGTGTTTAATCCATTTTTCTGTATCCACTCCCAGCTGGAAAGGCCTTTTTCCTTGTTTTTTTTTCAGGAATATTCACTGAAATGAAGATTTTTTGTTTTTTCTGGTCCTTTTAGAGGTGCAAAAACTGCTTTTTGAATTGTGAAAATCCCATCCATGAGCCACAGCCATTCCCACCTGCCTTTGATTTGCTTCCAGCAATCCACTGGTGCTTTTTCCTCCCAAATTTTGGGTTGGTTTTAATAGAAACAAGGTGGGATTTTTGCCCCCACCTGGTGTTCCAGGGTTCTCTGGAGATCTTGGGTTAAAATCCTGGTGAAATGGAATAAAATGAAAAATTCACAATTAAAGTTTACAAACCCAAATGTTTTAGTGGGAGGAGGGAGAGGATTTGGGGAATCCTCAACTCTCAGGTCAAAGTCCTGCTGATGTTTTGGGTTTAAAGTTTAAAGGTGTTTGATCCCAAATTTGTGTGAGAATTCCATGGGATGGAAAACTTGGAGTCTGAATATCCTTTGGTGTTTTAGCAGGAAATTTGGACTTTTCCATTTTCCATTTGGACTTTTCCATTTTCCATTTGGATTTTCCAACAACTGAATTTCCTTTCAGTCGTTTAGAGCTGGGATTTTCTAGTTCTGCCTAATTTAATTCCTCCCTGGGCTCTGAATTTCAGGATTGGGCTTTATCATTGTTGTCTCTCTCCTTCCCAGTTTGGGTAAATTGGGAATCTTGGAGGGGGAGAACTCTGGGGAGGTTTTCCATCCTTTTTGGGGAAGTTTTCCATCCTTTCTGGGGAAGTTTTCCATCCTTTCTGTCAAGGTTCAGATGTTTTTTCCTGGTTCTGGCACATTCCAAACCCAGATTTTCCCCTCACTCTGGTTTTGGTGTCTAATTAAGATGGACTTTTCCCTTCCTCATTGATCATATTTTCTTTGGTCTTTGCATAAATTAAGAATTGGGTTTTTTTGCCAATTTTTTTTTGTTAATGATTTCCCTTTCTTAATTAATCCATCCCTGATTCTGGATTCTTTATTTCTGTGGAAGTACCAAGATCATGGGCAGAAATTGCCATTATTCCATGTTTTACATGATTTTTCTCCACTTATAATTCACTTTGATAAATCCAAGATGATTTTTTTGGGGAGCAGATGGATCCAGTCAGGACCCTCCTGCCATAACTATTCCTGAGTGTTGTTGTTGATTAATTGTATCAGAGGAAAAACTCAGACATAAATATAATTTTCCCCCTCCAATCTTTTCAGCTGATTTATGTCTGGAAATGCAGGGGTTTCATTCAAATAGCGCCAGATGTGCTTATTATATTTCTGTGCTATTAATTCAGATTAGGGATCCTTCTCTGGGATTTTATTTTTATGTTTTTGATGCGAAAACTGTTCCTTTGTCAATGTGGAATTCGCCACCCTCAAAGGCTTCCATAAGGAAAAGATGACAACAGCAAGTTCAGTCTCCTTTGGTTTGATTTTTATTTTAGTCCTTTATTCTCCTGTGAAGTGTCTCCTCATACAAATAAATAATTTCAGTTTCTTTGGTAATTATTGTTTTTAATCACAAGAAAATAATCCAGAATTCCTGTGATAAACCTGTCCCACAACCTTTTCCAGAATTTGATCAAACTCTGTTTAAAATCTGCCTGGGCTTGGGCTCCTTTGTTGCTCTCTCCTCTTGGGATTTGCTGGAAAATATTCCAGGTAAAGACAGGCTCCTGAATTAGGGAATAAATTCAAATGTGATTTAAATTTATCCCCTCTATTTGATTTTTTTTCCTTGACTCTTCCCATCACTGACACTTGAACTCTCTTTTTTTGCTGCCCACAACCCCAAATTGGAGATTTCCTGAATTTTTTGGGAACTCAGTGAGACAGAGAAGTTCTCCCAGTGGGAATTGCATTTATCCCACTCCAGCAGGTCAGGCTGTCACTCTCCTGTGCCCCCAAAAAACCTGGAATTTTGTATAAAAGGGATGGGATGTTGTCATCCAGCACCATTCCAGTCCCACAGGAGCGGCAGTCAGGGATTGCTGGCAGAAATGGGATTTGATTTTCCTGGTTTCCTTGTCCTGCACAGGGTTTGGATCAGAACCTTTGGAATTCTCATGGAATCACCAGCTGGTCCTTCCAAGGTGTTTCCATCAGTGTGATGGAACAGCTTCATGTGGTGTGGGGTTTTCTCCAGGGATGTCACCAATTCCCTGAGTGGGATTTGGCAACCCCTGAGTGGAATTTGTTTTCCTTTTAGTCTCCTTTCTCCATGTGAATTCCATCCCTGTCACACCAGAACCCCTGGATTTATCCCTCTTTAACAATTCCCTTCATCCCAACCAGCCACATCCTCTCTTAGCCCTCATTCCACTGGGGAAACCTCTCTTACACTTGGGAATTTATTTTGTATTCTCAGCTTTTCTTTTTCCTGGAATTCATTCCAAACATTTGCTGTAGATTTCTGACCCACTTTGGAATTATTCCCAGTGGTTTTGGGTAGCCACCTCCTCACACAACTGGGGAATGTGTGTTTTGTTCACTCTTTTTCTCGTTACTTTTCTCCTTAACCTTTCTTTGAGCTCATCAGGCGTTGGGAAAGGTCGGATAAATGTCCCCAGGAAAGGGATGAGAGGCTGCAGTTAAAGCAGGATTTGTGCTCTGATGTGGAGTTACTTCATTACTGTTTATTTACTTGGGTATTATTTGGATTTTGATTTTAAACTGGGATTTTACCACCTGCAATTCCATCCAGAGGAATTTGAGCTCTGGGAAATGACAACAGAAGATCCCCAGTGGATCCAACCACAGCTCCCTTTCCATTTCCAATTTTTCCACCTGTTTTTAAATCAAGACTTTGATTATTTTCATGAAACTGATTTGATATCCCACATCCTCTCTGCAGGTCAAACATGGAATTGTAGTTTCAGGTAGGAGATTTTCCTGGGAATGTTGAGGGCTGGGTTTGTCTTTATCAAATGCAAAGAGAAAAGACTTGTGTAAAAATCCCTTAAAACTGAAGTTTGTTGGGTTTTTATCCAGATGTTTTAAGACAGAGAAGGTCCTGTAGGTGATTTTTTACCCCAGCAGTGTCAGGGATGAGCAGGAGGAGTGCAGCCTGTCCAGTTTTAGCACATACCAGACATTTTCCATACAAAATTCCATAATGATGAAAATCCAGGAAGGCAACGTTCCAACCCAAAATGCTGCAGCATCATGGACTGCTGGAATTCTGAGATAAAAGTTTTCCAGGGCTGCCAAGAGCCACACAATATCCTCAGTGCCTGAATCCAGCAGAAACTTTATAAACTTTCCCTTTATAAACTTCATGTTTCTCAATTTTTGTTCCTCAATGTTCTCCAGTTTTCACTTTAACATCATTTCCTCTGTCAAGAACCTTTACCATTCGTCCCAAATATAAATTTAAAAATAATTTAAAAATTAATTAAAAGGAATAAATTTTAAAAATGCATTCTAAAGGTGAATTAAAGTGTTTGTTCTAATCTGTTCATTAACTGAGAAACTGAATCTGCCTTGAAATGGAATATTTGGAAAGGCCACCGTGGGGCTTTAGTGTATCTTTATTAAAATAACCATTTCTGAAAGGAGCAGTGATGGAATGCAACGGATGAACTGCAAAGAAACACAAGTTGAGGATGTGCCACATCTCCATAAATCAGCTGCCATTAAAAATTGAATGATCTAATCCAAATTTTGCTTGAAATATTAAAAAGCAGTTATTAATCACAGGGGTATTCCTGGTTGATGGTGTCCTGTGAAATACCTGTGCAAAAAATCCTTTCCAGACACTTTTGGACACATTTAAAATTCATTGCTGGGGGTGACCTCAGGTCATTTTACAACGTGCTTATTAAGGAATTTTAGGGAATTCCTCTCCTATTTTACACTTACTGGCCTCCTTCACCAGCTGGCACTAGAAATATTTCTATTTTTCCTTTTTACTCTCTTTGAATTCTTTCCCTTCTTTATTAGGCTTAAGACCATAAGGAAAGCACAAGGATTTATTTTGCTCTGGTAACGTTTCCTCCACCAATCATTTTACCATCTTTGAGTTTCCTGAGGGGTCTTGCTGAATTTTTTCACTTAATGGTCCCTAAATCAATACTGACCTGGGGTAGAGCTGCTTGTTCTCACACATTGCTCCTGGCTTCTTCCAGCTTTTAATTGTGATTTTCAGCTGAAATCCTTTTTTTTCCTCCCAGTGCTGGCCTCATCCACCAGTTGGAGAGATGTTTTCTGGGGCCAAGGCAGTCACCTTTATTTCTTGCCCTCCTTGGTTAGGGCTTATTGATTGGTAAAAAAGGTGATTGTGGAGTTCTCTGCTGGGTAAATGGAGTAATGAACACCTGGGGCAAGGGCAAAGGGGAAAATGCCTCCAGAAAATGCCTGGGCTGCTCCCAGTGGGGATATTGCTGAGTGAAAGAAGAATTTGAGTCTTCCTTCTCTCACACCACCCAGACACATCCATAACTCCGTGGGAGGAGTGGGAAAAGCAGTTTGGAGCTTGTGGAGCTCCGTGTTCAGTGCTGGGAGTGACATTTGTGCGGCTGCTGTGGCTTCCCCTTCTCCTCCTCTGGAGCCTGGTTTGGGATTTGCTCCTTCATGGAATTCTGGACACAAATATCCCAAAACTGCCAGTGGAGCTCCTTTCTCCAGAACGTGGTGGTTGTGTGGCCAACAAGAAAGGATCCAGGGTTTTTTTGGTGAAATATCTGAACTGAATAAGTGCTGTAGGAATAGGAAATTGTATTTTGGGAGGCCAGAGCCCACCTGGTGCATGAGATGCACAAAGATTTGGGTCCACAGGTGGTGTTTGACACCAAACACTTCTCCTTCTCTGCTTGTCCTGCAAGATTTTGCCAAACTCAGCCCCCACCAGGATTAGTTTTTTTAATTTACAATTTGTCATGGAACAGAGAAACCGCAAACCCAAGTAAAGCTTCTCTGGAACTGAACCTGGGCAAGTTGGTTCTGGATAAAAAGCAGATTTTTCCCTTCCTTTCCTCCCTTGACGTGCTGAAGATGCCAGAACAGATTGCAGTGATCAGTTCATGGCAAGAAGAAGAAATGGGAAGATAATTTATGATAAATTCCAAGATATTTCTTGCTTCTCCAGCAGGATTAGTGGGTCAGGTCTGATGGCAGCAATAATAATAATAACAATAACAATAACAATAACGATAATAATAATAATAATAATAATAATAATAATAATAATAATTTCTGCCCAGTAATTCTGGGTTTATGCAAACAGCAAAAATCTGAATTGAAAATAATAGATATTTGTGCAACCCAAATCTGGGTCTTCATTTAAATTGAATTTTAATGCAGCATCTCCCCTGTTGGAAGGAGCAGTCCGTAAATTCTGGGAGCAGAAATGGAATTGTTCTGTCGTTGTCAGCCTCCCCTCGTGGGTGTGGATGAGGGTGGTGAGGCCATGCAGAGCATCACCAGTTGGGACATTCATGGCAAAGAGCTCTGGCTAATTAAAATCATGGAATTGGATGGATAAAACCATCAAATCATGGTTTGGGTTGGAAGGGACACCTTCCACTGTCCCCAATGTCCAACCTGGCCTTGGACACTTCCAGAGCTCCAGGAGCAGCCACAGCTTCTCTTATCTTTATTTTCCTATTTAAAACCCCTCCTTGGAGATATTTAGGATCTCAAGAAGACTTTTCTAAGCTGCAAAAACGCCACCAAAAAATTCCCGTCGGGTTTTGTTTTTAGCACAGAACAAAAACCTCCCAAACTTCCCCGACGCTCCCGGGGATAATCAACTCCTGAACTCCGTGACAAACAGGGTTTGTGTCTCAATTTAACTGTGGCAACGTTTGAGTGGCTTCACGTTCAAGAAAGGGGTGGCAAACACATTGGACACAGTGCAACATCACTGGGACTCATTAGCATTGCCAACAGCCAGCTCCTCCAGCCAGCAGATGTGCAGCAAAACCTCCAGGAGAGGGGAAAAAAACATCCCAGATAAGGAGAAAAGTGTGAAAAACTCACCATATTAATGATGTTAAACCCAGTTTTGGGGTGGTTTGTGTGGAATGGGGTCAGGCAGGGTTTGTGGGGTTGGGAGAGGAGTTGGGTGTGGGTTGGTCGTGGTGTCACAGACTCATCATGGGGATGAGTTTTGGGGTCACTTCTGGAGGTTTCTTTGATAATTCCTCCCTCCATCTGATTCCAGGCTGGAGGTTCCTGTGGCTGGTGTTGGTTATGGAGCTCTCTGAGGGTGGGAAGGAATGTCAGACCTGGAGTGTCCTGTGGGGGTGCTGGAATTGTTTTATAGGTTTTTAGTTATAAGTTTAGTATGGTTTGAACTTTAACCCCAGCTAGGTAAGGCTCCCTGTCCTGGAATGTCCTTATCAGAAGTTGATAAGAGTTTCCAAGACAACCTAATCCTCTGCCTGGAGACTGGTCTCCCCATTGTCTTTTCCCCCATCCCAATGTATCTTCTCCCCCTCCTTGTCCATCAATCTCCCAGGCCCGAGACCTTCTGAGAGGTGTCGGCCAGTGGTTGGTGGATCCCCCAGAGACCCCACCCCAATTTACCCGATTTGTTGATGTTGTGTATTGCATTTGGCATTAACCACCTTGCTTTGTTTCATTGGTTTTGTAACTTGTACCCACCCCTGGGACTTCTGGTAAACAAAAACTCCCTGCAGACCAGGACCTGCGGCACAGGTCTGGGACCAGGGACTGCCCTGTGATCCCCGAATAAAACCTTTGTTCCTGAGCCTTGAGAGTGTCCCCTCTTTCGAACCACGGCCGTGACAGCGAAGGTAAAGGTGCTGCGGAGCCAAAAACCCACACAAAGGTCCTGTTGAGGCGTATCAGAGCCAGCAGGGTGGTCCAGCCCAACACTGGGCTGGCCAGAGAGACAGATCCGCCAAGCAACAGTGTCCAGTGCCCAGCCAGGTGTGAGCTGATCACTCCTGCAACAGTGTCCAGTGCCCAGCCAGGTGTGAGCTGATCACTCCTGCAACAGTGTCCAGTGCCCAGCCAGGTGTGAGCTGATCAATCCTGCAACAGAGTCCAATGCCCAGCCAGGTGTGAGCTGATCAATCCTGCAACAGTGTCCAGTGCCCAGCCAGGTGTGAGCTGATCACTCCTGCAACAGTGTCCAGTGCCCAGCCAGGTGTGAGCTGATCAATCCTGCAACAGAGTCCAATGCCCAGCCAGGTGTGAGCTGATCACTCCTGCAACAGAGTCCAGTGCCCAGCCAGGTGTGAGCTGATCACTCCTGCAACAGAGTCCAATGCCCAGCCAGGTGTGAGCTGATCCATCCTCTCTTGCAGACTCCTGCTGAACAGGCCAAGGCCAGGCTGCAGCTGGTTCTGGAGGCAGCTGGTGAGTAAAATGAGCATCTTCAAAAATTAATTTTGTTAATTTTGTTAAAAATTAACTTTTTTTTTTTTTTTTTTTGTGGTGTCAGGTGGGGTTTTGTCCCTTTGTGTTTGTGATGCTGGTCCTGTTCTCTGTAGCTCACTTAAATTTCAGGTTAAGGCTAAATTGGTTTGTATCATCATTGGCATTTAGTAAAGCCCTTTAAGGAAATAAAAATAAGTAATTTTTTAACACTAAAACCTCTTGTTTATCCTCTGGCTCCTGCTGCTACTGAGACTTTATTCTATGCTCTGAAAAATTTGGTTTTGTTTATTTTTTTTGTGATTTCCTTTATTTTTTAGCATTGTTTTAAATCAGTACAATTATATACTATGTATATACTATTATATACAATTATATACCATATATATATATATATATAGTATATATATAGGTATATATAAATATATACATATTTATTTGTTCCCCTTTTGGAAACCCTCTGTTTTGATTAATCTCCTCACATTGCTGATGTACTTTTCTTTTTTTTTTTTTCCCCCAAAAATCTATCCAGCCTTTTGCATTGTCTCTCTTCCAACACATTCCTTGTTCCCCAGAACTTTTAATAAATCTTTGAAGCATGTAATTATGAAATGGATGTGACAGCCCTGACCTCAAAAAGCACAATTTGTGTATTCTGCTGCCATCCATCACATCTCATTTTTTAATTCCACACCTGGGAGATGTGCAAAAGATAACTGGGGGTTGTAGATCATCGTGACCTGGGCTCCAAAATTTTCCAAAGCTTATCAAAGGTCTGTGACATTGTTAAATTTAAATATCCACCATTGAGGGCTGGAGCTCAGATTAAAGCTGCAGGTTGTTCATAAGGAACAGAAGAGATTTAATATCTTTGTGTCTCTTACAATCCATAAAATACAGAATTAAATTCCTTCCTTGGCTTTATTTAAGTCTTGGTCATCCCAGGCATTTATGAGATCATCCCCCACCTTCTTCCCCAAGTCCTGCATTCAGTCAAATACATTTAATTTTTATTTAACTGCTGTGAGGAGAGGTTGGAAATGTCAATAAATTTTTTGTGTGTTTCCTCCTTGCAAAATCAGCACCTTTTAGTCTTAAACTTGTGCTGAGCAGCTTTTTGAGGAGTTGAGGATCAAGAGGGTTCATTGCTCTTGTGGTGATGCTGTATTTGAATATAATTGGAATTAACTCAGTGCTTCAGTAGTGGAGAGTGGAGCTGTTGTTGGTGTACAAGGGCTCTGTACAGGCTCCATCCCAAAGCTGAAAATGAGTTTATGGAGTATCTGTGCACTGTACAGGGATTGCTCCAATCCCACTAAGAGGGAATCAGAAACTGTGCTGTTCCCAGTGGATCTGGTTAAGGTCATTATTATTATTATTAATAATACAGGTATTAATTATGGATTATCCATGGATCTGGTGTTAAGGACATTACTATTCTTCTTCTTCTTCTTCTTCTTCTTCTTCTTCTGATTCTTCTTCTTATTATTATTATTATTATAGGTATTAGTTATGGATTATCCATGGATTATCCACAGATCTGGTGTTAAGGATTATTATTCTTATTATTATTATTATTATTATTATTATTATTATTATTGTTACAGGTATTAATCCGTCGATTATCCATGGATCTGGTTTAAAGGACATTATTATTATTATTATTATTACAGGTATTAGTTATGGATTATCCATGGATTATCCATGGATCTGATGTTAAGGACTATTATTATTATTATTATTATTATTATTACAGGTATTAATTATGGATTATCCATGGATTATCCATGGATCTGGTGTTAAGGATATTATTATTATTAGTAGTAGTAGTAGTAGTAGCATTAATACAGGTATTAATTATGGATTATCCATGGATTATCCATGGATCTGGTGTTAAGGACTACTATTATTATTATTATTATTATTATTATTATTATTATTATTATTGTTGTTGTTGTTGTTGTTGTTGTTGTTGTTGTTATTAATACAGGTATTAGTTATGGATTATCCATGGATTATCCATGGATCTGGTGTTAAGGACAAGCTGCTCCTCCCTAGTTTAGACAAACAAACCAGGGGCTCCAAATCACCAACAGGGGTTGTGGGGACATTGGGGACAGTCCCTTCCTTGTTCATCCCTGCTGACAATGTGGAATCCTGGAATGGTTTGGGTTGGAAGGGACCTTAAATCCTGTCTGTATTTCCCTATCTAAATTTCCCTTCTGGAGATATTTAGGATCTTGAGAAAATCTGCTTTTAGAATTTAACCCAGATATTATTTTAGGAAATGGCAACTGCTTTCTCTGAAAGGCAGAAATCAGCAAGTAGTAAAACAGGTTTTTATTATTGAGATTTCTGTTTTTTCTCCTAGTGTATTTAGGGATGGGAATTGTGACTCTGGTCTCTCATTGCAGGAGCAGGTAAAATAAAGAATATTCACCTGTGTCACCAGGAGAGGAGGTTAAGATGGCCATTTTTATATTTAGGTAAAACAGTGCTGAGAAGGTTTTGCTCCAAGTCCTGCATTCGTGCTGACTTTGTTACTTTTTTTTTTCTTTTTAAGTGTAGATTAATGTCAATATTTTGTTCTCACTAAGCAGGGTGATATTGGGACATACCAAAACCCTTTAATTCTCAATAAAACTGATTTTCGATATATAAAACCCTTCATTCCTCAGAATCTATCAACCCCAGCTATAAATTCATATTTGCACCATTTATTGACTCAGATTTCTTAATCTCGAGATACCAGGGAGCCTTTTGAGGCTCCTGTGACAACCTCCCACGAGTCGCCGTGCCCGAGCAGATGTTAAGCAGGCAATAGTTGAATGTTAATTTGGAGAGGGTGGGATGTTTAAGCCCATCTGAAGTATGTTCCATGTGGGCCTTCCAGACTGAGCCACAATGCTTTGTCTCTTGGGAGGGTTTCCAAGCTAAAAAACCTCTTTCTTTTCGTGGCTCTATATGGACTCTCTCAAGTCAGTATAAAGCAGATCATCCCTGGGCTAAAGCTCTCCAGCTTTTGTTGGCGGGGGCTCTGTAGGGCTGTAATTAGCCCTCCTGGCAGGCCCTGCCGGCCACTTAATGGTCAGATGGAGTTTTTCTGATGCAGACTGGCTTTGTGTAAATCCTTGCTCACCATCTCCTTCTGGGTCACTTCCTACCAGGCCGGGCCTTTGTGCCGCTGCCCCACGGGCGGACGGGGAGCAGCGTCCCTTGACCAGCGCCGGCTCCGGGAGCCGCGCACAATCCACCCGGATAATCCCCAGTGTAAACAGAGGATTTAGCTCAGCTTCTGTCACTTACAGTTGCCAAACCACTTGGGTGTCTGTGATTCCTTTCCCAGACTTCATTACCAAGGGGATGCAGAAGATCCGAGCTGGGGGTTTGTGTCGGACGTGGCTCCCGGCGTTGATTTGAAGGAGAACTTGGGTTGTTTTTTTTTTCTTTTTTGCTGTTTCAAATCTTAAATCCCAACCTCAGAACCTAAAAGCTGCTTAGTGCCTGCTAGAAATGATATGGCACCTGTGCTTTCTCATAAAGATTAAAATATGGGTGAATATTCCCCCAAAAAGTCGATAGATTCTTGTGAAAACGGCGCGGGGACGTTTCAAACTATCGACGCTGCTGCCTCTTCCAAAGGGCTTTGCCATGGTGCTGAGCAGAAATTTCTTGCTCTCCCTATAAAGACGCTGACAAAAGGCAATTGATCTGGATTTTCAAAGGTCTAGAGTTGAAATAAGTGACTGATGTGGTTTTTGGGATCTGCATTTCAATCTCTGGCTGAAAGGGGCACTCAAGAATGGGGCGGTTTGTGCAAAGGATTGGCCGGAGTTTGTTTGAAGGAAACTTCAGGAACACTAAATGTGAGGTGATGAAAAATTGGGGAACACAAATCCCCAAACATTGACCATTTATCAGACCCAATTCTGAATACTGGATATTTAACTCGTTATCTTTGAATTGTATTATCAGATTAAGTGCCTTTATTTTTGTCTCCTACATCTTTATTTAATTTTACATATTCCTCAAAGAGAAAAAAAAAAATCACGGAATACAATAAATACTTTGGCCTTAACTCTGGTAAATACAAATATTCAAATATTTTATAATTCAGCTTTTTTTAATTATTATTATTTTTTTTAATCTACCCATTCTACCAGGAATTATTGAGGAGCAAAAGCCTGATTTGCACTCAGTGCCTGATAAATATGGGCAAATATTCTCTGCCTTTGGGTATCAAAATGGCTCATAACAGATGTGCCTGAAAGGACCACATACGTAGACTGTATGATTTTAGTCTGGTGGAACTAATAGGATCACTTGCTACTTTATAGATTCTTGCTTTTCTTTTACTTTAATAAAAACTGTTTAGTTAAATAGGTTGGCCTCTGTTTTTTGCTCTTTTCTGGTTATGCAAAGCAGTCGGGCGGGCAGGTGGCAACAAGTATGAAAAATTTCCTTTTATTTGGGGGCTCCTTTTCAACCGCCAAATTTATCGAATGTTGATGGATTTTTGGGTTTGATGATGGTTTTCTTTCAGTTTTTTTCTTATTTGTGTTCTTTCCACTGAGAACTGGCTGGCTTTAATTTGAATTTCTAATTATGCAATGAATTTTAGGAGGGTGGATAACGTGCTGTTAGATGTGCACAAAGGACGAGATAATACTTCAAATATTTTTGCTTGTTCTGTGGAAATTTAAAGCAGGCTTTAAAAATAATTCTTGCCCCAGAACTTGCAAGAATTTGAACTTTTAACAAGCTTAAAAGTTCTGAATATTGAAAAAAAAAAGGTGAATTGAGTTGCTATGTAGGTTTGATTTGATATAAAATTCTAATTTCAAATATTTGTTTTGTATAGTGGCAATTGACACTTTAGATAATGAATTTTATTCCTATTTATATAAAAATCTCTATTTGGAGAGCAAGGGTATCTTGTTTAAATCATATTTTCTTTTTGTGACATGCGGATGGAGGTGCTGCAGGGAGTTTTGAGGGTGTTTTGTGGAGCATTTCCAGCAAGGAGAGGAATTTTCATCCCTAGTGAGTCTTCACCAGTCTGGGAATTTTGTTCCATTCCCTTTGTCAAAGGAAAATAAACTGGAATTACTCTTGGGAAGAGCCTCAGCAGTGATTGATCCAACACCTTCTCTTCATGTCCTGCTCCAGGGCCATGTGGGATTCCAGAATCACAAACTGGTTTGGCTTGGAAGGGCCTTAAATCCCACCCCATTCCCACCCCAGCCATGGCAGGGACACTCCCACTGTCCCAGGATGCTCCAACCTGGCCTTGGACATTTCCAGGGATCCATCCAGGGGCAGCCACAGCAAATCTGGGATTTCAATCCCATCCCAGGAATTCCTTCCCAAAATCCCACCCAGCCCTGCCCTCTGTCCATGTGAAGCCATTCCCTGTGTCCTGTCTCTCCATCCTTTTTCCTGGTCCCCCTCCTGGAGGATCCTTTCATTGAAATCCCATCCCAGCCAGGAATTCCATCCCAAAATCCCATCCCTCCCATCCACTGGCATTCCCTGTGTCCTGTCCCTCCATTCCTTGTCCTAATCCCTCTCCAGCTTCTCCTGGAGTCTCCTTTCACTGGAATTCCACCCCAAAATCCCACAAATCCCATCCCTCTGTCCATGTGAAGCCATTCCCTGTGTCCTGTCCCTCCATCCCTTGTCCCCAGTCCCTCTCCAGCTCTCCTGGAGCCCCTTTAGGTCCTGGAGGGGGCTCTGAGCTCTCCCTGGAGCTTCTCCTCTCCTGGCTCCATAGGGGAGGTTTATCCTGTTCTTGAGCACCAGCTAATTTAGGAAATCCACCTAATTATGGAGTTAATGAACCCAGTTTTCAGGTCAATGCTGATTCCTGCTCAGCAGGTTTTGGTGTCAAAACCCATTTCAGGAGATTGAACACTTGGAAAAGCTCTGAGCCATAGAAGAATTAAACTATTAATTTCAAAATCAAGAAGGTGTAGGTTAGAAGAAGCAGTACTTCTTATATTATGTATTTAATGGGAATTTCAGGTGTTTTAAGACTGAATTTTAGAAAATTCAGGAATTATTGGAGCTCACCTGAGTGCTCCACACCAATGAGCTCCATAGCCAAGCTGGACAGAGACACATTTCCTCAGCCATTCCTTGGCCCTGAGCTCTTGGCAAAACTTCATCATCTCATTAGAGTTCTTAAAAAATAAAAATTTCTGCCCACAAAGTGACAACTGTAGAAAAAAAAAGAGTCGTTACTCCAATTAATTGCTTTTTTTTTAACATATTAATGGTGTTGTCTTTACAAAGTGTGTGATTCTGGAGTGCAGCTGGTTTGTGGCCTTGGTGAGCAAAGTAAACACTTGGCTAATAGTAATTAAGTAAATCATTAATTTAAATTAATTTGCAGGATTGCTGAAAAAAAATGCAGGATTTTAATTGAATGTAGATAGAGAATAAATGTGTTTGAAATTCAATAATTCACTTTTGCAATGTATAATATCATTCTGTTGGTGTCTAAAAGCTGTTCACTTCAGGGACCTCTTTTAGGCTCTTACAAAAGACAAAAAAAAAAATTGCTTTGAACCATTTTTTGTAGAATATCAATTTATTTTCAGAGTAAGAAGCCAATGAAGAGATGTAGGGATGCCATAAAATTAACCAGAGCCTGTAAGTAGAATTTAGAGCAACTTTATTAGTTAATGAACATTTATTGCCTTCAGAAATCGTTCTAAAGCTTTTAGAATTTCTAATTTTTTGTTAGATTTTTTTATCCAAGGTCTTTTCTTTTTTTTTCCTTTTTTTTCTTTTTTTTTTTGTGGCACCAAAAGTATCTCAGGCTTACATGATGCCTAATGGGTTTCAATAATATTGCAGCATATGGGATCCAGGATTTTGATGCAAATCTCTCTGCTAATTATGTGCAGATGAATCTTTCAGGCCAGCTATTGATCTGCAGTCAAAGACAATTTTTCAGTTAGCTCAAGTTTTATATCAATTCATATTTAGCAACTTTGCTGTAATTTAATTATCCACTGGTTGGGCTGTGCAAACCATATGTGGTCGTGGGGCTCGTTTGTATTTCAGCAAGTCTTTTGGGAAATGTTATTTCTTAAATATTGATGGGGAGATATTTAGTTGTTGTGTTTGACATGATCTGTCCCAGTTTCCTCTGTGGACTTTGCTCATCCCAACATTCCCAGGAATTGAGTGTCCAGGAGCTTCATCCTGACAGTTTCCCTTGTACATCTTTGGATGTTTGGATTTTCTACAAGTGAAAGTGGAGAATGGTTTTATCCACTGGATGTAAATTCCAGTGGTGGATTTTACAGCCCAGGAAAAGGTTTTAAATTGCCCCATCTGCTCTGGCTGGTGGGTTCACATTGGTGTTCTGGTGTTTGGGACTTCTCTGATTTCCACATGGGAAGTGTGCTGGAATCACCTTGCTGAAAGGAACCTGTGATTAGATTAGATTAAATTAAATTAATTACAATTCCCAGTGAGGTTGGGAAGGCCCAGGCTGCCCCTGGATCCCTGACAGTGTCCCAGGCCAGGCTGGACATTGGGCTTGGTGCTCCTGGGACAGTGGGAGGTGTTTCATGGCAGGGGTGGCACTGGCTGAGCTTTAGAATCCCCTCCCACCCAAATAATTTCATCATTTTCTCCAAGTATTTCCCAGGAAGCAGAACCAAATCCCTGCAGGTTTTGTGCTGTTCCCACCCACCCTTTCAGACAAACGTGGGATGCCAGCACAGGAGTCCAGCAGTGATCCAGCACCTCGTTGTGTGCCTGCACCAGCTCCTCAGAGCTCCACACATTCATTTCTTCAGGGGCAGCATTTAATATGGGTAATAACCCCCTTGTTTTAGTTATTGGTAAATTGTGAGATATGTACAGAAATATTTTAATATAAAATAATATGGGTTCATTCCTTTTCAATTAATTTTATCCCAGCAACAACACGGAATTCTCTGAATGAATGAAAATAATGGAATTGGTGGTTTGGCATAGACACACATTCAGGGATTTCCAAAATTTCTACTTGCCTCTCCTGTAGATCCATCCTGGATCCAGACAGAAGATTAAACACTCTTTAAAACATGCATTTGCAAAAACTCATTTCATACACAGCTAGTTTTAGGATTGAGTAGAGAATAAATAAGTGTTTGCAGATCAGTCTCCCAAGCTGCTTTTTTGCTTAGAAATACATGAAACCCCAAAACTTTCAGTAACTGTTTCTCACGCCTGTCCTTAAAAGGACTTTTTCCTAATTCCCATAAATAAATATTCCACATCACCTGGGAAATCCAACAACAACAGGTGTTTCATGGCAAGGTTGGCACTGGCTGAGCTTTAGAATCCCCTTCAACTCAAATAATTCTCTAAATATTTCCCAGGAAGCAGAACCAAATCCCTGCAGGTTTAGTGCTGTTCCCACCCACCCTTTCAGACAAACGTGGGATGCCAGCACAGGAGTCCAGCAGTGATCCAGCACCTCGTTCTGTGCCTGCACCAGCTCCTCAGAGCTCCACACATTCATTTCTTCAGGGGCAGCATTTAATATGGGTAATAACCCCCTTGTTTTAGTTATTGAAAGCCCATTTATCACAACTTTATTAAACACGGAGAACTAAGTGTGCCATTTTGGCCGAGTGCTTTCGCTCGCTCGTGTTCCCTTTGTTGCCCCAAATGAATGAAATTAGAACAAACAATCTCCGAGTCATTTGTAATCAAGCGCTGATTAATGGACTTTGGTTTCACAGCCATTATTCATTCAAGAACACCTGATATCTTTCCCATAAACAAATCGTGTTTGTCCAAATTAAGAAATTAAATGAAGCAGTTGATGAGTTTATGATTGACCCTTCCAACTCGGAGCCCATTAGTCAACGTCGTTATCATGCAAAACCGCCTGACTAATGTGCTGCCTGAATGTGCCTTGTGGATTTATTATGATTTCTGATTAATGCCTGCTGCAAGCCAAACCACGGGATTGTAATAATTCCTTGATTTTCATTTGAGCGGGGCGCCCAAGATTTTCATCTGTGATGAAATGCATTTGTGTCCCATTAGATTTAGAGATGATTATGAGGTGTCGGCCGAATAAATCTCAGCGTGGAGCAGAGGGTGCTTGGCAAGGGTTTTTTTTTTTTTTTTCAGTCGTGGTGGGGTTTTTTATAATGCTTCTGCCTGTCTTTGAGAGGGGTTTTTGAGGGGTTTAAGGGGAGTTCTCATACTTGGGTTTTTGCAAATGTGGGGGGTCACAGAAGTTGATAGAAACAAGATCTCCATTGTGTTTTTATAAGTGAAATGTTGCTCCTCATACCTAAGACACTGATAAGAAAATTCTCTTTTATTTTATTTTTTGTTGTTTACACACCTTTATGAATAATAATAATACCTGTATTATTATTATTAATAATAATAATAGTATCTGTATTTTCTACAGTATTTTCTTGGTTGTTTTGGGTAACTTCAGTGACTTGGGAAGGATTTTATACAGTATTTTCTGCTGAAACAACAATCTTGAAAAGCAGATGTCAAACTTCTGTAGCAGTAAGTTTTACCACTCCTCCAAATGTGAAGCAAGGCAAGTTCACACTGAATTAAATCTGCATCAGGAGATTGGAGCCCTGTTGCCACAAGCCCATTAAAGAATCCATTGGAAAGGGCAGAACAGCGTTTTTAGTAAAAGGCAACAATAATGGCAACTCATGTCCTTTGCCAATCTCTCATATTGATCACCCCAGCAAGGGAAAAAGAAGTGTTTCAAAACACAGCTTATGTGAAAAAATCAAATTAGGTGCCTTTCCTGCAGATCCTCCCTTTAATTCCAGTTCTGCTTCTCTTCTCTGTGGCTGCGCTGTGATTTATTATTGAACATTTCTGAGCTGCTTTGTTTAAGTCATCACGTATCTCCTTATGTTCTTAAAACACCCACTAAAACCATTTCATCACAGTAGTTTCTTAAAGGTTTTCAGCATTTTGTGCTGCTGATTTTAAGCCCTTGGAGAGTTTTCTGTGAGGAATGTAAATGTTTTTATAGTGATGAGCCTCTTTGAGCAAGAAATTGTGGTTCCATTGGACAGGGCTTGGAGCAACCTGGGACAGTGTGAGGTGTCCCTGCCCTGGAAGGGGATGGGTTTGGATGGGCTTTAAGGTCCTTTCCAACCCAAACTTTTTGGGATTCCCAATCTCTGCAGCTCTGGGTTTGTCTTCTGTCTGTTCTGAACTTACAGCAGCATTGGATTTGTGTCTGGATTTGCTGGTCTGAAGGGTGGGTAAAGCTAAAAGGGGAAAGGAAAAAAAGCTTCTGACATTGAGAGAAGAATTACAAGTCAAAAAGGTGTGACAGACAATAATGTAGTTTATCACCAGGTAGAAAATTTTGTGGTTTTGGGGTTCTTAGAATGGAGATAAATGAAGAACAAGATGGAAGATTTAGGGCGGTTCTTCTGGGTTCTTCTTCTTCTCCCTTGACATCCATCCTCTGATGTAACAGTGGCACAAAGTAGTTTAAAGAGATTGGGTCAAAGTAGAAATGAGCCTTTTAATATAAATGATGGGCATTGGCACAGAGTTGTAAATAATAAAAAGTAAATATATGTATAAAAATAAAAGCCCTCCCATCATGGAGGGAGTCGCCTCCTGCCCGAGCAGCTGTGAACACCTCGACTGGGCACAGAGAAACTTGTGGAAGAGTTGATGGAATTCCAGACTGGTTTGGGTTGGAAGAGACCTTGAAGCCCCTCTCATTCCATCCCCTGCCATGTACCAGAGAGTTCCTTGGACTCCTCCAGGGCTGGGGCTGGCCATGCCAGTCTAATTAGAAATAAATTATTATCAATCAATCAATATCACCTTTTGGCCTCTACCATTCCTAGTATTGGAATAAAGTATGGACTGAAGTCTGGAAGTATGGACTGACTTTTGAAAGCTTTTTTTCCAACCTTTTTCCCAGGATTTTTGTGCCTTTTCTCAATGGCCATCCCCTGTTGGCGCTGGCTCGGTGACCTTTCCTGTGCCCATTATTGACATTTGATTCCAAGGCTCTGACAAACCAATTCCAATTCCCTGACAAACCAGGCTGTGCTCCCCACGCAGAAAAAAAGTCCCCATTCAGCTGTTGGAGGTGATTATGTGGGGCTGCCACCAAAAAAACCCCTAAAGCATCCTATTAGCAGAGCCTGAGCCTGGGAAGAGAGGCCCCAATTACGGAGCCCTCCCGTGACATTAATGGTGTCTTTATAACCTCTTTAACTTCTGCTGCCTCTGACAGAGCACCACAATCACAGCCATGGCTTTGCCCTTGGCAAGCAAAACCTCGTTTGGAGAGGATAATAAGTATTTACTATTTAGATGGCTGGCAATAAAATTTCTCTGAATGAGATTTGACCGAGAAAACGCAAACTGATTCAATTATTCCCTTTAATGGACTGGGGGAACCTGTAATAACACTTTGTGGAAGCTCCAAGCCTCATGTTTAGCTTTTTTTTTTATTTTTTTTCCTTTCCTTTTTGATTATTTTGTTGGTGTGAAAATACAAACTGATTCTTTTTCCAAGTAGAAATTATATCATGGGATCATTAAGGTTGGAAAATACCTAAAAAAACCTCCAAGATTTTCAACCCAGCATTGCCACACTCACCATTTTCACTGGAAAATTTAATCCAACTTTCCTCTACATGTCCCATGATATTTTTCTCATCTTAAAAGTGAATTAAAAAAAAAAAATATCTCAGATTTTTGACAGTGTTATAGCAGCAAAGAGTGTTGGGAATCCCTAAATATTCTTGCAGAGAATTCCTGTCACCTGGCCTTTGGCTGGAATGGGATGTCAGTTATGCCTTAAAAATAGATATTTCTTATAAATCCATAGAGAATTCACTCCTCAAAGCCCTGTAGAACAGAACTGCTTTAATAGCTGGGTGAGGGCCAGCAGGAGGGATTTCCCAGCTGATGTGGAATATTTATTTATGGGATTTAGGAAAAAGTCCTTTTAAGAAACAAGTTACTGGAAGTTTTTGAGTTTCTTGTATTTCTAAGCAAAAAAAGCAGCTTGTGAGACTGATCTGCAAACATTTATTTATTCTTTACTGTATCCTAAAACCAGCTGTGTATGAAATGAGAAAAATCATCCTGATCCATATTTTAAAGAGTGTTTAATTTTCTGTCTGGATCCAGGATGGATCTACAGGAGAGCCAAGTAGAAATTTTGGAAATCTCTAAATGTGTGTTTATACCAAACCACCATTTCCTTATTTTCATTCATTCAGAGAATTCCATGTTGTTGCTGGGATAAAATTAATTGAAATTGAATTAAGCCATATTATTTTTTATTAAAATATTTCTAGCTGCCTGAATGTGTGTCCATACCAGGCACCAATTCCATTCTTTTCATTCGTTCAGAGAATTCCGTGTCGTTGCTGGGATAAAATAAATTGAAATTGAATTAAGCCATATTATTTTTTATTAAAATATTTCTAGCTGCCTGAATGTGTGTCCATACCAGGCACCAATTCCATTATTTTCATTCGTTCAGAGAATTCCATGTCATTGCTGGGATAAAATTAATTGAAATGGAATGAACCCATATTATCTTATATTAAAATATTTCTGTACATATCTCACAATTTACCAATTTCACCGATTTACCCCTTTTATCCCCCGACATTGATGTGGATTTTTCTCTCTCTCTTTTTTTTTGGAATTTGTAATAATTTCAGGAACTCTGTGTTTGAGCAGCACCAGGGACACCACCAAACTTGGTTAGTGCAGCTCTGGAAGAAGACACAGGATAATATTTTCCTTCCCTTTTTAACCATCAGTCACTGTACTGATGCGCCAACAAATTCATAACCTCCTCTCTATTTGATTTTAAAAAAATAAAACCCAACCAACTTTTCCTTTCCCCAGTTCAATAACTCCCCAGAAATGTGTTTTTATACAGCGTAGCTCACACAACCCTGCACGGGGTTTATAAATTGAAATCCCACTTTTTTCGGACGTCCCCGCCTGGATGACTGATGGCTGTGTGTATTTGCCATAAAATTTTAATTATGACAGAGTTATGAATCACTGCTCTCGCTGGTTAAAGTGTTAAAAAATGATGGGTTTGTTGTTTATTAAACTTGGGAGAGTGGAGGGAGGAAATGGAAAAAAGCTCAGAGTTGGATCCTGAGCTGGGCTGTTTCCTCAGGAGCTGATTTTGGATGTGCTTTTCCCTCCCTGGTGCTGCTGCTGCTGCCCAGGGTGACAAATGTCATTAATTTTATTGCTTTAAGCACATCCTGTGGCTGTCCTGGGTTGGGGTTTGTCATCATTCCCTCCCTGGGGATCGGGGCTTTGGAATAGCGGAGCAGCCCCGCTCCTTCCTGTAGGAGCATCCGTGACTTACAGGGACAAGGGACTCTGCAAACCTGAGATATTTTAGAATATGTGGGTTTATTGCAAGGGTGGTGGTGGAAAGGGCTTTGCCTTCAGCCACCAGCCTGGGCTGGAGGGAAGTGCCAGAGAGAGAACGAGAGCACAGGGACCAGAGAGAGTGAGGTCCTGGTTCCAATCCATTCTATCTCCTTTTGTGATGAATATTCTAATTTACAGTGACCAACCAAGACACAAAATCCTATAGAATCTCCATACAGCCTATAAGAACTGCTACATCACCATGTGTTATATTTTAAACTCTAAAAACTCCTCTTTAGACTTTTCTGTTCTGCTGCATTGACCTTTGGATCCCTCAGGCAGCAGAAGGGAATTGTTCAAGCCAAAGGGATTCTCCTCCAGCTGCCCAGGCTGTTGTCTTCAGGTTATAGAGTAACTAAAACTCGGTTTCCTACAACTCAAAGTGAGCTCCCATTTCTATCTCGATTACAGGTTTCACATTTTCAGAATCTTTTGCCAAGCAATGATATTTATAAGGTTTCTCTGATTCATCTTTCCCAACACTTCCTTTTGTCAGCCCGGGGATAAGACCCAGGTCGTGCACACACAAACACCAAAGAGCTGAAAAATATTAAGGAGCTTAGAACCCAGAGTGGTGCAGAACTCTTGTTTTTTATTAAAAATGTCAGGTTTTGTTACCAATATCAGCACAAATTCACTTTAGATCATCACAACGCTCAGCATTTCCCAATATTTTTTTTCCTGAATTTTACCTGGTGTATTTGAACGACCCTACTTTTGGCTTTTTTCTGCCTTAAAATCAGCTTTATTTGGCCTGGCTGGCAGGGCAGGGCTGGGCTTTTCCAGGCAGACAGAAAGAACAGCTTGGGGTGGTTGCAGGGCTGGAATCCCACGGGGGGAACGATCCAGGCTGGGCTTTTCAGGGATGTCGCTGCACAACAGGTTGATGCCATTTGGGCACGAACACCTGGGGGAATTAGGGATGAATGAGGGGAGCTGGGGCCTATTAGTGCTGCCCACTCCTGCCACAGGCTGGGATGGGGCTAAATGAGTTTTAAAGCACAAAGCTGGGGGGATTAGAAAGTCCTTTATCCATGTGGAATTGGGGCTGGTAATAAGGAACGTCCCTGTCGCGCTGTAAACAGAGGGGAAAAAATTCCAAAATTTAAAAGATTTGTCATTTATATTATAATTTCAGGGGTAGCGTCTCATTTTTCTTTCTGGTGGACGTGAAACGTTGTTTGACAGCGTATTCTATTTGTAATTACTCATATTTAAATGTTTTAGTCACCTGCTGTGGAAAGAAACTTTTAACGACAACATAAATAATTCTTGGAAGTCGGGCTGGATGGCCTTGAAGGTCTTTTCCAACCTTAATGATCCTCTTAGTTTATTTTTAGTAAATTAAGTTTAAAATCAAAACTCAGCTTGATTATTCATTTCAACTTACTTAATATTTTCGTTAGGCTCAGTGAAAATAATGGATGTGTGTGTTCGTGGTATTTTTTTTTTTATTGATTCAGCCGGTAGCAAAGCAGTGAATGTTACTGTAACAAATGAAAATACCAAAATATAAAATACTAAGTGTTAAATACTAAAAAAAAATTGAGTTTGCTGCTGTAAGGAGTCAATGGCACTTTTAGGAAATCCAATATAAAGCTGGGATAGGATTAAAACCATTAACCCCGCTTTGCCTCGCCTCCCTCCCTCCGAGCTGGGAATTTTCCATTAGAAAGGAGGGTTAGGGATCAATATGAAGATCTGTTGATAATGTTATATTAATTAGAGTAATCAAACCCAGGCTTGGAGCACGACAGCTGCCAGGGAGAGGCAGCAGAGCCGAGTTCCCTGTGCTGACTCTGAGCTGGGACAATTCCCAACTGGATCTGCCGTTCCTCCTCCTCCTCCTCTCATCGACTTTGCTTTGGGGGGCAGCGGAGTCTCCCCAAGGCTGCTGGTCAATGATTCCCTGCCAGCAGTGCTGTAATTAAAGCTGCAGCCCGTGTGTTGTGGGGCTGCCTGGGCATCGATCATCCCGGAGAATCCCGGGGATGGATGGATGGATGGATGGATGGATGGATGGATGGATGGATGGATCCATCGATCGATCGGGGGACGCGGCTCCAGGACACGGGCGGGACGTGGGGCTGGGGCTGGAGCTGACCCTGTGCCCAGCACAGCCCCACTGCCCCGACCAGGAGGGCTCCAACCAGCCTGGCCTGCCTGCTATCGATTGGGGGGCTCTTCAAGGGAGTGGAAATCCAGTATCGGCACAAAATAGGGATTAGAGCAGTTCAATGGATTCATTTTTTATCCTGCTTGCTATGTTTGTATGAATTGTAAAAATGATCTTTTAGTGTTAGCTTCGTTTTTGGAAATATCTGAAAAAAAGGGATGATTTTTTAAAAAAATAATTATTTTGTAGAATCCCTGAATGGTTTGAGTTGGATGGGACCTTAGAGACCATTCAGTTCCACCCCCTGGCACCTTCTGGTGGATGGCCCATCCCTGGCAGTGTCCCAGGCCAGGTTGGAAGGGGCTTGGAGCAGCCTGGGACAGTGGAAAGTCCCTGCCCACATCAGAGGTGGCACTGGATGGGATTTAACATCCCTCTCAACCCAAACCATTCCATGGTTCTCTGCAATGCAATTAAAAGTGTGATTACCACAATCATCTTCGTTAAAAAGCACAAATTCCATATAAAGCATACCCAGACAAGTTCAGAACCACATCATTCCTTCTGGTGGATGAAGGATGCTGGACCTCAGCTGGTGCTCTGCTGCCAGTCCCACACAGCTCTGTGCATTCCCTTCCCTCGTGGCTAAAACCAATAAACACCCAACGAGGTTTTAATATTTCAAATCATTTCTTTTTCCCAAAAAAATGAGAGAAATGCCCTCTCCAAGCACTTCCCATAGCTCTCCAATCTGAACTTTAAAGCTGGAAATGAATTTTTTTTTTCCTGAATGGAAAAATAAAGCTGGAAATAAAACCTAATTGGAGGAAGTTTATGGAAGTTCTGCTGTTGAATAAAGCTGTTTATTTATTACTCTGCTACAGCTTTATACAAATCTCTGGATGTGTCTGAGGGGAGATGATGCTGTCCAGACTTACGAGAGCCAGTTGGGATCTCTCAAGGTTGCAGATGAGCAGTGGAAATGCATGTGTATATTATCAGCCCCGTGCCCTTGGCAGTGACTTCCCCACTGATGACAAATCTCCCTTCACTCCTCTCTCCTGGAAATCGCTGCTTTGGTGGTTTTCTCTCTTGGATTTGTCTGTTTTCCCACTTGGCTCTAATGGGCTCCGCTCGAACTTTTAAAAACAAGTGTTTATTTAAGGAATACATTAAGGAACGCAGCGCTTGAGAAAAAAAAAAAATAAAAATGTTTGATACCCCCAAATTCCTTCCTGAATTATTTAAATGCTGTTGCAGCAAAGTGTTTGCTCAGGGATGTTGAGGCTGGTGTGTAGTAGGGGTGTAGTTTTCTTTTAATGCAGTTATTGAATTCCAAGCCACAGAGCCTCTGGCGGGGATCCAGGAGCTGCGCCGAGGGAAGATAAATTGTTTGTTTTCAGCAGCATTTCTTCATCTTCATCACTTAATCTGCGATGAAATTTTACAGCCAGCCACTGAATATTTCAGCAATATATTTACCTCTTTTATCCTTGGGGGAGTGTTTAATGAGGCTGAGTACAGTAAATGATTAGAGGAGTTAAGGGTACAAGCTGGGGACAAGTGGAGTTTCCCATCTTTTTTTTTTCCACCAGGATGAGCTCCCAAGGCTGTAATCGAGTGTGTGCTGGCATGGGCTGTAAGTCTTCCCCACAAATCTTTCCTGGACACACACTCCCCCTTTTGGTGCCAGATGTCAGCTTCTTTTGCCTGCCTGTCTCATGATTCTGCAGTTCCTGCACGGTAAATCCTGGGACTTTGCTGTGCTTCCCCCTGCGAGTTTTTCCCCCCAAAGTTCTCCCTTCTCCAAGTTTTCCCCCCTCCAAGATTTCCCCCCTTCAAATTTTCCCCCTCTGAGTTTTCTCCCTGCAAAGTTTTCCCCCTCCAAGTTTTTCCTCCTCCAAGTTTTCTCCCTCCAAATTTTTCCCCTACAAGTCTTTCCACTCTGAAGTTTTCCCCCTCCAAGTTTTCCACCTCTTGAGTTTTCCCCCCTCCAAGTTTTTCCCCCTCAGAGTTTTTCCCCTCCAAGTTTTCCCCTCTAAAGTTTTTCCCCTCCGAGTTTTTCCCCCTCAGAGTTTTTCCCGTCCAAGTTTTTCCCCTCCAGCTTTTCCTTCCCTCCAAGTTTTCCTCCCCAAAGTTTCCCCATTCCAAGTTTTCCACCTCTGAGTTTTCCCCCTCCAAGTTTTTCCCCCTCCAAGTTTTCCCCCCTCCAAGACTTCCCCCCCCAAAGTTTTTCCCCCCCAAAGTTTTTCTCCTCCAAGTTTTTCCCCTCCAAATTTTCTCCCTCCAAGTTTTTCACCTTCCGAGTTTTCCCACCTCCAAGTTTTCCTCCTCGTCCTTTCCTGATTTTCCCAGTGCCCCATTCAGTATCTTGGTGAGTTAACCCTCCTTGGTGCTAATATTCTTTAACCATGTCTTGGTGTTTATGGACTTAGAGATTTTGAAAAAAAACGCACTTTCAAAAGTACTTTTTGATCTTTTTAATATTTTATTGCATCACAAAGTTTTTTTTTATTAACATTGTGGTCAAAGTGGGAGAGGATCATGCACAGGGTGAACAAATTTCCTTCTCTTTTCAAAAAAATCCTCTGAAATATTTCCTTGCATTTCACTATTTGAATATTAACTGTGCTCCATACTCAAACAGGAGCCACTTTCCACAGCTTTATTCCTTATGTTTTCACTCCTAATGTTTTTATTGGGCTGGAAAGCAGGAGCTGGGAATTCCCAGAGCCCTCCCGAGGCGCTGGGGCTGCTTTGGCTCCTCTCAGAGCCGTTCCCTGTAACCAGCCGTGTGTGCTCCCTGCTTTATTCCTTCCTCTCCACAGCCACACTGAGCTCTGTCATCTGCTTGATTTTCACTTAACACAGCCATTCCTGACGTGGGCAAATTGGCAGATGAAAGGAGGCCTCCTTTGGAATCGAAGTTTTGGGAGTGAATTTTTCAAGTTTTGCTGACAAGCTGTCAGCCTGAATTCTGCCCTTCCCACCAGGAAGGGAAAGCTTGACTGTCATTGCCAATCCACAGCCTGCAATGACAATTGTGTTTGAGGCACGGTGATGGTTTGTTTTTTTTTTTTTTTCCCCCAGAAATCATTTAAATCATTTGTTTCAGTGGTTATGTTTTAAGCAAGGAAGTGTTGTTTTTTTTTTTTTTTTAATTATTTATTTGTGGAATTAAGGGAGGAGCTGGTATGTTTTCATGGGATGGGATGTGGGTAGAACAAGATCAAGGTGATTTCTCATGCAGGTGCAGAGGGTGGTGGAGGTGAGGAGCTGGCAGATCCCATGAGGATTGAGGTGGGATGGGACATGGGACACAGTCTCTGGAGATGTCACAGCCCAGGACATCCCTCTGGACACCCTGGGACCCCAGGAAAGGAGTTTGAATCCTGGACAGGGGGTTTGGAGACCCTGGCACAGAACACAGGAAGACACTGGCTTTGAGTTCAATCCATTAAAAAAATCTTCTGACATTGAGAGAAGAATTACAAGTCAAAAAGGTGTGACAGACAATAGTGTAGTTTATCACCAGGTAGAAAATTTTGTGGTTTTGGGGTTCTTAGAATGGAGATAAATGAAGAACAAGATGGAAGATTTAGGGCGGTTCTTCTGGGCTCTTTTTGTTCTCCTTTGACATCCATCCTCTGATGTAACAGTGGCACAAAGTAGTTTAAAGGGATTGGGTCAAAGTAGAAATGAGCCTTTTAGTATTAAATGATGGGCATTGGCACAGAGTTGTAAAAAACAAACAGTAATTATCTGTATAAAAAAATAAAAGACCTCCCATCATGGAGGAGTCGCCTTCTGCCCGAGCAGCTGTGAACACCTCGGCTGGGCACAGAGAAACTTGTGAGATAAAAAAAAATAACACAAAGAAATGTGAAAAACAAGACCTTGAAGACTCCACTTCTTTCTTGTGACGTGGCTCAGAGCCTTCAGAAGGCAAAAAACCCTCTTGAACCACCACCTGAATCTCAGGTGAAGGAACTAAACCCGAGGTGGAGCTGGAGGGTTTGGTTGAGTTCTGTTCATGGTTTGGGCTGAGATCCTCGTGGGAAAGGGGGCACTGAAGTCACTGAGGAGGAAAAAAAACAGCTTAAATTTATCTTTCAGAATTTGTGTGGTGGTTTTGAAAGGGTTTGTTCCATGGGGACTGCAGGGCCTGGGCAGGGACACCTCCCAATCCCACCTGGCTTCCTCCTGCTCACCAGATCCGTGACCATTGTCCTCTCCTCTCTCCACCCACGGTGTGCCGGGGGAAAGAAACAACTCTGGAACAAACACTGGTTTGAGAAAAATTGAAATAAATTGAATCATCCAATTGGAGTTTTTCATAGGGATTGTTTTTTGGTTTTCCAGTTGAGCTGGGAATTGTTCCTGAAGGATGTAGCAGTAAGAACAGTCTTTACTCCATCAATTTATATATATATTTTAAATAATAATTATTTTTCTCCTTCTAGATGTTGCTGCTTCTTTTGTCTCAGTAGTTTAAAGGAAGATTTAACTCCAGGCCATCCTTTTACTTCCCCTAGCTCTTCATTCCTTGAGGAAGAGGAAGCTCTTCCTTTCTCATCAGCCAGAGGAAACGGCCTCAAGTTGCACTTGGGGGAGTCTGGATTAGATTGGAGGAAAAACTTCCTCCTGGAAAAGGTGGTCAGGCTTTGGATTTCCCCGGCTGCCCAGGGAATGGTGGAGTCTCCATCCCTGGAATGGTTCAGAAAATACATGGATGTGACACTTGGGGACAGGGTTAGTGCTGGATCAACAGTTGGGATTGATGATCTTAGAGGGCTTTTCCAACCTCCATGATTCCCTGATTCCATTATTCCCACTCCTCTCCCCCTAAAGAGACTCTCCTGGAAGGTGCCATTTAAACACTTCCACTGGAATCACTGAATTATTCTGAGAACTGATCTCCTCCCCAAGATTAAATACCCAAAAGGACAAGAATCACATCCAGCTCCATGTTTTCCTGAGCTGGGGGAGCAGATCCCAGGTGGAACATTACTTGGTTGGGAGATGTTGAGGTGGATAATGTGCAGCCTTTTCTGGGATAAAAACAAATCCCTGGGATATTTAACAGCAGCTCCTGCAATGAGCCAGAAGCCAATTAATCCTTGGTGTTAAACCCTGTTTAGGTTGGATTTTTCCTCCAGTGTGTGTTTGGAGGGGAAAACTGTGGGAGGAAGAAATAAAGAAATTAGGGATGCACTAAATAAGAAATTAGGGTGCCATTTAAACACTTCCATTGGAATCACTGAATTATTCTGAGAACTGATCTCCTTCCTAAGAATAAATATCCAAAGGGACAAGAATCACATCCAGCTCCATGTTTTCCTGAGCTGGGGGAGCAGATCCCAGGTGGAACATTACTTGGTTGGGAGATGTTGAGGTGGATAATGTGCAGCCTTTTCTGGGATAAAAACAAATCCCTGGAATATTTAACAGCAGCTCCTGCAATGAGCCAGAAGCAAATTAATCCTTGGTGTTAAACCCTGTTTAGGTTGGATTTTTCCTCCAGTGTGTGTTTGGAGGGAAAACTGTGGGAGGAAGAAATAAAGAAATTAGGGATGCACTAAATAATGGATGAATGTACCTAGCCAAGATCTGCTGATGAAGTCTTTTTTAGGATTATTGTTATAAATAGGGAGTGCCAGATCCTCAGCTGGAGTAAATGGCCTTGGCTCAAGTCAGTGGAATTGTGCCAGTTGAATTCACTGAGGATCTGGCCCTTAATTCTGGAAAAGGAGGATATTTGGGGAGGAGGAGAACGATGGGGATGTGAGAAGTTTGGTGATGAGAGCACTGTTTGCCTGGTAATATCAGGGCAAAAAAAAAAAAATGTAAATGATTATTCTTTTGAATTTTGTAATGAGATTCAAGGAACTACTTGATGTGGTTTCATTAGATGGAAATGACTTTTCCTCCACTTAGCTGCATCTTAACCCCCTGTAGGAAGGGAATAGGCATGGAAAATGTGATTAATTTAATTTTGTGCATGATTGTCTCTTGCACCAGCATTTCTGCCACTCCTACCTAAAAAATACCTCAATGGCCATCTCATGTTCATTGGAAGGAAATAGGAATAAATAGAGTTGATTGTGGAAATGTGTTTCCCACTCTGCTTTTCCACTTCCAGGAGTGAAATGAGCTGTAATTTCAGATGGCAGCAGATTTCAAATCCAACCTGGGGTCTCGTTTGGCTGCATTTTAGAAAGGTGTCAACAAATCAGATTGCAAAGGTGCTGATTTGGTAATTGCTTTAAAAAAAAAAACACACACACAACCAAAAATCAATTTCCATAGCAGAGGAAATGCACATTGTTCAACAACACCTTAAAATACAGTGTTTGACCCTCTGGAGTGGACTAAAAAAAATCCAGTTTTGAGATAACACTTTTTAAAGTGCAATATCTTGGGAGGACTAAAAATAGTAACACAAAACAGGCTTTTTAATATTCCTGATTGTTCTGACCACAGAATTAATTCCTCAGTCAGAGAGGGGCACAGCTTTTCCATCATTTTCCAGCACCACAAAATCCAGTGTTTGACCATTTGGAGCAGCCACATTTACGCTCTAAAAAACCCAAAAATCCACTTTTTTAAGAGGAATATCTTGGAAGACTTAAAAATAACACCACGGAACAAGTTTGTTATATTCCTAATTGTTCTGACCACAGAATTAATTTGCCAGTCAGAGAGGAGCACAGCTTTTCCGTCATTCTCCAGCACCACAAAATCCAATGTTTGACCATTTGGAGCAGCCACATTTACGCTCTAAAAAACCAAAATCCCCCTTTTTAAAGGGGAATAACTTGGAAGGCCAAAAAATAACACCACGGAACAAGTTTGTTATATTCCTAATTGTTCTGACCACAGAATTAATTTGCCAGCCAAAGGAAAGGAAGGAGGGGAGGGGGGGACATGGCTTTTTTTTCATCCCTCCCAGGCTCGGAATATTCAGCGTGTCACAGATGTTCATGAATAATGTCCATTTAGAAGCGTTGGCAGCGAGCTGGCGAGATGAATGAAATGTTGGGGGGATCTGACAGGCAGCACGCTGCTTTGTGATCATTCCAAAGTTCTAATAATCTCCCTCACCTTCCCTGCCTGCCTCTAATGAAAGAGAATAGGTGATTGCACCTCGGGCTATGTTCCGCGCCTAATGACTCCTCCAAAGGCGGATTTATGGAGAAAAAATTAACTTTGAATGAGGATGGAATTGGCCCTGACAGGCTGATAGACTGTGACACAGATTCTGTGGCAAAACAGACGTAGCCCTAATTGATTATCAATATTTTAAGCAAAGTGATGAAAATAAGCATTAAGTGATGAGAAAGGCGGTCTTAATACAGGAGGCAGTCACCGGGATCCGGGGAGTCTTTGGGGAGGTCGGCCGCGCTCGCCGGAACGGGATTTGAGCTGTCAGCTCTTCCCTTTCCCTGCCCAGCACCCCCTGTCCCTCTCCAGCCCCTTCCCCTCCCGGATTTCTGCCCAGCGTGTTTAATATTCCAGCCAGGGATGAGCTCTTCCCTCTCTCCAGAGGAGTTGGGTTTGTGTTTAACCCGTTTGGAGTCGAGAGTCGCTCGGGTTGTTCGGCGGGATTTGGGATGTTCTGTCTTTCCTGTTGGGTTCTTTCCCAGCCCTGTGGCATTTCTGGCCAGTAAATAATGCACAAACCTCTTCCTGAAAGTGGTAACAGTGAAAGGAACTGGGGGGGAATTGCCTGGTTGGTGGGAAAGGGTTTATCTTAGTGATTATCTTGGTTGTACCCAAATAAACAAATATTTTGGTTACGCCAAATAACTTGGTTATTACGAATATCTTGGTTAATAAGACAATGTTTGGGTTTTCCCTGTGTTTTTTTCTGTTGGGTTGCACATGAGTGGATATATCTTCTACCAAAAATACATTTTTGGTTTTACCCAATATAAACAAATATTTTGGTTATGCCAAATAACTACAAATGTCTTGGTTAATAAGACACGTTTTGGGTTTTGCCTGTGTTTTTTTTCAGTTGGGTTGTACGTGACTGGATATATCTTCTACCAAAAATACATTATCTTGGTTGTACCCAGTATAAACAAATATTTTGGTTATTTGTAAATAACTACAAACATCTTGGTTAATAAGACAATGTTTGGATTTTGCTTGTGTTCTTTCTGTTGAGTTGAACACGACTGGATATATCTTCTACCAAAAATACATCATCTTGGTTTTACCTAGTATAAAAAAATACCTTGATTACACCAAATAACTACAAACATCTTGGTTAATAAGACACGTTTTGGGTTTTGCCTGTGTTTTTCAGTTGGGTTACAAATGACTGGATGTATCTTCTACCAAAAATACATTATCTTGGTTTTACCCAATATAAACCAATATCTTGGTAATACCAAATAATTACAAATGTCTTGGTTACACCAAATAACTACAAATATCTTGGTTAATAAGACAAAGTTTGTGTTTTGTCTGTGTTTTCTCAGTTGGGCTGTACATGACTGTATATATCTTCTACCAAAAATGCATTTAAGATATAATAATAATAATAATAATAATAATAATAATAATAATAATAATAATTTATATTAATTATATTTTATAATGATTATAATTTATTTATATTTTAATAATTTAAATACATTCTTAACATTTAATAAAATACATTTAATATTTGGGAAAGCCCTCATGACTGTGAGCCAGGCACTCATTTAGCTGTGCCATAACGGGACATTTATCCCAAAATAAGAAATATTTTCTGAAATGACTAAGGGATGGAAACTGGGCAGAAATGCTGCTGAAGAGGTGAGAAATTACATTCCTGCAGCAGGAGGAATCAGTGGGAGAACATCTCCCTCCCAAACACTGGGCGTGTTCCCCCAGGAATTCAGAGAACATTAAAATATCCAGATTTGGGCTGATGGGGAATTTTTCACCATGACTGGCAGAGCTGGGGAGGGACAGTGAGCTCCTCCCTCATGCTCAGCCCTCTCCAATATCCATAATTAGAGCCTGATATAATTAAATTACGGGGCAGGAACAGCAGAAATTCCCATATTTGGGAATTGCGGCGTTTCACGTGGAATTAGGGAGGACGGGGCTGGTGGGAGCTCTGGTGGCACAGAGAGGGCCATGGCCATGATGGACTGGGCAATGACCACCCAAAACATGGATTTATGGAATACGGAATTCCATGGGTTTATGGGATCATGGATTAATGGAACACTCATTTAGGATTAATGGATTAATACACTCATTTAGGCTGGAAAAACCCTCTAACACCTCCAAAAATGTTGGTGGTGTCTCTGGATTTCTGATCAAAACTAAAAGATTTTAAATTCTGAATGAAATGTTACTAAAGGCAAAAATGCAGAAAACAAGTTTAAATCTGGGGTGATAAAAATGTGTCTGGTGGTGTCACTTTTCCTCTGGATCTCAGAATTCCTGGACGCTGCTCTTGATTGTTCCTGTTTTTAACCTGCCAGAAGAATTCTCTGAGCAAGTGGCTGTTTGGAGTTTGTGCTGGAATTTTTCAGATGGATAACACATAATTTTACACGTCGGCCCATGAATATTCAGCAGGGAGGATTTCCACGAGCCTTGATAAATTTAATATACCAGAGAAAAATAGCATGTAAATTAAACAGGGCCTTGTAAATTAATAATGGGTTGCACTTGTATTTTTATATGTGAGCTGAGTGAATATTTTATAAGTGCAAAAATGTTTGTGTTTAAAAAAAAGAAAGGTGAAGTCTTTCTGATGAGGACTGTGGATGGTTGGCTGCATTTTAAATGGGATGTCCCTGTGTGTTTTTACAGTTTCTGGCCTTTTCTTTTCCTTGTATTTTCAACTTTGAGCGGTTGAAAAGTCCACAATTATGTTGAATTAATTTATTTTTCCCAGACCTCTTGTTTGCGGTTGTGGGTGTTCTGACACTCCTGTCTTTTTAATTTTGAAAAATTAAATCCTTTTAGTGAAGGGCTGAGTGTTTTCCATGCACTGGGAGAGGGCTCTGCTGCAGGGGCTCCTCCACACTTTCCAAAATGCCTTTTCCATCCCCAAAACATCCCCTGTCCTGCTTCTACCTTGGAATAATTCCTGGTTTTCCTGGTTTCTCTTAATTAGCAGCTTTGCTTGG